>NC_092423.1:83632865-83961198 GCF_036169615.1 Heliangelus exortis | reverse complement strand
GTATTTGTATTTGAGAAGAAATTATCAAAGCATATTTTTGTAAGAACACAAGTGACCTTCTGTAATTTTTCTTTCTTTGGATGTATATGTGAAAAATCTCTTCTGATCCTGCTATATTCCTTCACACAAACCATCTTCTTTCTTATTGATAGTTATTAGTTGTTGTCTCAAGAGATATTTTAGTGAGAAATCACTTGAAATAAAATATAAACCTTGTTTTTTTGTACTGAATAATCCACAAGTATTCCCAGTTTATGCCTTTATATCCAATACCTAGATGATTACTTTCAGGCATGTGTCTTCTATATGTGTGACTGTTAAAAAAAACTTCCATTATGGAGGACCTTTCAGAAATGAGACTGCTGCAGAGCAGTCCTTCTCCTTTCCATTCTGTCAAAACACAAGTTTCTCTTAAAAGAAAAAGGAATAATGCAGCTGTAAGATCACACAGTACCTATTCCAGAGAACAGGAAAATATTTCCTCTTCTAATTTTAGCTCTGGTCATCAAAGATATTTAATTCAAATTTTCTAGCACAGGAAGTGCTCTCAACATTAAGACGCTGCTATCTGTTAATCAGTGAGCTGATTAGGTAGATTACTCTGGGTTGTAAAAAGTGAACTACATTGCTTCCTGTTGGGATAATAAGTATAAACTGCACTATGGGTCTCAGAATTCACTGGGACAGAAGTATTAGATAGTTGAAGCTGCTCATGTCAGAACTAAGAGTTTCTTGAATTCTTAGACTGCGAAAAGTGTTTATTGTATTGTGACCTAAAAATCAACACTGTTTTCTGTCAAGTCTGCTACTGTTTTTCTAATATGGGAGTCTCTATCTTTTTTTACCAAGATCATTCACAGGACTGCAGAAGCACAAGCCCCTAGGATTCCATGAGGCACTGGAATCCTCAAGCAAGTATTCCTTGCTTTGCTCTGGGACAGCAGCTGGTAAAATAAATGGCTATTGTGCCATCAGCCACCCAAAATGCAATAGGGATGCAGGCAAGATGTTCACCAGCAATGTATCTCTTTGTCAGGTGAACATCCCTGAACAAGTAATCTTTTCCAACCTAAGAATTTCTCTTAATTCCAAAGCAAATTCAGAGGGCTGTTGTAGAACGCATACACATATTTTAGGTACGGTGAATTAGTAGAATAGGTTTTTAATACTTGTTGAACTACAACTTGAAAAAACACAGGATTATTTGGGAGGTCCACAGAGAAGTAATAACGATGGTAGGATGTCTAAAGTGGATGTGAGGCAGAACAAGATAAACTCAAAATTGAGAAAACTCAAAATTCAAATCAAGAAAAAAACACCGTAAAATAAATTACAAACTTTATGGTTATATAACACAATCTGTGAAATATCATAAGGAACAGGATGATCCTGCTAATCCAAGGATGACAAATAAATTTATTTAGAACATTTAAAATGTTCCAAGTAGTACTAATTGTCCTTCAAGAAACAGCAATCTATCTATATGACATTAGATTCCTTAATACTTGAAAGTATACCAAAGTCCCACAGCAGATTTAGATTCTGGTTAGATTCTATAAGATAGGATCTTAGAAGTTTTGTAAAACTTTATTTTACTCCTAATTCAAAACTGAAGTTAATAAATTTTTCCTGACCTCAAGAGTTTGACAGATAAACATCTTTGTGATCTGCTTGCCTAGAAAATAATTAGTATTTTGTGTCTGTATGCTTGTGGTTACATTGCCTGCAGCATTTTAGTATCATCTGCTATTATTGCTAAAAAAGGAGAAGGTTTGGAATTTGCACATGAAGAAAACCTCAGAGACATAAAAATAGCAAGTTCTGATATTCTGATGTAGTACTATTTTATGAACAAACAAACAAGTATCACATAATGACAGAATGCTAGATGTTGGAAGGGATCTCTGGAAATTATCTAATCCACCCCCTCTGCCAGAGCAGGTTCACCTAGAGCAAGTTGCACAGGATGGCATCCAGGTGGGTTTTGAATGTCTCCAGAGATGAGAACAAGGTACTGATCATAACTAAAAATAAGTCAGGGGACTCTTTTCACTTAGTTGAGAAGGACATGTGTGTAACCCTTTGAGCTAGATAGGAGGAAATCTATCCTGGTGACAGTATTTGAGATTTGGAAAATTGATTATATTCCTAGTCTTATGTGCAAAGCAAGGTCAGATTGGGAAGGAAACCCAGAGTGAATCTTTGTCATGATTGACAGAGATACTATTTTTTAACCTTTAGCTCACAGCTGAAAGACACTAACCCAGGGCAGCCAAAGCAACCCATCTGACTACTGTTTTATATTGCTTTATTCCTTCAGTGATGTTTGCTAACACTCCTAGGTGAAGAGTGATCACCTCTGCCTGTAGGATGTTAGTAAATCTTATGCCTGGAATGAAGTCTTACCTGTTTCCCACTCCCTCTTCCCTCCCTTCCTATAAGAAACACTTCTGAACACTGTTCTGCTGAGCTCTCTCCAAAGAAAGATGTAGATTGAAACATAAATTTTGTGGGGATTTGTATTTGTTATATTTGATCCATAACACATAAATATTGGTTATATACAACATTACTAAAATAATGCCACTGCATTATCATCACTGGAGTTGAAACAACACAAAGTTAAAATGCAATAGCTGTGGGCCTTGGGTCTCTGAAGTTCTGCCACTAATGTTTGGCTCTGCTGTTTGGGAGTGAGGTGATCACAGACTGCATGTTCTGATTTGAGTTGTTGATTTTCTTCCTCTTTACTCTCTCTTAGATCAAATCCTTCCATTTTGGGGGTCATTTCTGATGATGTCAAAATGATGTTCAAAATTTTTGGTCGTTATTAGTTCTGGTATTACTTTTTAAAACCTTCATGAAAGGTAAACTTTCACTTAAGGTTGGATTATCCAAAAGCATATTTGCAGTGATTCACCCGAGTATTACATATATCATAAACTAAGCTTATTGTTTGCCTTTACAAACCCAATACTAATGTATGATTCACAAGTTAATTCATAGTCATCTCTTCTCATTTAGTCTCTGCCCTCTTTTATTGTATTAAATAAATCCCAAGACCATCTGGTGAGAGGTAAAGAACACTATCATGGGAAGTAAGGGTGGGAAGTAAGTAAGTAAGTTTTGTTTACCCCTCATCAGATGGTCTTGGGATTTATTTGGTGTATTATATAGCACTTCCCACTTATTTCTACTAACTCTTCTTCCCTGAAATGTGAAGCGTGCAGTAACCATTCACTCAGTATAGGTAGTCTCTTGCTTGAAACATCAGTTAAGGACACAGACTGGGGGGGAAAAAATTATTAGTTAATTCTTACTAGAAAGCTATTCCCTATTAAATGCTTTTTGTTATTTTTTGGGGGTGTTTGTTTTGGTTTTGGTTTTGGTTTCCTCTAAGGGCTCAGTTCACTAATTTAGGATGCCAGGAGTTGGGGGTAATTAGTATCATTTCATCTTTTGTTGCATGCTCACCTCTACCTGGGTCCTTCCCCATCCTTTGGATTCAGGCATCTCCCTATAAAAATGACCTTGAGGGCAGCAGGTTTGTTGCCTACTGTGGTATTTGTCCTGACCAGGAGCAGTAGTACCCTTCTTGACAGACGGAATACACTAAACTCAGAAACATGAAGTTAGGAAACTTCATACCCCTCTAATATGCCATCTTAATTCCAAAGCTATCTTAATGTTTGATCTTTTTTTGGAACTGAGATATTGTCACAGTTTAACACTGGCCCAGCAATTAAACCAAATGAGAGATGCTCTCTATTAATCCTCCTCCCTGACAAAGAAAGGAGAGAGAATAAGGGAGAGAGACTTATGGGTTGGAAACTAAACTACACAGCTTTAATGAAACGGTAATGATAAATAGGAAAAATTACTAAATATATACAAATACACAGGAAAATCGATACCATGTTTCTCTCCTCTTTCCCCCAATAACTCTCACATCACCACCGAGGCTGCAGGGCAGCCCTGGGAAAGTCCAGGCTGGACTCCTGGAGTCAGCAGCAGTCAGGAGCTGGAGGCAGGAACACACAGATATGGGCTGGCACGGATCAGGACCACAGGTAGAGGAATGGATGGAATCCTCCCAGGATGCCAAAGCAAACAGGGACAGGTGAAGAAGGAAAAGGTTTGACTGCCGTGATCCCTCAAATTTATACTGAGTATGATGTGTATGGGATGGAACACTCTGGTCAATTTTGGTCATTTATCTTGTCTGCTCCTCCCCAAAGGAGGGCAGCAGGTGGGACCTCTTTGCACCTTTTCTCCTTCTGGAGGGCAAAATGTTCCTCAGAACTGATCAGTGTCCTTGGCTCTGCACACCAGTCTCTAGCTGTAACAATAAACATCGAGCATTATCAGTCCCAGAAGCAGACACTGACTGAGAAACTTGCTGTTAATTTCAGCAAGTGCAGCTACTTACAAGAGACTTAGCTGAAAGCAAAAGTACAAGATGGAAAATTAGCTCTATCCTGGCCCAAACCAGGACAGATATGCATCTACCATATGTCGAACTGTTCTAAAAAAGAATAAAATTTTATGGTGGGAAAGGAAAACTGAAGGGATATGGATAGTTTATACAGAGCACTGTTAAAGGAATACTTATCATACAGAACAACATACTTTGAAATATGGGTAGTTTATGTTTATCAGATTCTCAAGCATTCTCAGAAAAGATTAATTTTCTTAGAATTCTGTTTCTTTCTGAATATTTTTTTTAAAAGTTGTTAATGTTGGACACAGGATTTTGGAATGTTTCACTCACAGAAATTCATTTCACATTTGGAGTACCTAGTGGCAAGTGTTACTATTTTTGGCTTTTCTTTTACTGTGCTGTCTTCCTCTGCTTGCTCTGCATGAAGACAATATTGATTCATTTCCCTGCTTTCCTGGTTCTGTCCATTTACATTAAAATTGAAACTGAAGATGAAGCTTTTTGTTGCTGCCTCTGGTTTTAGGGAGTCTAATGGTTAGTACTTTTTCCTTTTCTCTAAGCAAGTTAAAAGCAGCCCTATATTTTGAATTTATTTTTCTTTGAGAAGAATAGCTAAATTTAAGGAATCTTGGCAAGAATCTAAGTAGGAATAAACAACTGAACTGTTTTTTTTAGCTTTAGTGTAAGTGATGGGTCAGATCTGATAGTTTAGTTAGCTGAGATAAACACAACCCTATACTTTTTAAGGTGAAGGTGTTAGGCTCACCTTGTTTTCCTCTTTTTTTCAACTCCCTTTTCTTTTAGCTTTCTAACATGCTCCTTCCTATTTTTCCCAGTTCTTAAGAAGTAACAGCTAGCAAATGGGGCTTGTTTTAAAGAGGATGCTGAGTATCATTTGGCTGATGATGTTCCCTTTTTTTAGTTTCCTTCTTGCTACTTGACTCTCTTCAGGGTGGCAGTAATGTCCACTTATTTTTATTAGGAATTTGAGATATGCTGGAAGGAATTTTTGCTTCTTCAGTTCACTATGCAAGCTGTTTCTACAATGGGCCTTTAGCCTGCGTTCCAATGGGCCTTTTCTTCTCACCTCTTCAGGCAGTAGGGCATTCAGTCTCTGCAGACTGCTTGGAAGATTACTTTTGTGCTTGTGGCTTTTTATTTATTTATTTTATTTAAATGAAATTAAATGAACAATTCTTCCTCATTGATTCTTCACACAAAGACTGCTCTCAGCTCTACTGCATCTGCAGCATTCAGTGGGGGGAGGTGCTGGAAGGTGGTGTAATACTGTTTTTAAAAATCTTTGTTCTCTTCTTTTTTTCCTTTACAAGGGCAGTCCCAGTACCTGAGATCCATAAACACAGAACTCCCAAACCAACCCACCCATCATGTTGCACAGAGTCACCTCTGTTCCCATAGAAATTCCAGCTGCTGGGACCCCAAGGGTATCTGTGAGCCTTCCCAGAGGAATAATTTCCATATTGTTTGTTAAAAGTTTTAATTGTCTGCTTGCCCATCATCCCTTCTTACCCACAAATTCTTTGAAATTCAGGTGTCTTCGGCTTGAGTCTAACAGTCTTGATGTCCCAGGAAATGATGCCAGCTTCTAAAAAGAGTTTCAAAAGCGTCTACATCAGGTTTTTCAATTGTAGCACTTCAATGGCAGGGACTCCAACCTTTAATCTTCACCGCTGTCATGAAAAGATTGGGAAGACAACACAAGCCTGGAGGCCAGAGGGACCAAGACCTGGAAAGCGTTCATCATTTGGATGCAGCACTGGGACAGAATCCGTCCCACTTGTGTGGCCCGATTCGAAAGGACCAGGTTAAACAATTCCTGTGGTTATACTGACCCGAGACCACCCACGAACCACCACCCTCCCCCCAGTGGGACGGTGCCGGTGCCGGTGCCGGTGCCGGTGCCGGTGCCGGTGCCGGTGCCGGTGCCGGTCAGGTGATCCTAAGGGGCCAATCACAGCGCTCCTGCCCGTGGCGCTCAGTGTGAAATGGCTCCTGAAGGAGCCCGGCCCGGGGCTTTTATGGCTGCGGTGGGGTCTGTTTGCTTGCTTGCTTGGTTTTTTTGTTTGCTTGCGTCCCCCTCTGCTCTCGCATCTTGTTTGCTCACCTGAGAAGAGCATCCTTCAGTGAGACAGATCACCTGCTGCTGCCTCCTCAGGTAGGACCCTGGACTCGGGCGCTCCCATCTGCTCCTGAGCCCGGTGCGGGACTTTCCTGGTCAGGAGTAATTACCAACTCAGGGGTGGGGGTTCCATATTTCTATATATTTATAATTTACCATCACTATTACTACTCCGTTAAGCCTACCCTAGTACTTTTTTCCTTTCTCCCTTATTCCCCTTTTTAATCTCCTGGGAGGGTAAGTGGGGCAATGAACAGAGATAATCTGTCACTTTGTTATTGGCTAAAATTATGACAGGTTTATTGGTGCCAAACGTGGGTGCCAAAAATGCTTAGCCCCAGTAGGTAACAACCAGGCATCTGCTTGCTCACTCTCCACCCCCTGCTGTGAGACAGAGAGGAGAAAATCCAACTAAAGGCTTGTGAATCAGTACAGGGACAGAAAGGTTTTCACTCCCAATTATGGTCACAGGCAAAACAGATGGACTCACCTTGGGGTGAAAAAAAAAATAATTGATTTAGTCTATCAGAACAGGAGAATGAGAAAACATTACCCTATCTTAAAATACCATCCTTCCACCTCTCCCTTCTTCCCAGACCCAAATTGCTTCACTGCTGCCTCCCCCTTGGTGGCACAGGGGAACAGGGCATGGGGGTTTGGGGTCAGTTCCCCACATGGTGTTTCTGCCGCTCCTTCCTCCTCAGAGGGAGGACTCCTCACAGCCTTTCCATAGTCCAATGCCTGTTCCCTTTCATGGAAGAGAGTCCTTCAGGAACCCCTGGGACATGAGTCCCTCCCACAGGTGCAGTCCCTCAGGCACAGACTGCTCCAGCCTGGGCTGCCCACAGAGTCACGGCTGCTGTGGGAGCAGTCACCTCCCCTGGCATGGGGACTTGCACAGCTGTGGGTCCATGTCCTTCCCACCATAGTCCTCCATGGCTTCAGATCTACATCTGCCCCTCTGTAATCTTCCATGGGCTGCAGATCCACATCTGCTCCACCATGCCCCTCCATGGGCTGCAGGGAGGACACCCTGCCATCTCACCATGGGCTGTGAGGTAATCTCTGCTCGGGTACCTCCTTCCACCGACCTTGATATCTCTACTTCTGGTATTGCTTTCATCTACCCTCTCCTCTGCCTCCCCCCCCCAGTGCCCGCCCCTTTTTGCAGTTTCATTTTCCCTTTCTTGAATATGTTATTCACAGAGGTGCATCCAGCTTCCCATATCTACTCAGCTTTGGCCAGAGGAATGGATGCACTGGGGAAGCTTCCAGCATTTTTCCATGGGAGCCATCCCTCTGCCCCACCACCGCTATCGAAGCCCTGCTGTACTAACCCCAAACAATATTTCATAAAATGCCAGAGCGTTTAGGATTTTATAGGTAAAAAATCAACACTGTGAAGTCAATCTGGAGTCTAATATCATAGAATCATAGAATTAGCCGGGTTGGAAGGGACCTCAGAGATCATCTAGTCCAACCCTTGACCCACTGGAGCAGTTGCTAGACCATGGCACTGAGTGCCACATCCAGTCTTTTTTTAAATGTCTCCAGGGACGGAGAATCTACCACCTCACCGGGCAGTCCATTCCATAGCCTAATCACCCTCTCCGTGAAGAAATTCTTTCTAATATCTAATCTAAACCTCCCCTGGCGCAACTTAAGATTGTGTCCTCTTGTCTTGTTGGAGGTCATCTGTGAAAAGAGTCCAGCTCCCACCTCGCTACATCCTCCTTTCAGGTAGTTGTAGACAGCAATGAGGTCTCCCCTGAGCCTCCTCTTCTTCAGGCTGAACAGCCCCAGCTCTCTCAGCCTCTCCCCATAGGGCCTGTGCTCGAGTCCCTTCACCAGCCTGGTTGCCCTCCTTTGGACTTGTTCCAGGGCCTCTACATCCTTCTTAAACTGAGGGGCCCAGAACTGGACACAGGACTCGAGGTGTGGCCTCACCAGCGCTGAGTACAGGGGAAGAATCACCTCCCTGGACCTGCTGGTGACGCTGTTTCTGATACAGGCCAGGATGCCATTGGCCTTCTTGGCCACCTGGGCACACTGCTGGCTCATGTTCAGTTTCTTGTTAATGCAGACTCCCAGGTCCCTTTCTGCCTGGCTGCTCTCCAGCCACTCTGTCCCCAGCCTGTAGCGCTGCATGGGGTTGTTGTGGCCAAAGTGCAGGACCCGGCACTTGGCCTTGTTGAACCTCATCCCGTTGGAATCGGCCCAGCTCTCCAGTCTGTCCAGGTCCCTCTGCAGAGCCCTCCTGCCTTCGAGTTGGTCTACACTTCCCCCCAGCTTGGTGTCATCTGCGAACTTGCTGATGATGGACTCAATCCCTTCGTCCAAGTCATCGATAAAGATATTAAAAAGAACTGGGCCCAACACTGATCCTTGGGGGACACCACTGGTGACCGGCCGCCAACTCGATGCAGCCCCGTTCACCACCACCCTCTGGGCCCGGCCCTCCAGCCAGTTCCTAACCCAGCACAGGGTGCTCCTGTCCAAGCTGTGGGCTGACAGCTTTTTCAGGAGAATGCTGTGGGAGACGGTGTCAAAGGCTTTGCTGAAGTCCAGGTAGACCACATCCACCGCCTTCCCCTCATCCATCAGACGGGTCACCTGATCATAAAAGGAGATCAGGTTGGTCAGGCAGGACCTGCCCTTCCTAAACCCGTGCTGGCTGGGTCTGATCCCTGGCCCATCCTGCAGGTGCTGTGTGATTGCACTGAGGATGATCTGCTCCATAACCCTGCCAGGCACTGAGGTCAGGCTGACGGGCCTGTAGTTTCCCGGGTCCTCCTTCCGGCCCTTTTTGTGGATTGGCGTGACATTCGCCAACTTCCAATCATCTGGGATGTCCCCAGTGAGCCAGGACTGTTGGTAGATGATAGAGAGAGGCTTGGCAAGCTCTTCTGCCAGCTCCCTCATCACTCTTGGGTGGATCCCATCCGGTCCCATATGAAACGCTTCTAGACTTTGTGGCATTCTGGGGAGATCCAGCATATAGCTGTTGTAAACCTTTGAAACAGATGGAAATTCCCACTATATCTTCAGATCTATATGAAAGAATTCTCCTTGTCTTGACAGCTGCTCAGAAGGGACATGTAAATAATGCCACAGAAGAAATTCTCTTTCCCTTAGACGCATAATGGAAGAGTGGAGTCTTAGTGTTTTGCTGACTGATGGAAATGAGGATTGAAGCAGATACTTCAGTTCAGTAGCCCCAAATGAAATCCTCAGTGAATGCTGTAGGAGTGATAAATTCTAGTATCTCAGGAGGACTTCTCAGGTTTTTTATCAAAATCTCTTTACCTTTGAAGGAAACTTGGGGAGTCTCCTTGAATTAACTGCACTTAGTTTGTGGAGTTAATGTGTATTTAAGTATGTGCTCATCAATGTATACCTAGTGACAAATATTGAGTGGGGTTGTGACAGGTAAAAATTGAAGCCAAACCAGAATTAGTGACTAGTGAGATACTTTCATGGGCAGGTCTCTGCTTCAGCCATGTTCTTCTCAAGAGTGCCTATATGTGTTTGTCTCACCTCTGAAGGAATGAATGAACCCTGATGAACTAAGTGGTATTTTTTCCACTAATCTGAAGGTTTTGACCGGAAGATCAATGTTATGACTAAGCTGGACTCATCTTTCACTCATATGAAATTTTTTTTTTAATCTCTTTTTGATAGTTTGTTGTCTCAGGGTATTTAAGAAATGTAATTTTATTACTTTTGTCTGGGGTAGAGTTAATTTTCTTCATAGTAGTTTATATAGTGCTATGTTTCAGATGTTTTGGTTATTGCTGAGTAGTGAGTCCTTTTCTTTTTCTGACTCTGCCCCCACCAGTGAGTAGGTTGGTTGGTGCATAGGAAGTGTCCAGGGACACAGCTGGGACAGCTGACAGCAACAGACCAAAGGGATATTCCACATCATGGACATGTACATCATGCCCAGCAATAAAAGCTGGGGAAAGGAGGGATGGGGTAATGTTAAGAGGAGGGTAGGACCTGGGCAGTACTGGCATTTTTTTCTCCAAATAACCACTCCTTGTGATGGAACCCTACTTTCCTGGAGATAGCTGGACACCTGCTTTGCTGGTGGGAAGTAGTTCATGAACTCCCTGTTTTGCTTTGCTTGCATGCACAGCTTTTGCTGCATTTTGAGCCGTCAGTCTCTCAAGGCTTTGCACTCCTTAACTTTCTGATTCTCTCACCCAACCCACAGTGGGGGAGTGAGCAAGCAGCTGTATGGTGCTTAGCTGTCCATTGGGGTTATACCACAACAGTGGCAAATTCCTAAAATGATCTGACTTGCACTTGCAGTGCCTTAAATATTGTTTTCTGTGGATGTCTTTCTAGCAGTGCAGACCAGGCCCCCATCATGAGCTAATACATCCTTGAGGGTTTCACCTTCCCCTCATGTGAAAGTTTATTTCAAGTAAGCAGGTAATAAAATCTAACAGAAGTATTATTAGTTTTGATTCAGCCTTTGTTCTAATAAAGGGGACCCAGTATCACTACTCAAGCAATGCATGAAAATGGAGCAAAAGTTTTGGATGTGGACTTGAAAGGGTCTATGCTACAGCAGACATTTAATAATGTGCCTGTTTTTTTACTGCCCTGCATATCAGTTTCACAGGCAAAACACTTTACTGTATATTGTCTACTGGCATTTTTATGGGGAGTTATACTGGATGGCTGTGGGAACTGTGTTATGACATTGTATTACCTTCTGAAAGTGGTGCTATTACTTATGTCAGGGTAGCTTACTTTGTAGTCTGGACACATTCCTTAGTGGCTAGAGAGCTAATGATTTAAAGATAATTTTGGTTTTTTAGAAGAGGCTTGTGTGTCAGGAAAGTAGTGGTAATACCTAGCCTTCCTTTCTTGGTGTCTTATGTGAAAGATGATTTATTTTTAATTATTTGAAAAATGAATCATCTGAATCTGCAGTTAAGAGGTACTGGCTCGGTCTACCACAATGTTAATTGACTTCGTAACTAGTCAGCCAGATATAGCAGTCTAAACATAAAGGGTTCCAGCTACTGCTGGAGGACTTTCTGTAGTTAGTTAGTTTGGAATTTATTATTAAAAGTCACTTAATTTGCTAATGCTTGTGTCTTCAGAATAACTGCACTAAAAGCATACAAAGCTTGTTGTATTAAGGCCAGCTGATGATTCTTTTTCTTGCATCTCTCCCTGTCTGTACCAAGCCTTGCTTTCAGACTTCAGGAGACTGAGGGTATATCACTTGTGAGTGAAAAAAAAAATCCCACAACCCCTCATGCTATAATCAGGCTTTTAAATAAACGTGCAAACAGCTTCTGGTTGGGTTGATTCACAAAGTGCAGCAGTAGCTTACCTTGTGTTTGGTAGTACCTGGTGAGTGTTGAAAGGGGTGCATCTCACCCACTGAGTATGTACAAATAAAGGTGCAAGAACATGGTATACAAAGATGTGCATGTTCTCCAAAATCATTGCTGCCATCTGGAAGATACAAGCCTGGTCATTTGACATTTGCTTGAGAGCTGGCTCTCAGGTCTGGAGGAACATTGTGGTGACATTTCATAAAAATCTTTTGCCGCAAGAGACAGAACTGAGGTTTTTGTAGGAAGGACATGAGCACTGTGCTTTATATCCCAAGATGTGTAGGTATGGCTGAATGAGATGGAGACACTGCTGCTCTGTACAGCCAGCCATTTGGAAGCTTCTTGGGAGTCCAGCTGGCTGCAGAGATGGGTAGAACCCAGAGGCATTATTTTAATACTAGTTCACCTAATTTTTATGTACTCTTGTCTTCTTTCACCTATGCAGTAAGTTTTCCTCTATAGACTTTTTGAACCTTGGAATCCTCATTCTGTAACCTCCTGACCTGGAAATATCACTTTTCTGCTTGAGAAACTTTGCTTTTGGAATATCCAACTCTGGTGTGGAGAAGAGGATTTATGCTTGGTGACAGAGGTAATGAGTCATGAGAAAGCATCTTTATTTAAGAATTCAGCATTTTTTCCAGGTGAAGGAAAGAAATAGTACAAATAAATGAAATGAGTAATGTTTATGAATTAGATGTGATATAAAGAAATGAGTTTCTGACTCAGCAGCCTGAATTGCTGCAAATGTTTCTCCATCAGAACTGAATGTCGTGGATGCCCTTGTCAATGGATATGGAACATAGTGGTTTCCTCAAAGGAATTGAAGTAATGAGTAAGCAAGCATGATGCATTCAATTTTACATGTAGTCTAGGCTGTTCTTGAAGTGAAGAAAGTAACAGGTAGTTTCTTCTAGAATCTTAAGAGTGAACTAGTTGTTTATTCATTTGCTTTCTGCTTCACAAATACTTATGTTGACTTTGCCACGTGTCTGTGACATTAATCCCATTAGTTGTACTTTTTGACTCAAATGGCAATATAACTTGCACTCTTTGCCAACTCTGCTTCTAGAGAGAAAAAGGACTGGGAAGGTCATGGACCATATTTGATTGCTAGTCTATTGTCCAGTTCTTATGGTGTTTTTCGATAGAGCATTATCACTTCTTCAGTTGTAATTTAAACTCTGGGTACAATGACAGTGTGACATTTAGTATTTCTCAGGACTTCTTAATCCTGTAAATGGAATCAATAATAGAAGCTATTTTGTATTCTTGGAAGATATTTTGACAAATTACTTCACAATAAATGCACTGATGGTGAAGTTTAGTTGCTCCCTTAATCTATTTGCCTCTTACGATTGTAAGTGAGGAAATAAGTCCATTTTCACAGAGAGGTTTAAAATTACTACAAATTTTTTGTTATCTGAAGGGAAAAAATCCTTTTATTACTGTATTTTGAGTCTAAATGGAAGAAAATGGGCACTTGATCAACTCCTCTTTAGAAAAAAAAAAAAATCATGGCAAGAAAAATGTAATACCACTTAACTGGACTTTTCCCCCAACATGTTTCAGTGCATTCTCAATTTCCAAGTTTCTTTTCTCCTCTCTTCGCTTTCCAAGTTCAGTGTTGCTGCTCAAATCACTGGTGCTGTTGGATGGAATCAATAACTCATTATTCTTATGTTTTTAGTGTACCTATGTCTTGCTGAGAGATCAATTTTTCAAATATGAAATCCAGCTGAAAATGACAATTGGTGTGTTAAACGTGCCAGGTTGGTGGGGAAGATTTTGATTTAAAAAAACCCCATCACTTTCTAATGTTAGGAGATGCTTGGGCAGAAATGCTTCTGAATAATGCAGGAGGAATGTATTTGCTATTATCTGTCATATTACAGTCAAGCACAAGAAACCACTGGTAGCCTATTGTTATTATTTTAAAGTGGGTCGTGTTATATCTTAACTGTAAGAATAGCAAAGTGTAGCTTGTTTCAGGAAAGAGAGATGGAATTCTATGCCCTTCTAGGAATTTTTTTCTTAATTTTCATTTTTTTTTAAATAAGAGACAACAGTGGTTAGCTCTTGTTCTAGCATTGAACTTGGAATCCTTTTGGGAAAGGAGCAAGACTTAACAATAAGGTTTTGCAAGTAGACAGGAGAGAGAATGTAAATAACTTGTTATATAATATTTGTGGATATTACCCTTCTTGGACACAATTATATTTGTAAGTATAAATGTTAGAGATGTTTCAGCCAACTGAAAAAATTATTTAAATAAAAAACTTCCCTTTCGTTTCTCCTTCCCCATTGGTTTTAAGTACCATTATTTCTTTGACATTTGTAGGAGGAACATGTAGGATATAAGTAAGATGGCAATATGAAGAGCTTGGACATGTTTCTTGACTTTTGAATGTGGTATGAAACAGTTGAATAGCCCTTCACTATCTTAATACTCTGCTATATTATCTCCAAAGAACAAATCCTGTCTTGGTTTCTTGCTAGCAAGAAGAGTTTGTGTCGTAGGACTTTAACCAGTAGAAGATTTACCTTAAGCTTGTATAGAACTTGAGGGTTATTGACTTGTGTCACTTGTCCTTTGAGCTGTACTTTACTCCTTATTTAATATGTAACATTTGAATTTTAAGTTTTTTGGGTTTTTTTTGTTTTTTCTGCCTGGGTTGTACCTGCATGAGCCAGGCAAATAGTATCTTTCGTGTGTACCTTCAAGTTGTCATTAGGATGTTCTTTTTATCTTCGGTATAGTTTAGCTGAGAAGGCACTTTAAAGCTTGTGTTACATTTTATAACTGGTTATGGAACTTACCACTTACGTCTTGAGAAGATACATTGGGATGAATTAATTCATTCTACACAATGAATAATCCTATATCATGACTAAAGCAATTTTTAACAACTCTTGATTGCAGTGTATGCAGTTATTGGTAGATATCCCCAGTATAATCTACATGAGTCACTATCAATCTCTGGATTGGTTGGTGGTTTTTTCTGTTCTGATTCTCTGTGCTATTTTTGTTGTTGCGTTATGGTCTTGTCTCATGCAGAGAAGAGGAATCCTATGCCCTTCCTCTAATGAGAATGAATAAACATTTATTCTAAAAGTTCATCAGACTTCACTGATTTCCAAGTTACACAGCTTGTTACTAGAATGCTTCTAAATAATAACTAACAGCTCCATGTATCATAGATGTTCCAGATAATATTCTGTGTCTTGGAACTCTGTTCCAAGGTCTGTTGCTTGGTTGTGTATCTGACTTGTGTATCTTCTCAAAGAACAAGATAATTGAAACACCTTAAGAAAAAGTGGTTGTTTTCTTTTAAAATGTATTTCTGAAAATGTGTGCAGACAATGTTTTTTTCCTCTCACCAGTGCTTCTCTCTTCCTTTATATCCATGGATTTTTTAAAATTTATTTAGAACAGCAGCTGCTTGCTTTGTACCAAGCCTGCCAGAAGTCTCAGTGAAACACTTGTGCAACACAGAAATTTCCAGAAAGCTTATTCAGAAGTGCTGTAGCATATTTTAACCCACAAGTAGAACCTCTTTGTATCTTCCCACTTAACCATCACTGAATAACTGAGAAGTATGTAATCTGTGAGTGTGGTGGAACTAACAGGCTATCAGGCAGCTACCTCTTTCACTCTTCCCAATTCTGTTGACTTACCATTTCAACCCATGCACGTGATTTTGAATCCTGTTTTAACATCCTACAGTTGGCCACCATATAGTTGGCCAATGCACTGAAAATTACTCTAATTGGTAACTCTGCTCCTATATAGGAACAGTAGAGCAGTTCCTCCTGCCTACTTATGTTTGTATTTGAGAGCTGGGGGCCATGTGGAGTGAGTGAGTTCATGCTAGGGAGAGTAATAATTGCCTTGTATGTGTATTACAGTGGAGAGAAAGAAGGAATTTATCTGGGGAGAGCTTGTGTGGTTGTCTGCAGGAAAAATTGTTCTCTGTCACTCTGCAATATTGATTTCATCATAACTTTGGAAAAAATCTCAAACATGTATAAACATATATAAAGTTATATAAACACATAAAATTACTCTCTGCCCCATAGCAGACTAGGAGCCAGATTAGGGTAGAGTGGGGAACCAAGGTGACAATTCATATTGGAGCAATCACAGAGCATTTAATTTGCTGTTCCAGTCCTTCTGAGGCCTTTCAGCAGCCTCTGTAGCTCTGCACAAGTCATGTAACAGGACTTCAGGGCAGGCAGCTGTGTTTTGTCTTGTTGCTGCCCCAGCAAATGCAACAAGAAGTTCAGTCCAGAAAGGCACTCTCACACTGGAATCATTGATGATGGACTAGAAAGGTGCAGCTTCTCCAGCAGCTGGCAGTTCTGGGAGAGTTTTTCATTCTAGACAGCCTGAGAACAGGATTTGTTCTCTTTGGTTGTGTTGTTTTTGTTGTTGTTGTTAGTATTGTGGTTTTTTGTTTTTTTTTTTTTTCCCTGAGACACTATTCTGCAGTATATTGCTGTAATTCTTCCAAGTAGCTCTCCCAAGGGCCAATTCTGTGTCATTTCTGATTTAGAAAATGGCTTTGTGTATTGCAGGTATTCTGTGTGGAGCCCAGCAGAACAGGTGTTGGCATTAAGGAGTGCATTTCTATGGAATTCACCTGTAGAATGTGTAAACAAACCTAGTGGCATTTTTCCATTTAAAAAGAATGGAGTAAGTTTTCCCTACTTGGCAATGGGACAGATGGACATTTAAAAGAGGATTCCCCTCCTCCCCCTTTTGTGGTAGAATGCAATTATCTGTTTAAATGAGGTGTCTGTTTTAATTTCTTTTGGAAGCTGGGCAGAGGCGTGGTGAGAGAACAGGGGAATAGGTGTTTAATACACAAATAGACTGAAGCCCACTGTTTTTTAAGGACTAGAACAACACTGGTTGATGTGAGCTGCAGGGCTAAAGGTGCCTCTAAATGGTAACTGTTCCATCAGTAGATGATCAAATCTTGTTATATACTTATATGAAGTAGTTTAGTGAAGACTTGTAAGCTGAGTTAATATGCTTGCACTTTGTTGTGTTGACTCCAAACACAGCAGAATTGCTGAGTAGGTAGAAATTTCCCTTCCTTTTTCTGTGCTAATGCTCTAATCCCTCAGAAAGATTGACTGGTCAGTTTTGGTTCCTGGAGACTCTTTTGGGGGCAAGTGTTCGAGTTTTCAAAGGGTGTGTTTGCCTCAAATCTTAACTATTTAAGAAACCGATGCCTCTGAAAAAGAAAGGCCTTCTCCCCCATGTTGGATGAGAGAAACTGAGTATCAAGGAGTTTTTCAGCGTGCTGTGTTTATGTTTACAGAACAGAATATTTGTTTCCATCAAAGCTCAGTTATGGGCTCAGTTCTAGTAAACCTTTTTTGTTAGATATAAGGGAAGTTATTTGGTTTGATGATAGATTTCATCACACCCTTGCCTTTTGCTTTTGTAGTTTGATCTGTGCTGTCCAAGTGGAAGGCATTGTGGAAGCACTTGCCAAAACATGACAGCAGATGCTTCTACAAATTAGGTTTTTCCAAAGTAATTTGACAGCATGAAACTGCTCCCAAAAGTATTAAAGTAAAAAAGCACAATTTTAATCAAGTATGTGTACCAGTATAACATGTGCCATAAAACTTTATAGCTTTGGCTTTATTTTGCTATAATTCACTCATTGCTGAGCAGTGCCTTCTTGTGAAAGTGGCATTGTAAGAACAGGCAATAACTGATTGGAAAGCCCATTTGATAAACCAAGAACTTCAGACATCTGTTTATTATTGACATCCTCATTTCCTCTCAAATAGAAACCCATTTTCTTTCTGTCATTCACAAATCTCCATATATATTGCTACAGGTATCCAAATACCTTGGCTTCAAGACACAGATATATTCCTGCTAGATGCTTCCAGATACTGTGAAGCTGAGGATGTGCTTCCAGTGTACCCATGCAATGCAGACACAACTGGTTGTGCAAAGTATATAACAGACAGCAAAATAATAATACTTTTTAGAACATGCAAAGAAACAGAAAGACAAACATCATCCAAGTAAACCACAAACAAAACTAATGCATTGGTTTTAAAGTAAGCTCTTGAAATACACAAATACTCTACTCAACTTACAAGCATAGTATTTACTGATAGGACTACCTGGGTATTGATTGTTTTGGAAGAGCTGCCTCCCAAAAGATCCCATACTCTCCCCTCTAATTACTAACTAAATTTTAGACATTTCTCACACAACTCCCTGTTAACCATCTGTGAAATCTGGCTATCCCTTGTGCTCTTTTCAGTAATGTGTTAGCTGCTTGATGTTATCCAATTATGTCCAGAAATTTCTTGTGTCACCTCCAGTAGCTTTGCATGTACTGTTCAGTTTGCTGATGTTTGGGACAAGAACTGGTTATCTGCCTGCAGCCATCTGCCTTTTTTTTTTGTGTGTGTGTGTGTGTGTGTGTGCTCACTGTTAGTATGATACTGAAGGTTTTGGCTTAATTCCAGGGAGGTGTTGAGGAACATTTTGTATTTAAAATTATTTGGTTTTCATTATTGTTATCTATCAAGTAAATACCATATGCATTACTCTCAATTTTTAAAATATATTAAACCATTTCATGTCAACCTATGAGGTGTGTTTCAGGCTGCCTGCCACTCTTAACTGGCTGTGAAAGAATGTCATGATTACAAAAGTGATTGAAGACCAACTGTTAATCATTGGATGGATCATTTTACCCAGGTGTAGGACCTGTTTTATTGACAAGCTGCTGGTCATAATGCTTCCAGGCTTCCCCTTTCCTACCTCTGTTTGTCAGCCTAACTGTAACAGCATCATTGAAAGAGATTATCTGAATTTTGTTTAGTGCCAAATATTATTTTAGCTTTAGTTTATGGGATCTGGGTGGATTTCAGAGGGATAATTATTTAATAGTTTGAGAAATCAGCTGGATTTCTCAACCAAGTACTTGGTTGGCCTTAAAAGTATTCTGTTTCCTATATCAGAAAATGAGACTGGGCAGAACAAAATTCAAGGAGATAAATATCAGAGCAAATAATGGAATTTTTTTTATACTTATTTTGGTTATGAAGGGAAAGCTTAGGAGGGAGGAAAGAGAGAGAACAATGAGAGTAAATAGAGAAAAATCAGTATTCTCTTCAAAATAGTACATAATTATGTATTTATTCTAAAAATGTTAAATATTTGCATGACATTCGGTAAGTAAGCAAATTTCTTTCAGCAGATGTGAGGATGTTCTTCATCTAAATTGTATAGAATTGTACAATATTGCTTGGCATTCTATCTTTCTGTAGTTGTTATTGGGATTTGTGCTTCTTTGCTTATTTAGAGAAATTATGCAGTTTATTTGTAAAATTTACCATATTCTCAATGATCTTTTTAATTACTTTATCTCTATCATGTAAGCTTTATGTACTAGATGACAGAAACTGTTTCTGAACATTTTGCCATTTTATTCTTAATCTCAACTATAGAAAATTCCTGCTGATGTCTTACTGGGTATACATAGATTGGAAAAAAAAGCATGATGTAGAAATGCTGAGCTTAATGGAGAATACACTGGATCCACAGATTTTGAAAAGAGCATTAATTTTTCTGTGTGGCTATGCATTTCCATATCTAGCTACCTAGAACAGGTGCTTTCTCTCTCTTTTTCATCCACTTCCTTAGGGTCAAACATCTGGAACTACCAGAAAGACAAAAGAAAATAATCACAGCTTTGCAACAGCAAAATGATGTGAGGCAAAATCTTCCCTGAGTTTGGTTTAATCTAGAGTTGCTTACCTAGCCTAGCCTGGCTTTGGCTGAGGTGGGAAGTATACAGCTATTTCCTGGGAACATTGGTGAGACTTGACTCACATTCTAGCAAAACCAGCTGCTTTGTAGGGCATTTCCCTTGACATTCACTTACAGAAAATTAACAATTTTTTTTTAAGCAAATATGCACTCTTTGTCGTTGACCAATTTTATGATTCTAGCACTGCAGTTTTCAACCCTTATTTCAGTTCAGATGTGTCAGTGAAAGGGTTTACTTCCACTAACAATTTTTTTTTTTTTTTTTGAGTCTTGTCAACTTGGGAATGCTGGGTACATGATGTAATAATGATAAATCTTTATTAAATAAATATAAGAAATTAGCATAGCACTCCTTTCATGTAGTTTTGACTGTCTATTTCTAAGCAGTAAAACGTAATCTAATACTGCAGATTGGAAAAAAAATGGGTTTTGATGAGGGTCATTTTTGTGTTTCCTAATTTTTTTTTTTTTTTTTTTTTTAAATAAATACAGGTTAGTTGCTGCATTTGCTAGTGCTTCATGGGATTAAAGAAGATCCCCAAAAATTGAGAACACATGTTTTAGGGAAATACATCATTTTTTCATAATATGAACAAGGTTTAATTTTGATAGACTTGGGAAAGTTTCTGTTTTAAGGGAGTTAAATAATTCATTTAAACAGTTCTAAGAAGATTGAGATGCAAGGATCAAATATGCAGCCTCCACTCTGCATCAAGTCAATGCAAACTGACCACTTAAAAGTATGAGGTCCCTATGGGGCATGGATGGATACCATAACATAACCCTGCTATTTCATTTAGTAGGAACATTTCAATCTTTCTCATCCCAGAGGAAGCACTCCATTTCTCAGTAGTCAGGAATGTATAATACATTTGAATATTCATTATTCAGGGAAAGAATGAACCACGTGGTTCAAGATAGATGTATTCTCAAGTTTTTTTCAGAACATGTATTTTTGAAAGCTACCCATTAAAATACTTCTGCAATGAAGGCAAGTGTATTTGTGGAGGCACAGACACATTCTTAGTTTATTTAATTTGCACTTCTAAGTAGAGTAAGTAATTCTGGAAAATCTTACAAGCAAAAGAACTATAAGAAGTATCTTCAGGTGAGAGATACTTTCTGTTGGGATTCTTTCACATGATACCGTTCAGATTTCTTCTGTTCTTGAGAAGGAAGAGCTAGAAGATATATTTAGTTCTGTACCAGCATCTGAATGTCAAAATCTCTTGTCCTTTAGGCCTTGAAGAAATGGTTTCTTATGGTTTTGGTACAGTGCATCTTGGAAGAATTTAATGGACCAGTTTCTTTTCCAACTGCTGCATCACATAGGGGTTTCTTGGGCTCCTTTTGCATCTTATGGCTCTAGATTTTGACTGTTTTATATGTTTCTGCTATTGTTCCACTGCTTTTGAGTTTTGAGATTATTGTATAGGTTTGTGTGCAAGACTGGTCTTTTCTTACTGCAGACAGCCTGTTTGTAGAGAAGGTGCAGTTTCAGACTTTCCTTCTGTTCCCTTGATTACCTGATCTTGTTACTCATACAGGTCCAGAAGCACACTTGGTACTTGCTGCCTGGAAGGAATGGATTTTGATGTGCTCTCTATTCTCAGAAACTTGATGCAGTGTTACTTATTAGTGTCTTTTGCTTCCATACTTTCTGCTTTCTTTCTGCAGTGATTTCTAGGATCGGCAGAAGATGCAAGATATGGTGGATTGAAGATGTCATGTAAGAGAGAGATAATAGACACTTTTTGCATGGGATCAAACAAATAGATATTCTTGCAGAGATATTCAGAGAGGAGTTCTAGGTGGGCTTGAGCAGGGGACTAGGACTAAATTATCTTGAGAGGTCAGTTTTTAATTCTGTGATCCTGAGATCCCTGATCTAGAACTAGAAGGGTGAGTTTGAGCCAAATCTAAAAAGTTTGCTTAATAGTAGCTTTCTATTTATGTATCTAGTGGTTCAATGGAGCCTGGAGGCTTCCACATATTCATTGTGTATACTTATGTCAGAGATTATTCCTTTCTGACAGCTCATAATTATTACTGGTAGAGGTGTTAACCTCAGTGCTCTACTTCTGTTCTTCACACTGCTTATGCCACTTTTTTATTTTTTCTTGCCAGTATGAAGGTAAGCAAAAATTTAAAAGCATCTACAGCAAAGATGAATTCTGCAGTAGTCCTGGAATGCGAAGTAAAATTTTGAGAGGGGAAGGAGCAAAGATTGTTTATGGCAGGTTCCCTGCTGAGAACAGGAGTGGAGTGTCCTAAGGTCACGTAAAGGATTACCAACAGAGATAATAGGAAAAGGTGTCTAATATAGATTTATGAAAGTGTGACTTAACAGAATTCAATAGCAAGGTTTACTTTATTACTCTGTGGAAGGGATGTGTAGGGATTGGGATTGGAATTCGATTGCACTGACCTCTGTAGGGATCAAGTGAAATGATTTATATAGGGATGGGGGGAGATTGAGTCAGGATTGCATTGGAGTTATTTGCACATGGATCAACAAAAAGAATGAGGATGATTCTCCGGTTGAGTCACAAGGTTCAGAGTGGACCCCCTTTACTTTCTAAACTACTTCTCAGAGAAGTGTGAGTGCAGGTGAATCCACTTCCAATGACAGACTTTGTCAGCAGTTTACAACTAAAGAGTTTAGTGCTAGGGATTTTAGTATGGTGCTTGTGGTACTTTAGCACATAATTATGGGTCTGATTTAATATAGCAGTAAATTAAGGTTGACTGAAACTATTATAACAAATAACAAAATTAGATTGTATAACTTTTTAGCAATACTAAATCAATAATTTATGATATCGTTGTAATCAAAACAAATATAGAGGTTAACCTATGTTCAGATGTTAAATTTTCCTAACTGAAGATTCTTGAACTACATGAATAGAAGTTACAATGAAATATACTGCCAATTTACCCACAGGATTAAATGGTAGTAAATTAATAAAATTTGATCTTTTTGCCATAATTATTGGAAGTAGCCAGCTAGTTGCAGCTAGCTGGATAGACTAGATGTCTTTGTGAAACATGGGTAGCAACTTGGTACAGTCTTGGAGATGTCCGGAGGGTCTCATTTTAGGTTTGGTATTTATGGTCAGAAGATGATTGATTGACTTTGGTCACTGCTTTTCCATTGTGGCCTCAATTTGTGTCAGGTAACTTTCTTGGCAGCTTTCACAGTGGGCTTTTGATCTGGGCAGGAGTTATCTGAGGTGTATTTCCCAGGAAACAACAGTTTCAGGTACAGTTAGGGAGTGCCCAAATCACCCCAAATCACTGTATTTGCACTAGGACAAGAAGGTACCTAATTGTGTAGGCAGTAGGCAAGCACCAGAATGTCCTGACCTACTGCACTTGCTATGGAAACAAAAAGAAGGTTGAGCCCCCTGTCTTTGTAACAAATGCAAGAGCAGTGTGGGCTCATGTTCATATTACAGTGTGGATCAGTAAAGGGGGGTCTGCACCACCACATATGTGAACACCTCTTTGATGCATGTTTGCATGGCAAAGTTGCCTGGGAAGATCACACAGTAAGGACTGGATTAGATTTCGGTTCTGTCCTTTTCTGCAAGACATCCTTGGCGGTGTGAATCTTATTCTTTGCAATGTTTTTGGAATATTGCAAATAAGCAAAATGAGTCCAAGGCTGGATTTGTAATCCCTGTCTTCTATCATCTTTTTGTGGCTTTATATTTTTCTTAACAGTGATTCTGAAATGGGGAGAGAGCTAGGTTGTTCCTGCCACAGCAGTGATGTGTTTTGGGTTACTGTAGGGGTGTAGCTAGGAAGGATGCAGTATTCCATGTTTGTTATAACCAGGTAAGAAGCATTTTGAACTACATGTTTTGCTGATTGAGAATGGTAATGGAACTTGGACACCAGAGTGCAAAGAGTAGACATGTTTTACTAGTGATGACTGAGTAATACAACCAAGTAAGCAAAATACAGAACAAAGTACCTAAAGCAGACAGATAGAAAATATGCAGGGTAATATATCAAGTTATTACTACAGAAGAGGAAGTGGAGTGATGAGGAAGGGGAGTGATTAAGAGAGATTAATCACCACTTGGATACATTACCACCATCCACATCCACAGTCACTGGGGAGCCCCAGTTGCAGTGAGGATTTGGAGAGCTCTTCCCAGCAAGTGGGAAAACCCTACATGGCGTGTCTACCCATAGGTGAGGCATCCCAAATTTCTGCCTTATATATTCAGGTCCTCCAGCCTTATGTATTAAACAACCTGCAAGTCAGGATGACTTTGCATATTACACTATGCAGAACAGTTGGTTCATCTCCTGACCAACCATGACCAGGACTGGGCCAGAGTCGAGGGCATGGTTGACTGGTTCCTTTAACATACTCTCTTTCAAAGCATCAGGCCAATTATTTTTGATAAATGAAGTTTTTAATGATTAATACAAAGGTACAATGTCAATTATATCTGATATACAAGGACACAAGCTCAATTATTATTTTGCTGTTTCCATACAGGGCAACTCTGGCCTGGGCTGGTTGTCCAAGCCTCATCAGTACCATACAAGGACAGGATTCATCTATAAGTCAGCCCTGGTTTTTTTTTCTTTTTTTTTTTTTTTTTTTTTTTTTTTTCCCAAGCCTTACCACTACACTGCCATAGATCCGAAAAGGAGCTTTTCTTTTAGTGACTCTGTGTGTAGAGGGTGTCATATTTCTGGACTGAAAACAAATTGAAGAACTGTGAAATCAGTGATAGATAGATATGAACAATGTTTGAAGTGTGTTCAGTCATGATAGAGGGCCAAAGAATGTGAATGCTTTATGAAAAGACAGGTAACACCAGCACAGTAACTCTATACACCACATTACTGTAAAAGTAAAACTTGTAACAATTAGCTATATGTCTAAAAAATTTATCTTGGACTATCAGAATATGAGGGTTGAAAGAGAAGTGAACAGGGTTGTTAGTTCATCTGTAAAATGGAATGATGGTGCATAGCAGGGGTGACTGGATGTGATGTAAACTACAGGAAGTTTAACCAGTTGGCTGCTATCAAAATGAAAGCCTTGTCTGTTGAGTGTACACAAGCAAGTTTGCTGCAAAAATTCACACTTGGCCACCTCTGAAAAACAATTTTGGTTTTCTTCTAATGAGATGCAAGATAACACATAAGCTTGGGAGTTAAGATGAACACCAAAGCCAGTGAATGAATGAATGAATATCCTTGATTTAGAATGGACTGACCTGCTCTCATAAATGTGAAAATGTTGGACGAGTGTAAGCTTTCAAAGTTTCTGTACTAGTTAAACAAATGGGTGTGTATGCTTAGGTAGGATTTAATGAGGAGAAATCTGACGTATTTTCAAATAGTCATTGTGTATAATATTAAAAATAATGAAATATTTTCCAAAGTGTTTCTGGGAACTGCTTGATTTTTTTTTTTTCCCTAGAATGAAAAGCTAGTCTTATCAAAAGCTTCACCATATTCTTATGGGAGCAAATGTTTGTGGTCAAAGGCATGGATTATGCATGAAACATCCTTCCCTTCAGCAGCCAATACAGAGTTTAGGTAACTCTTAAATCATTACCATTGTTGACCTTTGAGTAGTGTGCTACTTCTCCCTTCTTTTGTTCCCATGGCAGGGATGAAGAGGCACCAGCCTCTTGAAGGAACGATGTCATCAGTAACCTGTTTGGTTCTTTATGATATATTGTGCCTTCTGCTGTATGTGGCATTCAAAATCAATAGATGTGGCCTCTTTGGAATATGTATGTAAGGGCTGACAATGCACTAGAACTATAGGTTAAGCTTTAAGAAGAATATCAGTAGTTGAGTCACTGGAGCTACCACTTAGGCATAGATGGAAATTGATTTTTTTTTTTTTTTTCTTTTTTGAATACAGTCTCTCTTAGACTTTTGTGTCTTTGTTTCCAGCAGTGTGCAGCTGACTATTCTGGGGTAGAGGCAAAAAAATACATTTCTGTACGGATTACTCATGAGACCCAGGTGCTAGTTTGCAAGATGACAGATGTTTTTAATGCTGAATTAAGAGAAGTGTTTTCAGAAGAGAAACTTAAATTATAGAAATACTGTTTTCATAAGCACAAGAAGGAACTGAAATATTTCTGAAGAAATCCACTGGTCAAAAGCGCCTATTGCTGAAATATTCACCCTATTTTCTAAGTTTTAGCTTAATTAAAAAAGAAATAGTGCAATTAAAGCTCTTCCAGTTGTATTTTAGTACCAGTTCACTATATTCTTGGTATGTGAGTCATAAACAGCATTACTTTGACCCTATTACAAATTAATTTAGCTGTAACAGTAACTGAAGAGAGAAGGCGAATGTCTGAGTGAACAGTAGTCTTTTCTAAAAAATAAGTACACATGAAGAATGCAATGCCTCATTATTGGTATTGAAGTTAATACTGATGTTTTAATTGTTTGTATTATCTTAAATGTGTGGCAGTTATTTCAGGATCTAGTTTATCTTGCAGTTATAATGAATAGGATAAATAAGTTCTTGAAGTGATTTTAGCTGAAAGCTTAAATGTAGACACCTTAATATCATGTAAATTGATCAACAGCACAATCACTGCGTTTAGCATTAAGTCCTTTCTCTCCAGCTATATGAAATGAATTATTATACTGTTGTGTTTGACTGTTCTCTCTAAATGGAAATAAGTTCCTTAGTATTTGCATGATTTAACTAAAATTATGAAAGTAAATTTTGGATAGAGTGTATGCCTTTTCAGAGATAAAATAAAAACCAAAAGAATCAGAAAACACAAGTGGAGAGAAAAGCAAAGCTTCAGGGAAATACACTAGCAGATGATCTGCTCAGTTTTCACTAAAGTTTCCAGGGTAAAATGTATTTATGATTAGGTTGTTAGCAAGGTAATTTTTTTCCTCCTGTGCTGCATATGTACAGTGTCACAGCATTCTCTTGGTCAAACTGGCAGCTAATGGGTTGGGTGGAGGTGCACTTTGCTGTGTGAAAAACAGGCTGGATGGTTGGATCCAGAGAGTTGTGGAGGACTCAGATTGTCTTGAGTGAGCACTCATGGCAAGTAGAGGGCAGCCAAGGGATCAGGGCCAGCCAGCATGGGTTTGTGCAAGGGATGCCTTGCCTAAGCAACCTAATCTCTTTCTATGACCCTGTGGCTGAGTCACCATCTCTGGACATATTTAAAGGAAGTGTAGATGTGGCAACTAGGGACAATTTAGTGATGGGCTTTGCAGTGTTTGATTAATTGTTGGACTTGATAATGTTAAATGTCTTCTACAACCAGACCAATACTGTGGTTCTATGAATACATCAAATCTATTTGTTAATATGTGTGCACTGTTTTTTGAACGAAGTGTAATTATTACCCTAATTGGTGGTCATGGGTGATGGATCAATATATGGTTATATAGGTCTTGGTAGTAAATTAACTTAAAACTACTTTGACGTGGTTATTCTCGATGTGCTTAATCTTGAGTTTGCATAGCTGTAAAAAGCTTTGAAGTTTCCATTTTTGCTTTGTGTTTTTCAATATGTCCAGGCCATCCTGGTAGATCTGCAAGTTCATGTGTACAAAAATACCTGTTTGTATTGTAAGCATGGTATCCATCACTAGACAGCCAGAATTTCAGGCTTTTATATTTGAATAGGTTCATAAAACTCCTTGGTTTCCTGAAGTAAGGTAGACTTTGTTCTGAACAGCATCTACTTCCAAATCCATTCTCAGAAAAAACTTCAGGTTCTTTGAAGCCATGGCATCAGTTCTAGTGACTAAAATGTTCCTGCTTTCTACTCTGACATGATGCTGCTGTCATGATTTGCTGGCTTAAAAAAACTAAATCTTGTCCTTTAAAGATAATGAGATGATCTCAACACAGTATGTATAAATAACTTTTCTGCCATATTGACATTAATTTTTGAAGTTCTAAAATGTTGTTGAAGCTCTGTGATCAGAAAAAGCGAACCTGAATCCCTCTTCTCTAAGCTAGTCCTGTGTAAAATAAAATAGTGATATTAGTACTTGCCTTGACATTTTTATTTTCATCCCAGAATATTGGAGAAAATGGAAGAGAATGAGCATTTTGGTACACAGCCTTTCACTTGGAAACATTGTCATCTTTAAATAGAAAGCTCACCATTCTCTATTTAATGTAGGTGGGAACAAGTAGCAAGAAGATGTTTTTCCAGTCATGCTGGTACTTACATTGCTGGTGAATCTTAATATCTGAAACTAAGGGTATCTTTTTTTTTTATTAATTTTTATTTTTTTAAACTTCAGGTTTTTTAACCAAAGTGGGCTAAATTGTGAGCATGTTGGCTATGTTGTCATTGCTCGTGTTATTTGCCCAATATGCAGCATTTTAAAATGTTATGCTGAAGTTAAAAAAAAAACAAAACAAAACAAAAACTTCCTAGCTGGAGGATGAAATGCAGTTCAGCAGTTCAGCTTACCCTTTGTTTTTCTCCACTAGCATTTTTATGGATTAAATTAAAGTTGCTGCTGACTTTACTCTGCAGTTCTTGCTCCTCGTAGTAGTGACAAGTGTTATGTTCTATCTGGGCAATATAGATAGGGTCTCAGGCCATAATAGAGCAACAGCTCTAATCCCTACAAAAGGGGTCAGCAATATGCAAATAGACCCAAGGAGATTATATTAATTTGTTAAATTAGGTTTTATCAATGTTGAGACTATGTCAAGTAGATTTAGGAACTTGTCAGCCAGTAGAAACTGGTGTTAATTATTGAGATTATTTTTTTGATTGAGAATTTAGTATAATGTTAAGTTCATCAGATACAAGTATGTCTGACTCGGTCCTCCAAGAACAGCAAAATAAATCCAAGTAAAATGTTGTGACACTGGTGTTATAGAGCAGTCTCACAGGCATGGAGAATGGTGTTTGTATCATGGGGCATAAAATTTTTTTGCCCCTGGGAGATCAGACAATGACATTAAGAGCATATCAGTCTAAATTTATTTGCAAGCCTCAGTCTCTGAATTGACAAAATCTGTTATTGCCAAACCATTTTGTTTGCCTCATAGGAATGCTCAATATTAATTTCCTTGTCCCATTTCGGTGTCTGAAAAGCATTTCAGCCAACAATACTTCTGCAAAACAGCTGAGTGTCTCTTTTATTGATGATCCTGAATTTGCACAATATTTAAATTGTAAGCTGGTGGAGTGGTGGAAAACCTGCTGTTTTATTTTATTGCTGGCAGAGAGAGCTTATCCAGACATTCATAACTGTGCTAACCACTTCTCACTGTCACATTTCAATAGTATGGAATTTACTGAAATAAATATGACACATGAAAGTTAGATTTGACATAGTTTTCAAGGCAGGGTGTTTCCTCTTGTGCATCCTTATGAAAAAGGGAGAGACTATCAGGAGGGCATGTGGTATGATATGAAACAAGGGGAAGGGTGGATGCGTGACTTGATCTGCATATAGAGGGAGTGCTACACTGAAGATAAACAACCCCATCACAAAGTTTGAAATTGCAAAAAGACTGAAAGTAGCCACAACATGCAAACCTCAATGGTAAATCTGAAAATGCCACCTAGGAGATTTTTTTCTAGTTGTTTTTGCAGAAAACCTGTGAAGAGAAATAGGATGGAGTGTCATGGGTTGGTGTGAAAATGTCTCTCAGGATTGATACAGATTTGTGGAAGTGCACCAATAACATAACTGTTCCCAGCAGAAGAATGCTAAAATGAGTAGGACACTAAAATGTTAGCATCAAGCTATGCAAGAATGAAGGCCAAAGCTATTTTGGTGTTATAAGGTATTTTAGCAGTGAGCAAACAGGCACACAACCTTGAGTTAACAATGCAGCAGAAGCCAGACAGCAATTTCAGTATTCTATAGGCACACAGATGTGTCTTCCATGCTTCTCTCCCTCAGTAGTAACATAAAGTATGGCTAACATGTTAAAAAGTCTGACATGGCAGTAATACATTTAATATTCGGAGAAATAAATTGTTTATTTGGGTTGCATTCTTGTGTTTCTTTTAATTTGCTGTAATGTGAAAATAAAATGACCTAAGTAACACTGAAGGGAAGAATGGCATTTAGACACCTGAGTCCAAGTTTTAAACCACTTTTCAAGGAGAAGGGAAGATTCTGGATTGGACTGTTACTAAAAGGGAAGGGAGAGAGAGGCAGGCAAGCAGAGAGAAGAGGT
The DNA here is from genome assembly GCF_036169615.1 of Heliangelus exortis. Lineage (NCBI taxonomy): Eukaryota > Metazoa > Chordata > Aves > Apodiformes > Trochilidae > Heliangelus > Heliangelus exortis. The sequence continues at coordinate 83,931,250 of NC_092423.1, read as the reverse complement.
ACTGAGCCAGAGAAAAATGCCATGGAAAGATATCTGAACTTGATTTTTTTTTACAGGTTGGCAGTGAAGTTGCCTCTGCTGAGTCATTTACAGCCCACAACTAGTTATTGTGAGTGCTTCAGACATATCATTGGGAATAGGTAGCTAGTGTTGGAAGCTTTGGAGGTAAATACAATTGGCAGCCTTGTGAAGTCTATTTGAAGGATTAAGAGATGTGATGGCCCTGCCTCCCCTCTCGTTAGTGTACAGAGCACAAGTTCAAGATGCAGGAGGATAAAGTTTGCTTGTTTTTTCCATGCATCCATGTACAATATGAAGGGGCAGCCAGTGCTCTTCAGCTGTTTGATTTCAGTGTGAAGAATATGCTCGGAAACTGAGCTATAACTTAGGGGAAGAATTTGTCTCTCCCATTAAAGAAATCAGGGTTTATAGACCACGGGTAACATGAGAGAAGGAACCTTACTTGTAGCCTGCTCGCAAGAACATCCAAGTGCTAGACTGAAACTAGGACTGCCAATGTGGCTTCTGTGTTCTGGTGTTTGGGGTTTCTTTGTGGCAGATGTTTGGACTTCCTGAAATAAAGCACCCCTTCTTACCTTCTTTCTCCCTCTGTTATACTCTCACCTTGGTACTCCACATCATAAAACATTCCACATTTGCCAGCCATTGGAAGGAGAATGAAAACAGAATGAATTTGTGAAGTTGTTAGTAAATGCTGGTATGTTTTTCTAGCATTCCACTTGTTTGTGTGGTGTCAGTAAATCAAGATTTCGATAGTCCTTTCCTGTGATTAATAAGGAAGATATATGGTGGCTTTAGATACTGATGTTAGAAACCACTTAAGTAGGGGTTTATATCTGTCTTTTATTGAGGCAGTACCACCTACAAGCTTAAACACTAAATTAAGAAGGTTCTTGTGTGCTATCCTTGCCAAGGGGTTTCTCTTCTGAACAGATGTGTATTTATAGTGATGGTGTCATGTTCTGATGTGGAAATTGCTAATGAAAATGCTTTGATTTTTTTAAAATTTGGTTTACCTCCTTGTTTACTATGATTCTAAATAATTCTAAATAACAGTTCTGAAAAAAATTGAAGCTACAGCTATTCAGGCAAGTATGGAAGGCTTATGTATGCATGACTCTGTAGTACACAGCTTGGGGTTAAAGCAAAGTACCAGGAGAAGCTTTCAATTTAAAACCATTTCTCCTGTATAACACTTTCAAGCATCATTTCTCTCCTGTGTATGGGAACAGCTCTTCAGAGCTGTTTCTCTGTTCTTGAGTTTTCATTTATGATTTTAAAATGAATCTGTGACTAACAGTGTCTGAACTGAGTTCCCCACAAACTCCGAGAAGTACAGAATTGACTAATTCACTTTTTCCTCTCTCCTCTCTTCTGTGCTTGTTTCCCTTCCTTCTTCTCTTCCTCCCTTCTCACTCCGTGCCAGCCTGTAGGTTATTCACACAGTCAAATTGGAATTTTATGGTTTGGGCTTCTTACTAGAACAACACTGCACAACAGAAATTAATGCCTGTGTTTTTCTTCAAAGGTTCACATCTTGTACACTGTGGCAATTTTGGAGGCATAGGGTTTCTTCCAGATGTTGAGGGTAAAGACAAAATCTTGTTTGGGTTTTACTGACTGATGCAGAAGACGGTATTCAGCATTTCCTATAGCAGTACAATTGAATGATTGTCCTTTTGCTCTTTCAAAACCTATGATGTGCATGCCCTTTTCCTAATGAAGCAGATTTGTTTTTAAATTGCAAGTATTTCAGATGGTGACATTGGATACCATCTATCTCTGTTGTGCTTTTTTTCTGTAAACATGTTGCATGTTTCTTCTGTGCATTGCTTATATCTGACATCAATGGATTTTTAAAGAGATCTAAGAGTGAAACAGAAATATACAATAATAATTTGATGGTTAAAACTGATTGGAGCAAACTGTTTTAAAAGTTCCAATGAGGTTTCCAGAAGATGCGATTCTAAAAACAAAGCAGTTGGTCAACAGGAATCCTAAAATTCAAGTCGCACACTGAAGCATCTGAATCACAATTATTTCTACTGTCTGTGCTGAACAGACACAGATTGGTGGCAATCTTCTCAAAGCCAGTATTTTTGCATGGGATGCAGGACCCAGCACTTGGCCTGAATTACAGCAATATAGTACTAAGGAGAATGATATTTTAAAATTAGGTAGGAGACTGGTCTGTTAAAATAATAAACTGTACTAAAGACAGTAAATGCCAAATGTTCATGAAAGTAATTGAATATTAGTATGTCTAAGTGCTGCTGAAGGTGAAGGATAAAAATGAATGTAGAAGCATATCAAGAATAACACAAAAAGAAGAGCATTGAATGCCAGAGCATGTGCTTCTTTATTTATTGCAAATTCTGTCTGACAAACAAGTACAGAGCACCACATAAAGGCATTTATCTATGAGATCTTTTAGACTGTTGGGGGAACCATCTCAACAAATGCCTGTTCAACAGTTTGTAGATTAAACTTTTTTGTCAGGTATGATCAGAGTCAATTCTGTTAAGATAACCAACAGAGAATAAATATGTTTTATTCTTCTCTCATCTGCTTTCATATAGCATCTATTCACAGAAGAAGAACTACAGATGGAGAATTTAGTCCAGTCAGGTGCTATTTAGGGTTTGTTGCTTACATAGCTAGGGAGTATAAACCCACTGGGGTTACAGATGTCCTTGTATTGGGCTGCTTTATGATACATGCATAACCTGAAAATATCCTTCTTGATAATGCTTACTTCCAAAGAGTTAACATCTGAGGTATATATCAGGGTTTCCAGCAGCCCTGAGCACAGAATATGACAGTACATAACTTTTATTTCCATTGGTTTCCTTGAGTTAATACAGTTGGGAGTTACAAAGGGGCCAGATCTAACTAAAACCAGATCTTTTCTACTATCCTAATTTTGTAGTCTTGCACCCCTCAACAGGTTGTTGCCCATAGATGTGGTGCAATTTTACTCCTAAACCTAAGGTCATAGTATGCTTTCATCTATAATAAACCAAGTTAATAACAGTTACAGTTTTACAGTGAATTGGGAAGCACTGTGGAATACATCACTGGTGATTAAAGGTTGCTATGCTGGAAACAGATTTTCATCACTTTGAATTTCCCTTATGGCAGCAAGAGTATTGTGTTGACAATAAGCAGAGACCCCCAGTGAGTGCAGTTTGGCTCAGTGGTGGTATCTTTATCTTTCAGCATTTAGAACAGATTTAATTTCCCTACTCCTCTCATTGGTGGGTAGAGAGACACCTTTCTGCACTGGAGTTGCTGCAAAATTACAGCAACAGTTAGTCCTGGCTTTAAACAAAAAGCTATCCATTCTGAGATAAAAATGGTGTTTCGTTCAATTTTAAACTGTTTAATGCTTTGATTTCCCTTTGGGGAAAACTGTAAGGCTTCTTTCACTCCATTTTCACTTTAAATATTGTACTTCTTTTGTTTGTATGATTCTACATGAGTTTTAATAAAAGTACACAGCAGGAATTACAAGAAAATCAATCACTAGCTTCAGAATGAAATACATCTTGCTGTATTGGGTGTCAGTGGAAAGGTTTTGTTGGTGGTTGTGGGAGGGGTGGCATCAGTGGAAACATCAGAGATTGGTTGGTGCTGGACACTGCTGGTTCCAGCCATCTCTGCAATGCCCATTTCAAGACACAGCTGAGCACATCAGAAAGGTAAAGAGCCAAGTGGAAAATTGAGGCTGGAGCTGAGATACAACTTGTGTTCTGAGAATTGGAAGGGTAGGGGACAACATGCATGTTTGCTGAGAGATTTTTAATTAAAACTGTTTTATGGAGAATGTATCAGATTTGTTCCTCTCCTTCTCTTGTGAAGACTAAACGCAACTTTGTACAGACTGTGAATCAAGCTAATTAGAATGTGGGGTTTTTTTGTTTTTTTGTTTTTTTTTAAGCTTGCCCTCCTACCAAAGAGAACTAAGAATTTGAGTTACCATTCACTGTGCAAAAATCAAAGCTTTAGATGGGGGGACTGGTAAATGGATTCTGAAGTTTCAGTGTTTTCTGTGATACTGCGTTATTTTAATTGAAAATGGATCTCCAAGCTCAATAATCAATAACAAGATAATTTTTTAGAAAGCTGTGGAACCAGCAACTAGACTAATTTTGTTATGCCTGTTTTTGCCTATATCTAATTGAAACTGAGATCTGACTATGAGGCATATGACTGGGCCCCTTCACTAGTACCATAGATGTTTCCCCTTGGCAGTGAATTGAAGAACTGGACCCAATGACCTCCAGCTTGCAAGGAGATTCTTCACTGTGTAGAAAAGTGTAAAGAGCTCCTTGATGATTAAGCATCATTTGATTTTTGCACAGTGAATGGTAACTCAAATTCTTAGTTCTCTTTGGTAGGAGGGCAAGCTTAAAAAAAAACAAAAGCATGAAGAGTTTAAGGCCTTCTGGGACAATGCTTGAATGAGAAATGTGGTTGTCTTCCTTAGCCTTCTTGGAAGCTTGTTTATTTCTGAAGTATCTTGCGACTTGCCCCCACAGGAAGTTCCTTTGAATTCCATGGACATGTGAACAGAGACCCAGCTGCTGGACCCTTGGGGGGATTGATACCCAATAGTATAATTTTTAACTTCGTTTTTTTCCTTGCATTTCCCCAGTTCAGTGAGAGGCAAAAAGGTTAGAGATCATTGTTGGTGTCTTTAAAGTTCTCTGAGATTCAGCCACAACTGCTGTTATGCCCAATACAAAGTATTGTGATTAAATACCTCAGAAAAAAAGCCCTTCTGTTTAATTTTATTAACGTGGAACGTATTATAGTCAACGTTGTGTAGCTTTAATTTACAAAGAGAACGTGCTAAGTAATGTTACATGGAAGGGACAAGTTGAAGTGAATAAGCAGGTGAATATGAGGATGGGAATTTAAGTTGAATGGTTTATTGGCGATACATAACTAGAGTATAATTTCTGAAATTCAAAATACTATTTTACATGTTTAGATATAGACTAATCTTTCAGGTTTTCAGAATGAGACAATATAGCAATGTTGGTACGTATGGGCACCTGAATTGCACCAAATAATACTGAAAGCTTAATTGGGAGCAATAACTGAATAGCAAGGACCTGTGGGAGTAAGCTTCATGCTGTTAAAATATGAATGTATTCAACAATGTGTTGCTGCTGGGTTTGCCTGGCACTCAAACAAGTTTGCAGATGTCAGTTTACTTCTATAATCAGATGATAATTTAGTACAATTAACATATGAAATACTTCAGCATCTCCATATGGTTAGCTCATAATTATAAAGCAAATATATGCCTACCAAGGTGTTTCCTTGCCCTGTGGTCCAGTAGTGACTTTGCCTACTGTGCCATTATGTTTATGTGGAAAGTGTTGAAGCAGACCTGCAACAAAAAGATTAGCTCAAAATACTGATGCAGGCAAAACAATATATTGTGGAAGGAGGAAAAACAAAACAAAACCTCAAACAGAAGTAGGAATGGTTTTGAGCCAACAGTGTGCCCAGGCAGCCAAGAAGGCCAATGGCATCCTGGCCTGTATCAGGAAGAGTGTGGCCAGCAGGTCCAAGGAAGTGATTCTGCCCCTGTACTCAGCGCTGGTGAGGCCACACCTCGAGTACTGTGTCCAGTTCTGGGCCCCTCAGTTCAGGAAGGATATCGAGGTCCTGGAGCAGGTCCAAAGGAGGGCAACCAGGCTGGTGAAGGGACTCCAGCACAGATCCTATGAGGAGAGGCTGAGGGAGCTGGGGCTGTTCAGTCTGGAGAAGAGGAGGCTCAGGGGAGACCTCATCACTCTCTACAACTCCCTGAAAGGAGGTTGTAGCCAGGGGGGGGTTGGTCTCTTTTCCCAGGCAACTCTCAGCAAGACAAGAGGGCACGGTCTCAAGTTGTGCCGGGGGAGGTTTAGATTGGACATTAGAAAGAATTTCTTTATGGAGAGGGTGATCAGACATTGGAATGGGCTGCCCAGAGAAGTGGTGGATTCTCCGTCCCTGGAGATATTTAAAAAGAGACTGGATGTGGCACTCAGTGCCATGGTCTGGTAACTGCAGCAGTAGTGGATCAAGGGTTGGACTTGATGATCTCTGAGGTCCCTTCCAACCCAGACGATTCTATGATTCTAAGATTCTATGATATGCCTTACTGTGCTCTAGCAAATGTGTGGTGTATGCTAACAAACTTGAATGTCAAAGGTCTGTTGCAATGGGCGTCTAGTTGGTCAGATGTAGTAAAAAAAAAAAAAAAAAAAATTTTTCCTGACTTTTCTAGAGCAGGAGTTAAAGTGCAGCAAAAGCAATCGGCACAGTGAATAATCCAAAAAGGAAAAGATTATTGTTAATTTCTAAAAGTATAATTGTAGTTTCTTCTGGAATATTGTTTGTACTCACAGCCACCTGCCCCAGTGGTATGGATCGAGTTTTTGAGAAAGGTGATGCAAACTGTTTAAGGTTTAATTATCCTTGTTTAAGGATGTGAATGAGAATAGGCTCACTTATATTAGAAGTTAGATCAATAAAAGCTAGTGCATTAAAAAAAAAAAAAAAGTAAATTCCACGCAGGAACAAATTTTTCTGTTGTGGGCTGTTGAGGAGCTTCTTGTCCATCTGCAGTTAGTAGAGCACAAATGTGTAAGGCACAAATGGAAATTGGGAGGAACTCAGACTTTTCAGACAAAATCTTCAAATATGATTTAATTTCCACCCCTTGAAAGTGAAAAGAGGACCCCTGTTATCAACTGAAAAGGATAAAAAGAAATACTGCATAGGCAAGAGAATTAAGTTAATCACTCTTAAAGCTCCTTTAGACCCCCTGAGAACAGAAAGTGAGAAACTGAATCTAACAATAAACATGAAAATGATGCTTTGTTGATGCTTTTTTAGTGAAACATCAAAGGAGGATGATGTTTAAAATGTTAAAAGGAAATACTGCTTATGCCGTAAGGCTTTCTGTAACTTTGTACAATCAAATTCATTGCCATGGGCTGTTACTAAAGCCAAGAAGTTAGAAAGATTCTAATGAAATCTTGTTTGTACAGATGGGAGGCAAAAACCAAACCAACAAACAAAAAATCCCTAGCTTTCCTAGGGAATGGTGCTTGCTCCTCTGGTCAAGAGCTAGGAAAGTGCTTGAGAACTGTGTGTAGGGAGCAGAATGCCAAACCTATAATGGTGTCTTTTTCACCCTCGGAGGAACAGCCCCACAGGGTTTGGTGGCAACATTCTGATCTCCAGGAGGCTGTTTGCTACTTTTACTTTATGTTCTCACCTTGGAAACCTTCAACAGCCTGAAACAGGAAGTCTCTGATCAGTAACTTTTGGAGTTTTTTTGGGGATGTTTGGAAAAAGGTAGGATTTGAGTTTTCCCACATGTACCTGGAGTGAGATCTTAATATTAACACCAGGTAATTCAGTAGAAAGCTCCAGAAGAAGTTGGATCATGGACTTGATGCTCTGGTGCATGGTTCTGGTGTTTCTTAGCTGCTTGCTGATCTGCAGGGGAGTGATACAGAGATCTTTCTGCATCTCAGAAAGAAAAACACAACAGAAAATGGTATAACAATAAAATTGCTTTAATAATTAGATAGAAATGCGAAGAGGAGCATAGATAGTGAGTAAATCTTACGTGTTTTCAGATTTTGGGAACCATGCTTTTATGCAGCATGGGATGGACCCCTGGTGGACAGCCAAAAAATGCTTCTCAGATCCATTCATGGATGGAGAGATTCACTCTTGACTCAGTGCTATGGCTCCTTATATCTAGCGTAAAAAAATCAAGACTATGCATCTTATTTTGGTAGGTAGGGATGTTCTTTCTCAGTGCCTACCAAAGCATAATTAGCTACATGTATCTAGGAACTATATCTTAAGATTGCTGCATATCCCCAACTATCCAGCTATTCCCTTATGGTTTTTAGTATCATGGGCTTATATTACTGTCACTCATGGTAACATATGAGTATCTCAGGCTTTAGGAATAAGGCCTAATGTATCTAACAGAGCTTGCTCAAAGTAGCTAACTCATCAAATACATCATCAGTAAGTTTCCCAATACATTGCTGGTGTCTACACAATGTTTCTGTTTTGGAGTTAACCTCCTGATAAAGGAGTTTTTAGTAAAGCCATATGGGAATACAGGTTTTGTGCTGCTTAGTATAGGTATGTACATAAAGATATTATGGAAGATGAATCTGGCTGATGTTGGCTGTATCCACCAAGGTTTTTGTATTCAAGTAGATTATACAGCTGAGCTGTACCTCTCAAGCTTGGCCCTGTTGAAACAGTGTAAAGAAAACTGCAAACTCTTCTCCCAGTGTGTGTTGCCACTTGCAGTAGCTTTAAGGGTATGTCTGCTGTTCCTTTGAACATCTAATCCAAATCTTCTGGTTGCACTGGGCTGGCTGGAAGGCATTTCCAACCCCCAGCTCTCAGACATGACTGGCAGGGAGAGTTTTCTCTTTCTAGGGTAAAGTGCCTGTGCTGGTATCTTACTGTCATATATTCAGTAACTGTATGTGAGAAGCACAGTGAGGCATAAAGCTCCGTTGGAATGAGAGATGTCCTAAACTGTTGACAAGTCTGTGAACAGAGGTCTCTCAAATGGCATTTTGGCATCATCTGCCCTGTATCCTTCATCATTCCTTGTTAATGGTTCCTCTCTGTACAAAACAGTAACCTGGTAATTGTTCATTTGATGCATCTGGTCCTTGCTCAGGATAAACTTATTTTTCCCAGACCTGCTAGCCCAGGAGAATGATTTACCTATAAAAATGGTCTGCTTTACATGGAAGCTGCTTTACATGGAAGTGTCTCAGGTAATTTCAGTATTCGAATTGGAAACGAAGAGGGGTAAGATGGGAAGGGGGCACTGGCTCTAATCGATGGATGAAGAGTCATACTACTTTGAGGGAATTCATGAGGAAGCATCTAGTAGACCCAGCTCTACTGCTATTTTGTGCCCAGGTGGAATAGGTGATACTTTGGCATGGTCTGTTGTGTTTATTCAGCATGGCCCTTAGTGCAATGTTTTACATTCCCTTATTTATATTGGTATGTGACAGATGTCATACTTTACAGACATTAAACACTCCTTCAGTATCATGTTGGTGATTCAGGATCAATACGTAAACTGACCAGAAATTTGCAAAGGGGTTGGGGGAGAAAAAGGGAGTAAACAATATTCCAGAGAAAGTCTTTGCAGTTTTTAATAAAAGTTCCTGCACGGTTGAAAAGTTACCTTGTTTTTTGTTTGTTTCTATCATAATCTTGGATTCTGTAATGAAGCACAGCAGGTAGGAAGGTTCTGTATAGATTTAGAGAGAAAATGCTCAGTTCAACAATAAAGCATACTTAAAAGAAATGGTGCTTTGTATAATGTGATTGACATCATAAATAAGACTGCTAAATGCCTATTTTAGAAGTCATTCAACTTTGAAAGAGGTTGAACGAGGTATACTTGTCAATTAAAAGTACATTTGCAGAAGAACATACATAGCAAGAAGACATGGATGTGTAATTCCCCACAAGGTCTAAATAATAATACTTAAAGAAACTTAGAAGATGAAATAACAGATAAATCTGTGCATCTGTATCCCAATTTGGCTCCAGAATTGTTATAGCCTATGTGTTGATCCTTCAGGATATTTGAAGGATGTTTCATAGTTGCAGTAGGAAAGCTGTTTGATTATGATTTCAGATTGTTGTTGACATGGGGACTGAATATCATCTAAAATTCTAGTTCAGCTGGGCCTAAGTCTTCCAACTTGTTTTCAGAAAACTGAATCCGTTGTTGCACTCAACATTAAATTGGAAAGAGTTTTCATTTTAGCACATTAAATGAGGAACTGTTGTTCTGGAATGTATCTAAGTTGTTTTTTTTTCTCTGAATATCAGTTGAATATCTTACTCATAGAATCATAGAATGGTTTAGGTGATAAAGGGCCTTAGAGATCATCTAGTTCCACCCCCCCTGCATGGGCAGGGACACCTTCCATTAGACCAGGATGCTCAAGGAGCCATCCAATCTGGCCTTGAATACCTAAAACTTAGCTGTTATCTGTCATCAAGGTATGCATAGAGTAATTAGGGAATCAATTTGTAATTAATTATTAGGACTTGTACTGTATACTAAATGTGAAAATGAAGGAAAGATTGGAAAGAAGCAATTACCTCAATGGATGCAATATTCTGCTTCTAATTTTGCAGTTCTTATCCATCACTTGATATAACAGACAATCTTCAGAGGTTTTATTCTGTAACTGACAGTTTTGTCCTCAAATTGCTAACATATTTACTCTACAATTTATAAATTAAAAATTACTACAGCTCTAAATCCTACTTACATAGTGATCTATTTCTACTGTTGTCTTTCAATCCTTCCATTGAGTTTTCTCTCCCATACTGAAAAGCAGAGAAAAGCTCCCTGCTTTTCTCTGAATGGCTATAACTGAATGGCCCATACTGAATGGCTACTAAACTCCTGGTTACCTGTTAATTGCCTGCTCCTCCTTTTTCTTTGTCCTTACCATAATTTCATTACTGAAGTTTATTTTTTAATTGTTGAGTGTAATTTTCTTCAATGGTTGTTGGGCTGTGTCAGTAAAAGAATTTTCACAGATCCCCTTGACACTTCAGTCTGATTTCTTTTTTTTCTTTGTTGCTTTCCTGATGTACAGTTTTGCATTTTTTTGCTTTTAAGTAGTCTCAGCTGGTGTGGTCTTCCTTACCCTACTTTTCAATATGTTGTTCTGCCTTGCTATTGGGAGCATTTCTGTGACTGATTTTGCTCATTGTGTACAGATCCCAGCAGTTCTCATCATGTCTCATTGTTCTTGTCTCCCATCTTCACTGTTCATTCCTTTGGAGATATTTAGTCAGTAACAATAATCAGGTGTTAAAATTATTTGGTGTTGAAAGTCCACAGGTGTATCCCTAGAATACTGCAGCTCACTTGCTTATCTTTGAATACCTGATTAATTAATTGTCTTAAGTAAATTAAAACAGTCCTGTAGAGGTAAGATGAGTTAGCTGAGAAGACATTATCTGTTTCACTTTCACATTTTTCATTTAAAAATATGTTTCCTTTGGGAATGATGATGCTTACATTTTTCTTCTTCCTTTGCTGGTTGAGTAGCAGTGTATAGAACTGAAAAAGCCAGCATTGATTCATCATTTTCAGCACAGGGAAAAGGAGTCTTTGCTCTGCTCTCATCACCTGCCACTGCAATTTGAAATTGCCTGTTTTAAAAATTCATCTGACCAGCCTCAATCTGTTGCTAGTTGAAGCCTGTTTCTATTGGTTTTGTTTAGTGTTGGACCACATCTTCTTTTGTCTTTTATGCATCTGTTCACTTTATTTGTCTTTTTAAACTCTACATTTAGAAACTGTGTTCTAAAGCATAAATTAACAGAAGAAAGAACATAAAATGAGGAACCAGATGACACTTTTGAATTTAACATCTTTGAATTTCACATAATGTGTTCAGGGGAAGAGAAAGTAGCAAGATGCCTTTTTACCTTGGCATTTTTAATGTATGTGTAGACTTCCTTTCTGAAATGGTGCAAGAGACTAGAGAAAATGTTGTAAGGGTAAAGAGGATCTGCACACAGATTCTAGTGACTTGCAAATGGTGCTAAATGGCCTTGCAAGCCTCAGCCAAGGCCCACGTGTGTTCATCTGCTCTACTGGTAACATAAGAAAAAGGTAAGATAATAAAATGTCATGCCATTTGTCTCTCTGCCACATGCTCTTTCTCTCTAATTGCATTTATTAGCAAACTGATGAGCAGGGTTAATACTTGGAGGCAGAAATCTCACTCATCATTAATACTGAATCTCAGAACTCGACACTGTAGTCAGGTGTGGAAGGGAACACTGTCTTGCACCTGGAAGATCATCCTGCTATGAGCACAATGTGAGACAGGTTTAAAAATGGGTAGCAGAACATGTTAGATCTGATTTTAGGCAAATAACCAGTTTAGGTTTGTTGTTTCTGTCCAACAGTGCTAGTGTTATGCGTCAAATTTCTAAGCTCTTTGTTTAATCGTCTCTATTAACAAAATAACTCAAGCAGGTTTGCTTCATGGGTAATATGAATGTAAATTAAATTAATACAAATAGGTTTAATTTGAGAAATAGCAAAGCAAATATTTGACCACGTGGCAAAACTGTGATGTTGAAGTGTGGAGCATGTCAGCTGAGCAGAGGTATTGACATGGTCCACTCTCCACTGAAAAAATCTAGGCTCTAACTAAAGTAGAATGGCATAATTTAATTATGACTCTGGATTTCCTGAGTTCTAAAAGCTCAAAAGGCAACTGCAGTGGGGAGGAAATATTAAGTCTCATTTGTTCTCCTGCTTTTTGGAAACATCTGTTGCTGGGCTGTAGTGGGATTCCATAGAAAGCTACCCAAGGCAGATCCATCAAGTGTTTTCATGGTGCACAAAGGGATGCCACCTGGATATGGATCTGGAGCTGTGTTAGTGTAGCAAATGCAAGCTTATAAACCTGGACCTGGAATTAGCTCCCGTGCAGGGTGGTAGAGCAGAGATAGACTGCTGCTGGCTCTGGAGTTACTGGGATTTTTCTCTCCCTTAGCTCTGTCTTCACGGCAATCGGTGAATCATAGGATCATAGAATTGGCTGGGTTGGAAGGCACCTCAGAGATCATCAAGTCCAACCCTTGATCCACTACTGCCGCAGTTACCAGACCATGGCACTGAGTGCCACATCCAGTCTCTTTTTAAATATCTCCAGGGACGGAGAATCCACCACTTCCCTGGGCAGCCCATTCCCAATGCTTGAACACCCTCTCGGTAAAGAAATTCTTTCTAATGTTCAACCTAAACCTCCCCCAGCACAACTTGAGACCGTGCCCTCTTGTCCTGCTGAGGGTTGCCTGGGAAAAGAGACCATCCCCCCCCTGGCTACACCCTCCTTTCAGGGAGTTGTAGAGAGTGATGTCTCCTCTGAGCCTCCTCTTCTCCAGGCTGAACAGCCCCAGCTCCCTCAGCCTCTCCTCATAGGATCTGTGCTTGATTCCCTTCACCAGCCTGGTTGCCCTCCTTTGGACCTGCTCCAGGACCTTGATATCCTTCCTGAACTGAGGGGCCCAGAACAGGACACAGTGCAGAAAAAAATATAGAAAATGGCTAAATTGGGTCTTTCCCAAAGAGTGTTGCGGCCCTTAAGTGGTTCATAATTGGTAAATACAAATTAGTGATGTTTAAACACACTTGGTTTTCAAATTCAAAAGCCATGTGAGAAAATAAGGTGCTCAGCCTGAGCAGGTGCTGATTTATGGACAGGGCAGTCTGGGCAGAACTTGCCCCCTTTCATTTTTTGTTTAAAGGAAAACCGGTTAGTTGGCCCGAGTAGAATTTCTTAAGGAGAGCTTTATATTTACACCCGTAGGTGGAGCTCCAAACTCACCTTCTACTCAGGCAGTTGAGCAGTGTTAAAGAAAATGCAACTCGAGAGGAAAACCTTAAAAGACCACTTCTAAATACAAAATCCAAATTGTAAAATTCTACAGAAGACGATGCTTAAAGTTTTATAACGGAATGCTTTCAGTTTTTGAAATAACGAGAGCTGATTGATGGCAGCTTTATGGTTAAAAAATCATGTTGTTTGTTTCCTTTAGTTGCTCAGTCATCTCAGTGGAAGCAATTTCTTCCTGTTCAGGCACCTTATTTAGCCTTATAGAATTTTAAATCTTACTCAGGAAAAGGTAATAAAAGGGGATATTTTCTCTTCTTTTTAATGCCTGCTCTATTATACATGTTTAGTGTATTAAACATGAAGGACTTGCTTCCTCATAAAAGGATGTCTTGAATCTGGTTTTGCCTGTGAAGCTGATCTGATTTTCTGTTGTGAGATATAAATGCAGGAAATATCAAAGCCTGGATTGGCCCTTTGCTTTATTCATCAGGAAGTACATTCAGAGTCACTGCCTCAGTGTTCAGTGTGAACTACCTCAGATTTAATGGAAGGATCTGAATTCTGTCGTGAGAAGAGCCATGCTATCCACATGCCTCTTGGCAGCTGTTCTCATGATTAGCTTCATTATTTCTTTCTGTGGATACTGGGAGGGTAGAATCTTTATATTAAGAGAATGGAATTTTTATCATAACATGGGAGTTTTCAGGTGATTCTGCACCTATGTGTGTTCCAAGTGTTCACTGAATGCTTTCACGGTATTTTTTTGTTATTATTTAAATGGAAGGAAAAAAAAAGAAACCTCTCTCCCTCTCTCCCTAATGGGTGTTACTGGAAGAACTGTGATTTTTGCCTTGTTCTCCAGTGAGGTAAATTTTCCCATTCAAATATAAACACACAGATGCTGTATTTGAGAGAAATACCTGCTCTATACTGACTTCATCCGTTCATCTGCAGAGGAGTGAAGGTAAAAGCAGCTGTTAGGAAAACATCTGAAGGAATGGTTCTGAGTAAATCCCTGGTTTTCATGAAAACAAACCAAAAGAACACCCCCGGTGTATAGACTTGACAGTGTAGGTGCTACACAGGAAGATGCATTATTGGCTCCTTTAATGTTATGCAAACCATTTTCTGTTATACTATAAACCAAAAGCCAGTTTCTTGTGGGATAAATCAGCTTTTAAGGACTGGATCATAATATAGTTTGACATGAGCAGGTCTCATTTTGCTGTGCGTTTTATACAGTATGTTGATGCATTACAGTATGTTATACTCTTAAAAAAGTACATTCTTCTTAGGATCTGATTAGTTTAATTTCTTAAAGAAATGTCTGTATAGTATATGGTTATCCACATGTATCTGAATTGATTGACTACTTGTGTGTCTGGAATAAAGATTTGCTGGAGGAAAGGAACCAGTCCATTGCTCTTAGGTATGTGGCAAGGAAAGGGAAGCATAAAAATGATAACCTAAAAATTGTATAAGTGCAGGCAGAATGGTAACAGAAAGAAATAGATAGGACAAAGGCCAGAACAGCTGCAAATGATAGAAGTGAAAAATGACAAAGTTTCATGAGATCTAGGAAGAAAAAGTTGTCATGTTTTCTAGTGCCAAATTAGATTAGCAGATAAAGTAGATTATATTTTGTTATATCTCTGTAAAATGACAATGAGAAAGCTATGAGGGCCATTAGTACTTACACTCTTGGCAGCTTTTTGTTTAAAGTACTAAGCATTCAGATAACTGTTAAATGCTGCCTACGAGCCATTTTTATTTATTAAAACGATGAGATTGTTGAATGTCAGTAAATCTGTTTTCATCAATTAGGAAAGAATAAATTGCCTGGAATAGAAAAAAAAAACCCAAATAACAAACCACACAACATTCATTCTTGTGCTGTCATGTATGCCTTTATGAGCTAAAGGTTTAAAGTTCAATCACAACTCTTTGTGACAAGGTTCAACCCCTACCTTGTGGTTTAGGGCTCTTTAATAATTTCACAAGTTCCCTGCATCTGCCCTGAAGTAAGGCAAACAGCTTCAGACTACTTGCAGAAATTGTAGAGTTGCCTGGAGATTCCAGAGATGAGTAACAAAAGAGATGAGACAAGGGTAGGAGCTTGAAATACTGAGAAGACTGGGAAGACAACTGAAATCTTTTCAAGCAGAGTGAAGCAGGGTAAGATGCTGTCAGATGATGGAAAAAAACCCCACTACCCTCTCTAGCATTACAGTTTTATTGACAGTGGCTGTTCCAGTCTTCTGAACATTTGCAATAGAGCACATAACTCCACTAGAAAGATGACAAAGAGCTCTTGCTGTTTCTTTGAAGGGCACTAAGGTTTCCTGAATGTCAATATGATACAAATTGGCACTGTAGTGAACAAAACTTAAACTCTTAGAGTACCTGGTAAGAAACCCCAGCTTCTTATGACATTAGTGAGTAGTCTGGTTTTTGAGAAAAAGAGGGGAAACTTGATATAATAAGAAGAGTGTGGCTTTTCCCAGCTAAGGGGTGAGAGTTTGATCACATAGCTAAAATATAGTGTAAATATCAGACTTGCTACTCATAGCATTTTGACATTAAAGGAAAAAAAGTGGCACTTGGCGAATAAAGGTTTTTTTGTTTGTTTCTTTTGTGGTATTTTTGGTACTTAAATACGTGTTTCTGTGCATTTTATATATATTCATATTGCATTCTCATAGATAAAAATTTTCATTATGCATGTCTGTCCAGGGTTGTAATTTTAGGGAAGGTTTTGGTCAAAATAATTCTGTTAGTAGTGAGGAGACTAGGACTGATGCTTGCCTTCTCATCTCTGTTTTCTTTTCTCTTTGTTTCTTGTCCTGTTTTTGGCTTTAAGGACTTCTTTTGAACCATACTCTACTTCAGAAGGCAGAAGATACTGTATCTTCCTTTTTACCATCTCTGGGCCACAGGTTGGCTGATTCTATCTTCACTTTCTTGTGGTCTGAAGTTCAGGTTGCAGAGCTTCATGGTTGCTGCAAAAAATGTGCTGCCCTTTAGATACAAGATTCACCACTTAGCCTGTCTGCTCCACCGAATTCCTCATTTTGGTCTGTATCTTACATTAAAGATATATTTATTCATAGATTCATAGAATGATTTAGGTTGGAAGGGACCTTATATATGTTTCTAAGCCCCTGCAGAGACACCTCCCAGTGAAACAGGTTGCTCAAACCCTCCTACAACCTGTCAGTGAAAAATTCCAGTGGTGAGACCTCCACAGCTTGTCGGGGCAATCTGGTCCAGTTTCCTACCACCCTCTCAGTGAAGAATTTCATCCTAATGCCTAATCCAAATCAGCCCTCTTCCTGTTTTAAGTTGCAAAGACTGCTTTGGTCTGTTCTAATATGTTCATGTTCATTTGTAACTTTTCAAAACATCTGAGACAGGCAAATAGATAACTTCAGTCTTTCATGCTGATAAATGCCTTGGAAGCAAATGAAGGTTCTGGGTGCAAAACCATATAAAATCTGTCTTATGGAACTGATTCTAGATTGTTAAAAACACCACATTTAATTTTCATGAGTTTCTGAGGCACTTTGGGAGAATGAATGTATTGACATATGAATAACTTCGGGGAGAAGAACCAGAGTTTGACAGCTATGAAATCAAAAAGAGAAAAGAAAAAAGATCTGTTAAAAACAAAATTGAGATTTTCTTGCTCTCAAGTAAATGTTTTCTTAGTTCTAGAGTATGCAATAGAGTGGTTATAGGAATTTCCATTCAGAATGTTTTTTCCCCAAATGCAGTTATAAACACCAAGGTTACACAATGTAGCCTCTGGTTTTTTCAATTACTTTTTTTGGTGAAATTCAACTAAGTGACATGATGGTTATACTCTGCATACTTACTGCAAGAGTAAGCTTAAAGTGTGTGATTTTGACTATATACTATTGTTCATACTGTAGTTACAGATACTGAAGGTTTTTTTTTCCCTCCTCTCAGTCTCCAGTTGTTGAGTATTGTAGTTTTTCAGTATTACTTATTGAAAAGGTGAGATTCTCTTATTGGATTGATACACTTTGAATTGAACACTTAACTATGGTTATTGCTTGTGTCTACTTGCATTGCAGGATAGTTCCATGTATGTGTTCTTAATGTGCTTGGCTGCTAGCAATACCATGCTGAATAAAAGTCACAGTGATAACAGCAAAACAATTAAAGATCTATTCCAAGTCAGTAGAAGTGGCTCAAAAAACTCCCATTCAGAACATCTGTTACTGCATTATACACACCACAAAATAAATACTTGTTAAAATAATTTTCCTTTAAAAGTCATTATTCTATAATATGAAGTTAGGTTTATGAACAAAATACTAGAAAACAGATCATACAGTGCCTTTAGGTAATTTAATTAACTAAACTGTAAAATTCTGTACTAAGGAGTTAGGTTATTGCTATTTGTCTCTGCAGTCTGTAAAACAGACACTACTGGAACCCTGTTGCAGGGTCTAAGCCTTTTGACATTCAGTAAAACTTTTCCATTTGTTGTTTGCTTAATGCAAGATGGCAGTATTTTTGCTGATATAGTCCTGTTAAAACTTGTAGCCGTAGACCATTGTTTTCTAATGACAAAAGTAATTAACACTATGACATATTAATGTCTGTGTTAGCAGGTAATGATGTCTTCATTAATTCATGGCTCTAATCTCTGAAATAACTATGTCAGTGGTAGAAGGAATGCTCAGGAAGGAGGGAATGCATTGATGCATCAACTGTCCAAATTCATTAACTATCTAAAACCCAGTGCTGTCTACTTGATGGTAAGGATACATCACAGGTCTTCAAATGCCAGGTTTGAATTCCCATGAATTTACACTGGAAGTTCTCTTGTTAAATCTGTTTCAGGTTTGTATGTACACACATTTGTTTAATTTAAATGTCATATAGCTGATAAGTGAGGTTTATTTGAAATATAAGAATTAGGGAGACTTGTGTGCTAGAAGAAATCTTTGGATTCTGAATTTAATTTTGTGTCATGAACCACACTGTTGTACCCTGGGCCCTAGAGACAAGGAGAATGAATGAAAGTTGATTATGGATTCCAAATGGCTTGGAACAGCTTTTCTTTTTTAAAAAAATTATTTAAATAAAATGTAATTTTACACTGTTATCATGCAGAATGAGATGAGAACTTTGAGGATTCAGAGAAATTATTGATGTAGCAGTGCAGTCAATGTAGCGGTGTCTTATAGGAAGTTTGCATTGTTTATGACCTTTTACATTGTTTATGACCTTCACAAATATAGACATGTGTCAGGATGTGATGTTGGGAGGTAGAGCTGAAGTGAGTGACCATTATGATCTCTGCTTTGAAACCTTAGCAACAAAAAAGGAAGATGCCCTTGGTTGGATGCCCAGGACCATATTCTGGGGCACTGCGTTTTAAGACAAAATACGAAGTCAGTCACACTGGAATTTAGAAGTTCAAGTTTTACATCTCCTTGGAGCTAGTAAGTAGTATGAGGATAGTAAGAACAACTAAAAGTCTATTGTGAGAGTGGTTAAGACAGGCTGCAGGTCATGTCTGTTAATGTGCTGTGGAGGGAGTGAGGCTATCCATAAAGATGAGAAAGACTAAAGGAACAACACAGTCTGGAAGGGGAATTATGCCAGGCTTGTGCTTTACTGGTTGTTATGTTCTCACTTTGTGGAATTCCTAAAAATGTATGGTTCTTTTTGGGCAAAAGTTGTATATGAAAAGAGCTTTTTTCTGGTTTGTTCACTCTCATAAAGTTAAATTTGTGCAGTCCCTTGAAATAACTGAAGCTGGGGGTCAGGGTTTACTGTCATGTGAAACTCACTGAAGATGATGTTTGCTCGTAGTCTGCTGCAAATTCTTCCATCAGTTTCATGACGTTCTAACCTCAAAAAAGAGATTTCTTTATGGCTTGTTGACTACTTCGCAGTTGAGAGAGACCCCATAAAATACAGTTTCCAGTATTATTGTATCATCTAAGGACTTTATTTTTGTTCATTGGAATCACTGGTAAAAATCATGCTGGTTTATGATACATTGTTGATCTATTAGAAAGGGCTTTTATAAGGTAAAATGATGAGTTTGAAACAGCAGTGAAAATCTCCATTATGTGTTCAGCACCCAAATTGTTTTCGCTGTTTTAGAAAATTAACTCTTCTATTTTCTTTAATAATT
Source organism: Heliangelus exortis (assembly GCF_036169615.1). NCBI lineage: Eukaryota > Metazoa > Chordata > Aves > Apodiformes > Trochilidae > Heliangelus > Heliangelus exortis. The sequence continues at coordinate 83,911,597 of NC_092423.1, read as the reverse complement.
ATAATAATAAAAAATAAAATTAGGAAAATTGGGACAATAATTCAATAACTTAAAAGTGTAATTACATTGATTTACTGTCAGTTCCTTATTCTATATAAAATTTTTACACCTTTGCTTTGTGTGTATTATGTTTAGCAAAAAAACCAGTTCTGTGATTATTTTTTTTTTTTTTTTTTTTTTTTGGCCTTTTGAGAGAAATGAAACGCTCTATATACCACCGTCGTGTGATGTACTTTGTGGTTTTTAAGTTCTTCCATATGACAAAGAATGACTAAGTGTTTGATGAAAAGCTCTATTTCTTCAGTTTAGTAAGTTTGTCACTTACATTTGTCTTAATCTTTTACAGGCTTTTAGGCAGTGCCTTGCTGCGCCATTGAACGTGGACTTAAACATTTTCAGTTCACTGAAAACAGGCAATTGTATTTTGCCAAAGTATAATTAGCCAAAAGTATGAGTAGGCAAATGCTTAGTGGTAGGTTCATCTTTTTTATTCTTGGTGGCTACAGGCCTTTGATGCCAGTGGAAATAATCCTATTGACCTATGGAGAGCTGGACTACACCTGTTAAATGTATAGGGACCCTTGAAATTCAGCTTTACAACTGAGCTCTTACTTATTCTTGGATGATGGTTTAAATAAGTTATAAATGTGCCTCTTTTGGTTTGTGATAGGTTTGACTGTGCTAACTTTAAAGTCTTAATTCTAAGTTCTTTACTGTGAGGGTGGTGAAACACTGGAACAGGCTGCTCAGAGGGGTGTTGGAGGCCCCATCCCTGGAGACATTCAATGTCAGGCTTTACAGGGCTCTTAGCAACCTTATCTAGTTAAAGATATCCCTGACTGCTGCAGGAGGGGTTAGACTGAGGGACCTTTAAAGGTCTTTTCCAACTCAATGTATCCTGTGATTCTATTGAGACCTTGGCATCATTCTTAATCAGTGCAGTGTAGCTGGTGGGCCTGTTGTTGAGAGCTGCCTTGTTTCTGTGGTGAGCTTGTGTTTATCTCCATTTGCCTTTTTTATTGTTCTTCATTCACGCCTATTTTTTTTTCCCTCTTTCTTGGTGTCCTGAATATAGCTGAGACAGAGTTAATTTTCTTCATAGTGCTATAACATTATGCTTTGGACTAAGAATGAGAATAATGTTGATAACAAACATTTCTTGTTGCCTAAAGTAGAAACAAAGGGAGATGATAACCTAAGTGGTTGTGCAGGCACACAGTCTGTCCTTTGGTTGCCCAGCACACTCTGCTCTACTTCTAATTTAAGGCTTGTGAATGCAAAGTGAGATGTACTAACAGGAAAACAAACTTTTCCTTAAAAACCTGCTTATAGATACTATGACACTGCACAGATCACATGCTTTACTTTGACTGCCAAGGGTACCTTCCACTGTCATTGCTATAGTGGCTGTAATTATTGCTGGACCAGGATACATATCACTGCTTGGATACATATCCTTATGGCTGGGTCAGTGTCTCTGCCAGGGACTCATACTCCGTTCCTGTGATTAAGATAGGTAAGTGTCTGAGTACAATTCCAAGTCAAGTTGATAATGTACAGAAAAAGCCAGTTAGGAGCATTAATCAGACTTAAAGGGCATGAAATCAAGAGGAGAGACCGAAGATCTTGTGATGAGAAACTATTGTAGCAGTAGTAAACATTTGCAGCTAATCTTCTAATGGACAAGATGATGAAGACTACATGATGGCTTTCTTTGTGTACAACATCTGTATTCACCAAGTTCCACATCTTGTGCTTCACAGTAGTGCCACCTGTAACACTTCTCCAGTGCCTTTGTTATTCTACCATGAAGCCACTGAAGATTTGTCTTTATTTGCAGATGTAAATATAATATTTTTAGATGTCTTTTCAAGCCTTTCCTAGTTGTTACGGTCCGAGGTAACATTAAAATTTATTTTTGTTTTGTATACATGAAACAAAGTCCAACCATAGAAAATGGTCGAGTGCAAGCAGATTTTATTTGACAATTGACACAGGCAAAAATGTAGAAAAGAGGTAGAGAGGAAAAGAAGATCTAAGAAAGAGAAAGTGGTAAGAAATGGTAAGAAAGAAAGAGTGAAGAGAGGAGAAATAAAGGGTAAGAAGGTAGGAAAAATGAGAGAGAGAGAGAGAGAGAGCGCGCGCGCGCGAGAGAGAGAGAGTGTCACCACCAGGGGTCCAGCTGTCCAGCGAGGTTCTTCAGGATGGCGCTGATCCTGGACAGGGTCCAGTGCAGTAATGGTGGTGGGTCAAAAGACGACAGTCAGAGCATGGACAGCAATATATATACCCCTGAGTGCCTTTTGTTCTGAAGGGGCAGCTGTCAGTCAGCCAGGGTGGTTAGCAGGCAGGATGCCTGGAGGGGAGCAGAAGGGTGTAGTCCCCCATCCAGTCATCAATTCTTTTCTTCTTCCAGAAGCCATTCCTCCTCTCTTCCAGCCACTTAACCAGGTACATCGTGCCTCCAGGGGCATCCCAGCATTGAAGGTTGGCCCTCAGGAAAGGGGCTTCTTCCTGATGCTGTCCTTGCTCTGCTCCAGCCCCATTAGCATGCCTGGAGGGATGTCCCAGCATTGAAGGCTGGCGCTCAGAAGAGGAATAGCCTCCACCCAATAGCTCTTATCACATCCCGAGGAGTCACCCCTTCTCAGCTCAGGCCAGCCAGCTCCTCCACCCTAGCCAGGGCTATTCATTTTAAAATTGCTCTTTTGAGACAGTTGCAAATCAGTGAGGTCAGACTCACACACTAGTTCCGAAATGCTCCAAACTGTTGATTTTGGAATGTATGTGCAGCTATTTACTTGTATGTGCTGGTTCTGCTGACATTTTAGAAAACAGTATCTGTTACATGTTTTTTCTTACTGCTTTATACGAGAGAGATTATTAATGGTTCATTAATCAACTGCTCAGATTCTGATTTCTTCTGAAGAGCTCTCAAAATCTGGCTTTTTACTACTTGCTTTAATTAGGGCTTATTTAACAGAGGAGGTGAAAACTCAACTCTTCAGCCCACTCAAGAATGAGATACTACTTTTCAGAAGAGGGGTTTAGTCAGTGTTTTGCAAGTGAATCACAATAATGCTGTAATTTTAGACCAACATTTTCTGTATAGACTAGACTGTTTTGTGCCAGCAGAAGAGTGGTAAAATTGGACCATTGCTTTAATTCATAATGTTTTTTGGTTTTTTTCTGGATGCAGAAAAGTAGTAAACACTGGGAAAACCATTAGTAGATTTTTAAGCGAGGATTGACCATTTAAAATCTGACAACTGTGCCTGGTCTCCTCAGCTAATTTGTTTGATGATAATCAAATAAATAATAAATAAAATAAAATAATAAATATAATAATAAATAAAATTTCATTTTATTTGACTCTTTATTTGATGGAGAATGCTCTACCTAATGCAATGCTACAAAGAGGATGAAAATAGTTGTGGTACAAAAGAAGCTTGAGAGCTATGCCATTTCCTGGCCATCTTGCTTTGTAGGTGCTGTTTTTTTGGTAAGTAGCTTGAAAGAACCAGCCTTTGTGTGACAAATACTCTAGCCTTAAGCAACTGACATCATATTATAGTCATCCTTATTTGTCTGCTCTTTAATCAACATCTCAGGGTTTGACACCTCATCTGATTTCCTGTAAGAAAATCAAAGGCATTTATGGAAAAAACAAAGACTTAATGTCTAGTGTGGGAATCAGCTGTCACACTCTTAATTATTTAAAAGGATACTTCAGGATGGTTGAGTATTTTACTGCCTGATCCAAAGTTAGTTAGTAACCAAAGTTAGTCAGTAACATTGAAACTGTAAATTGTTGTGCTTATGCAACTAAGTGATTGGGCATCATAGCCTTTCTTACTTGCAAAAGAATATGTGGTCTTAATATGCCATGGAAACAACAAATGTTTATGGATTGAGGTGAAATGTGACTCCGGAAAACAACAGAGCTGCCTATGATGGATCTGGGGTATAGGGTCCAAACTATATTAATGCATATTTAAAGTTTGAAAAGGGGATGTTTATAAAGGGTGGTGGATATGTAAACTGCTGGAAGGAGGTACTATTTTAAATTTGAGAATGAAATAGGAGAACAGTTCAGTAAATCACTTTGAATTTTAGATCCTTTAATTGCCCTTTTTTCCCTTTTTAAATTTTTATTGTAAGCAGCAAGACATCCCCAGCTGAGGGCAATTTTTAAGAGAGGTTAAGGCAGGTTGAAGAAATGGGCTGGCAGGAACCTCGTGAAGTTTGACAAGTGGGAGCTTCTGCACTTGGGAGAGGAGCAACCCCAGGTACCACTACGTGCTACTGCTGGGTTACTTGTCCAGCTAGAAAGCAGCCTTGCAGAAAAAGACTTGGTAGAAACCAAGTGAAAAATGAGCCTGTGTGCAGACCTGTGCTTCCCAGTTCAAGAGGGGATGTGGACATACTGGTGAGAGTCAAGTGGAGGGCCATGGAGATGATTAAGGGACTAAGGCATCTTGAATAGCAGCAAATACTGAGAGAGTTGGGATTGTTTAGTGTCAGGCTTTAACACTGGCCCGGCAATTAAACCGAGTAACAGACGCTCTCTATTAATCTCTTTCTCCTCCCTGATAAAGAAAGGAGAGAGAATAAGGGAGAGAGACTTATGGGTTGGAAACTAAACTACACAACTTTAATGAAACAGTAATGATAAATAGGAAAAATTACTAAATATATACAAATATACAGGAAAATGGATACCATGTTTCTCCCCTCTTTCCCCCAATAACTCTCACATCACCACCGAGGCTGCAGGGCAGCTCTGGAAAAGTCCAGGCTGGACTCCTGGAGTCGGCAGCAGTTGGGAACTGGAGGCAGGAACACACAGATATGGACTGGCACGGATCAGGACCACAGGCAGACGGACGGATGGAATCCTTCGAGGATGCCGGGTGAAGGAATGGAAGCAGGAAAGGCAGGAAGGGCAGGCAGCTGGAATCTGGAAGCAGGAATCTGGCTTGGCCCTCGTGATCCCTCAAATTTATACTGAGGGTGATGTATATGGGATGGAATACTCTGTTTGGTCAGTTCTGGAATCTATCTTGTCTGTTCCTCCCCAAGGGAGGGCTGCAGGTGGGACCTCTTTATCCCTTCTGGGAGGTAAAAGTTTTCCTCAGAGCTGAGCAGTGGCCTTGGCTCTGCATACCAGTCTCTAGCAGTAACTATAAACATCAAGTGTTATCAGTCCTAGAAGCAGACACTGTCTGAGAAACTTGCTGTTAATTTCAGCAAGTGCAACTACTTAAAAGAGACTTAGCTAAAAGCAAGAGTACAAGACAGAAAATCACCTTTATCCTGGCCCAAACCAGGATATTTAGTCTGGAGAAGAAAAAGCCTAGGGGATACTTGTCAATGGGAGGGTTCAAGGGTGAAGGGAGGATTCAAGGATGATGGAGCCAGGCTCTTTTCAGTGGTGCCTAGTGACAGCTGCAAGGATACAGGCACCAAGAGAAATGCAGGTGGTTCCATCTGAATATCAGGAAAGCACTTGGAAGTGTGACCAAGAATGCTTGGGGATGTTGTGGAGTCTCCATCCTTGGAGATATTCTGAAGTCATCTGGACGCAGTCTTGGGCAGTCAGCTTTAGGTGGCTCTGAGCAGGAGTTTGGAGCAGACTTTTCAGCCTCAACCTTTCTGTGATGTTGTGAAAATTCATGCAAAATCCATTATCTCTTTATTCTTGACAGGCTTGCTGGCTTGTTACAAATTTTCCATCAGTAACTCACATGAATGGTGATATAGATCAGATGCTCTGTTTAACCATCCTGTGTGTTTTTTCTTTTCTGAAATTTTTATGATTTAAAGCTGCATGGGTGTTGGAAATGACTGACCTGCATAAAGCTACCATATGTCATGGTTTCAGAAGAAACAAGGTTTTTTTAAAGTTACTGGATGTCAGATGATTTAGCACATTTATGCTAGCCCTTTCTCACTTAAAATGACTTGAACATATTTTTCTGTACTTAATTGATACTGGGAGGTTTTATGGGAAATATAATCAGTCAGGCTGTGCCAGTTTTCAAAAACAACCCTGTGGAACAATATTTATGTGATATTAAACCACTAGGAGTTACCAGAAAGGCTAATTAAAGCAGAATTATTTGCTTACTTTAAAGCTATATTACATTTTCATATTTCATTAATGTCTGAGTAGTTAAATATATGAATAGAGGAACATCAAACCCAGCAGCCTATGTATATGTGTATATATTCCATGTATTTAACTTGTTCAGTGTATCATGAATCAGAATTAATTTGATGTGTGAATTTTTTTTAGTGAAGGATGAAGAATGTGCACTAAACAGAATCACAGGTATTTAAATAGATGCAGCTTCCTCTGTGTCAATAATAGTTCCTTATCAGCTGATAAAGGATGGAATATGGTTCCTTATGTATGCTTGTTTCAACCAAATACTTTAAAATACAAAATTAATTTTCACTTAGTTCAGTAGTATTAGTGCTGTTATTACAGAATGGGAGTACATACTCTGCAGAAGATGATAAAGGGCTAATGTAATTTGTGCCATTTAAAGTATGAGTTCCAATCCTCAGGATATTTTGGGGGGTATTTCACAGGAAGGAATGCTTTTACTGTATGGAGCAATAGGAAGACCAATATCTTGACTTTGGACAAGTGGAGAAATGGTGATGGATGGTTTGGCAAGATGCATTTGGCTTTCAGGAGTAAATATACCTATAACTGCAGTTCCCTTCCTCGTGCAGTAGCTGGGTCATTCAGTAAACCATATATTCTCATCAAGCATTCTTGTTTTAGAGCAGACTAAAAGCTTGGTGTTTGATGAAGAAAAGTGAGCTCATTCTTAAATGTCTTTCCCATTCACAGAGTTTTCCCAACTTCACAGAGTTGTAAAAATAAGTAAAAAGCTTCCTGTAACACCTGTAGCAGCTTCAATGCTATAAGAAGTTGTTCAGGTGAGTGTTGGTGTGTATATACCTATAAATCTAAAAAGAAGCTCCTCAGCACTTCACTGACTAGAGGAATCCAGTTTTTGATGGAAAACATGGTAAGTTTTACATTAAAAATGCAAAGATGGTGAAGTAAAAAATAAGCCATGGTGGCTTAACTGACAGCTAAGGGATTTATATTTTTTTTTTTTCTTCTTTTCATAACATGTTGATATCCTGCTTTGATCACTTGTCTTGGAAATATTATAAGCAAAGTAAGCACTGCATGTGCTAGTCATCCTTTTACAGAAGTAAAGTCTGCATGTATACTGTATGCTAACTTGAACTCAGTATTGAAATTATTATTCTAATGTTATGTATGTTTTAAGAATGACACAGCAGGTGTTTCCCAAATATACACATTTGAGGTGAGGAGAGATACTACAGAGAACATAGAAATTATAGAGTCTCAGGTAGTATTGACCTTATCTCTTTTCACCTAGCTTGTCACACAGTGACAGTGTTGCATGTCATGACTTCAGGTGAGAAGTCCTTTCATGACATTGGTTAAACTCAACCTGGTTTTAAGCAGGAGAAACTGCAAAGATTGGAGCAGGTGTTATGCCCCACTTATTTCAAGGTCTGATGTCTGTTTATTGACTTTGTCATAGCACTATTTCAAGTCATTTACAGATGACAGCTGTGTAAATCAAGATCAGGTGTCTGCTAAAACAAGATATTTGCATTTACAAGATATTTGCATATTTGCATCATCTAAACCTGTTCCAGAATGTTACAATAAAATGTATACCCACAAATACTGACATAATAACTATTAGTGCCTGTTACGGTGATATTTCCATGGAATCTTACATGTGTTTTAGTTTTTCTGTATTGATAAACTTTCATTATTTTCCATGCTGGTTGTTGCCTGACAATAATGTATGTATTCTTTGGTGTTCTTACTAAAGGTACCAAAGCAAAATGAGTTTACAGAATCACAGAATGCCTTTCAATGGAAGAGACGTTCAAGATCATTTACTCCAACCTTTGACCAACACTTAAGGGTCGCCACTAAGCCATGTCCCTAAGGACCAGGTCCAAATGCCATTTAACTACCTCCAGGGATGGTGACTCCACCACTGTCCTGGCCAGGCTATTCCAATGCCTGTCAGCCCTCTCAGTGAAAAAATATTTCCTAACATCCAGCCTAAACCTTCCCTGGTGCAGCTTTCATCCATTCCTTCTGGTCTTATCACAGTTCACTAAGGAGCAGAGGCTGTTTCCCTCCTCACTTCAACCTTCCTTCAGGTGGTTGAAGAGAGCCATGAGGTCTCACCTGAGCCTCCTCTTCTCCAGACTAAACACCCCCAGCTCCCTCAGCCCTTCCTCACAGGGCTTGTGCTCCAGGCCCTTCATGAGCTTCATTGCCCTTCTCTGGACACTCTCCAGCACTTCTGTGTCCCTCCTACAGTGAGGTGCCCAGAACAGAACACAGAACTCAAGATGCAGCCTCAACAGAGCTGAGTACAGAGGGATGATCACCTCCCTATTCCTGCTGGCCACTGAGTTCCTAATACAAGCCAGGATGCCAGTGGCCTTCTTGGCCACCTGAGCCCACTGCTGACTCATATTTAGTTGAATATCAACCAGTACCCCCAGGTCCCTTTCCAACTTGCTGCTTTCTAACCAGACATCCCCAAGTCTGTAGCTTACCATGGGGTTGTTACGACCCAAGTGCAGGATGCGGCATGTGGCCCTATTGAACTTCATACAATTAACCTTGGCCCATTGATCCAACCTGTCTAGATCATGATGTAAGGCTTCCCTACCCTCTAGTAGATCAACACATGCACCAAGCTTGGTATCATCTGCAAATTTACTGAGGGTGCACTCAATCCCCTGATCCAAATAATTAATGAAGATATTAAAGAGAAGAGGCTCCAGTACTGAACGCTGGGGGACACCACTTGTGACCGGATGCCAACCAGATTTAGTTCCATTTACTACCAATCTTTTGGTCCGGCCATCCAGTCATATTGCAGCATTGCTATCTGCTAGAACAGTTTATTGAACTGTGGGTTCTTTTTGTCTTTCTTTGCTAGTAATGTATCACTGCTCTTGTTTTCATAGTCATCAAGAAGGATAAGCAACTGATTGTTTCTTTGTCTCAATCTGCCAAGGAAACCCCTCAAGGCAGTACAATGAAACACTTGTATTACAGCCCTCTGCTGCAGTATTCCAATGCCAGACTGTACAGTCATTCAACTTTAATGTTGCATTTCTTTGTTACTCGTCTGGGCTCAGCAAGATTTTTTGCAACCATTGCTTATCAACAGGAACAGCTTCCTTATCGCTACCATCTTTACATCTGATTGCTGAATGACCTGGGTCTTAGGCTAATAACATTTTCTGGACCTTTGCTACTTGTTTTTGGTGAGCTCAAGTTTTTTATGCAAGTTGAAGTGATCAATGCATCAGAATCCCTTGAAGTTTTTTGGCATTGTACTTGCAAACACAATGTTTTATTCCATAACTTCTGTCATATCAATGATTCTCTCATAAGCAATTCAGTTTTCAAATTCTTCTGTCCATTGTTTCCCACATCACCTATAGTCTGTTCACCATATGAGGTCATTGGGTTTCTTTCCTCCTTTTTTTTTTTTTTTGATTGCCAGTGAGGTTTTGGGCTGAGAATGATTTTGGACCTGGGTGGTGTATGATGAAATAGTCTTTTAGTGGTTGTCTTAGACTCTTATGTCAATGTTTTGATTCTCCTCTTGTGCAGTTGTTTGTGAGAATTATCAGTGTCTGCCTTGGTCCATCTATGGTCTAAATGCAAAGAAAGAAAAGTTGTTTCAGCATATGTTCTTGGGATTAGAAGAAACCCATATTGCCATCAGTTGTAAGAAACTGTATTGCCATCTGCCTTAAGAAATCTCTGCCCATCAAAAAAGACCTAACTGGACAAACATGCAAACTGAAGCAGGCCAGTTAGAACATGTCACCCAAAGTAGTAGTCGCTTATGTTAAGAAAGCTTTGACTTGATTGCTTTTGATGACATGAATAGGAGCTCTTTCTTTTTAAGGAGGCAATTAATTCAGGCTTTCTAAATCCTAAATGCGACATTTTTGTTCTCTCTCGATATCTATTTGTAAATTAGGGAGGTCAGTGCTTAATTGGAATGCAGACAAATGTTAACATGCCTGTGTTTTGTGCTCTGCTTTTCTAAAGGGAAGTAGGAATACTTAATAGGCCCTGTGCTGGAACATTTCATCCACTCAAACTGCATTTTGGATACTCTGCCCCTTGCTGAGTTGTGATGTGAATGGGTAATCCTAAACATGATCTCTTCCCCTGTTCATTTTATTCTTCCTAAAGAGTGTTTTGCTTCAGTGTGAGATCTCTGCTATCTCATTTTCATCAGATTGCATCCTGTCACTGAAATGAAAAGTGGCTTCTCTTTAGTGAGATTTTAATAACATGTTCTGGTTCCAAACATAGCATGTTTGAAGAAAATATTGTAAGCTGTTTTCTGTGGGACTTGCACACATCTCCACACCCATTTTCTCACACAGCAGTTAAGCACTGGTTTAGCAGGTGATTATCAGTTACTTGTATTTTGTTGTGTATTTTTTCACTAGGGGAGTTTGTGACTGAAAATTATCATCATCCTCTTGGTAAGGAATCTGATGCATGGGTAGTTTTGTCCTATATTTCATTTCCTCAGTAAAGCTTAATTTCAAGCAGATGTTCTATGCCTTCAGAGAGATACTGTATAATTTTAATAAGTAGGTGCTGTGTAGGGGGTTTTAGATATCATCAACACAGGTGTGGTAGGATGTGTTGCTTTCAATATCTGTTGGCAACGTTTTACTATTGGTGGTATTTAGCTTGTCCATGCTGAGAGAAACAGTGGGCTTTAGGTGGTAAAAAGAAAACCATTGCCACTGCTGTTGCTGCCTCTGGCACTTTCCTTGATCCAAACTCTGGTTTTCTTTGACTTTTTGTACAGGTTCGTGGAAATGAAAGCTTTCAACTTTGATGTGTTGTACTGGTTTTTCATTTCTCAAAATGTATAGTGCATTTTGGGCTTATTTTTTTCTGAATCAAAATGGATGCAAACTTCTTGGAGAAACAAAGGGAAACAATTTTCAAGAGACGTTTTCGTTTAGAAGGTGAACCAAAATTCAAATGGATTTTTCTGCTCATAGTCATATATGTTGTCAAAATAGTGAGAAAAATACACTTCCTTTCTTGTCTTCCTCTTTACAACTTAAAATTTCAGATTTCTATACTTCTTTACTAAGAATGGAAGATTTTCATCAGAAATGGGACAGCTTCATTAGGAGGCAGGCTATAAGAGTGGAAATGGACTTCCATTAAAGAGCACAGGGCTGTGAATTGATATTTTTGGTAATAACGTAGAACTGAGAGTTACATTCTCCTCATGTTCAGTTTATTGGGTGTGAATTGAATATGGGATGAGGGATTGGATAACCATTTCTCCTTTGTGTATGACTTTAACTTCTAAGCACCTCATGGGAGGAATTCAACCTGCTGACATATCTGTTGAAAAGTTGAAATGTTTTCTATAGAAACTGTCAAAAATTGAAGATTTGGACAGTTCAGAGTGAGATGACCTATTTTGAAAAAGTTGCTGTAAAAGGTGTCAATATTGTCAAATTCCTTCTTTCATCAAGGCTAAGCTACTTTGTCAAATTTGACTTGCATATGCAATTAGTTTTTCTTTAAGACAGAGCATCTGATTAATTTACTATTCCCTGATGTGTTCTTTGAGCTTTAAAGAAAAGCTCTGTCAGATTTTTCTGCTTTTTTTTTCCCAATTACATAGCATTTTACATTTCATTTGGTCTCCCTTATCTTCATGATTAAGGATTACTGGCAATTGTAGCATACATTTATGCATATATTATCCTATCCTTTACCAATTTCGTTATGACTGAAATTAAATTAAAGCATTAAAACATAATGCTAAAAACAAAGGCTAGACACAACCTCAGGGGGCTTTCTATTTCTAAAATCTTATTGCAAGCATTTCACTCCTCTCATGACTTTGTTTTTTAAATTAATTTTTTCCCAGAGCAATTATTAAGCTTGCATTTTATTGTAAAAATAAATGGAAGGTGGTATCAGACAGGATTTCCCAATTAAGTTATTTTTGGGGAGTTTGTGAAATCTTAAGAGTATTGATGTTGCTACTGGTGTTGTGGTAAAATGATAAGTCTAAGGTCTTGTCACTGTTGCTATAATAAAGTTCACTCTCCTTCCTATGTACTCCATTATATGTATGTGATGAATATAAATTCTACATTGATGTGCTGCTGGTCTTTGAAAGGTCTGAGTATAGTGAAATTATGAATTGAAACTACTATACAGGTACATCTGAGGAATAAAAGATCATTTATAAGGCCTTGTATTACAGCTTTTGTACATGGGGAAGATTATTTTTTTTCTTTTCTTTTTTTTTTTTTTTTTTTTTTTTCCTATTGATGTTAGCTGTTGGTAACTAAGTCAAAATACAGAAACAAGTATTTTCAATCTGACCATTTGTTTTTCACTTGACCTCTGCTGCCCTCCATTCCTCTGGGTTACCTGCAAGGTTGTTGGTCATTATTTTATCCAGGCAGTGCCGGGCTGAGGGAGCTTTCCCAAATGTCTCTCCTGTTGCATTTTGGGCTCAGACTATCTGCCTTGCTTATCTCTTTCAGTTTTTCACTTGGGCTCACTAGGATGAATGTACAGTTCTCTTGCTTGGTCCTAGTTTGAGAAGCATCTAGCATAACCTAGTTACTTGAAGCATATTCCAGCCCAAGCTGCGGGATGCCCACAGTTTGCAATTCTTTCCTCTGTCACTTGGGGAACATGCTGCAAGCTGGCACAGACATTTAAGAGGTGTAAAGTGCCTGGACAAGAATGAGGATTGATGAGTGCTGTATTAGTGTTATTAGTATTAGTGTTAGATACACATCTGCCTGACTCCTTGCTCACTACTTCACTATCAGAGTTCTTCTTCTCCTGTGATGTAAATAATCCCTATTGGATACTTCACAGTGGGAAGTGAGGAAAATAGTGTGGGTGATAAGAAAGGAATGTACTAATGAAACACTTGTTTATTACAAGGGTTGGTGGAAAGTTACTGGAAAACAGTGGAAAACCACCAGAGCTTGGTGGGAGGAACTTGGGAGGGTCTTGTGGGAGGACCCCGGGAAAGTACTAGGGTATAAATAGGCACCTCAGATAACTGGATTTTGTGTCCGTGTGGAAAGCCTCTAAGTCTGTGAATTTTATGCACTTCACCAGTAGTAAAGGAGAGAAATTAACAAGAAATTCATGATACTTATCTCTGTGGAGCTGTAGTTCACAGCAGAATCAGTTAATTTTGCCGAATTTTACAAATTTTTATAGAATCTGAACATTTCCAAAGCAATACATCTTTGGCTGCTTGAGCTTCTTACTAAGTTATGTAAATGTGAGGTTAAATTGACAAATACATAATTTTGAAAGTGTTTTATTTTTAAACCAGGAAATAATGAATTGGTGGTAAATCTCTATATTGGAAGAGTGTGAGAAATTTTGGCTTTTATTCTATATATTGAAATAGAGAATTGTGAAGTTTGCCTCCGAGTGTTTCTCATTTTAGTTGTAAAATTTGCCATTTAGTACTGTTTGTTTTAATTGTAAGAATATGAAACATTGCAGTACACTGACTGTAGAAAAAACCCTTATAAATTAAGTTGTTGAGCCTTTTTAACATGTTGCACATGGAAATAAAAGAGTTTTGTCAGAACTGAACTGTGTCCATATGTGTGTTTTGTATACTATATTTACCACAATTAATGCTGTACTAGAGTATATGCTTTATGTGCTTGAAACAAAAATCCTCACACTTTAATTTTACTTGTAAATGCTGCAAATTTTGAGCGTTTGGTAAGCTTGACTCAGGTCTCCTATATTTATATTTCATTTATGGTGTAAACACATAGTAGTCAATTTTTAATTATAATTAGTGAAGTCATGCTTGTCCCTTCATCTTGTCCAGGCATCTGCTTTTGAAGGAAATGAGAGGGTATAAAGATAAAGGGAAATTTGGTGTGACATGCCTCTTTCATTGATTAAAGTGAAAGACAGATTGTTACTGTGCTACAGCAAAAGTAATTTTATTTGCAAATACGGATTCAGTGTGTCTTTTAAGTATAATTTGTATGATTGCTCTTCATGTAGGATGTTCAGCCACTCTCTCAGTGCAGCTTCACGAGGCTGCATGACTGAACTGACTGCAGGATTATCTATGTGACACAAAGCCAGGGGAAGGGATTTGGATTTCAGTAACCTTGAATCATGTGTTCAGAACACTGGCTTGACACAGGACAGTAAGTAAGATGTTTTCACATTGCTTGTACAGCTCTGCAGTGGTCAGTGTGTGTAAAGCTAATTGCTACAAGGTCAAGGCACCATCACTGTGCAGGACACCTTCCTCGGGAGGAAAGATTTGCTTCTCTTACAGGATGATTTAAAATTTTCCCCTCCTTTTTTACTTACAGTGGCATTCTTTATTTCTAACCCTCTCCTAATGTAAATCTGTTTCCCAGTTAAAAACAGCTCTGACCTCTACGGTAAGGTAAGCAAGCAAGTAAACAGACATCTAGTATTGGTGAAATCATCAAGGATGGTGTAGATTTTTAATTTTTTTTTTTAATGATAGAAAGGTCAATGACATTTCTATATCAAGTGCCATAGTAGACAGAAAGTCATGCTATTGAAAAGGAGAATTATTTTCTCTTAATAGAGGTCCCAGTTCATGACAGGAAAGACTAAGGAATACCCTCTTGGCCCAGAGTGGAAGTCTGTCCTCATACTCCATCCCCAATGATGATAATAGGAGTTGTGGGTTACAGAGGGCTTGTATGCTTGTCTGCTCTCTGGTCCTTTGTCCTTGCACTTTTCCAGGTTCTACAGCTGTATCAGACAGATCAGAAGGTATGTCCTTGTCCAGTCCTCTAGTACCCATCATCCATGGTGCCTGAATTTATCTAATTTGCCTTTAAACCTGCTAATATTGTCTGCCTCCACAGCCTGCTGCTGCAGCAAGGTCTTACAAGTTCTCTGCTTGCTGTCCAAGGAAGCACTTTTACCTGTTTTGATCTTTCTCCCACTGTTGTCACCAAATACCCACCTCATTCTTACAATGCAAGATTGGTTGAACGTTTGGGGTTTTTTTGTTTGTGGTTTTGTTGTGGTGGTTTGTGTTTTTTTTTTTCCTTAGGTCTTCTAGCTCTGTGTGTGTGTTGTGTTCACCTACCTATGTTCTGTCTGTCAATGTAGCCTGTCATGTATATGTGGAGTCCTACTGGTGTTGGGCAGTCTTGAGGTAACAGGGCTGCTGGTACTGTGTTTCAGTATTCCTATGATTTTACTACAGTCTGCTATTTTTTGGACAAAACAATGTTATTTTCCACCTCTGTAGAAGTTTCCGCATGAAAATATGGATTTGTTTGTATAAATACTAATGAGTTCTACTTTAAAGGAGCTTTATGAGGGTTGCAGTAAGAAAGAGAAGCCTAATATGTTTCTAAGTGGAAAATCCGAAAATATACTGTTCATTAAGTTATATTCTGCACTGCCTAATTCTTTTTATATAAACTATTAAATTGGATTTTATTATATTACAGGTTAAAACTGCTTCAATCAAGACATAGCTTTGGGATTTCAGGGTTTTTTAAAAACTAAGATCTTTCTGAAGAGTAAAAGTGATTAAAATGTGTTCTGCATATGTTTCTCATGTATACAGTTTTTTGGCTTGTTAAAATAGAAAAGTGGTGGCATTATTATGAGGCAGTCTGTATATGGCCTATTTAATACAAAATGATCCAGAGCAAATGAAATATAAAATTCAGAGAACCCATATTCCTGTATTCCAAGTATTTTTAGGTTTTCGTAGAAATCCATATTATTTCCATTATGAATAGAATGTTACCCATATTGTGGTTATTAAGATGCAATAACTCTTAACATTAATTTCCAGTTGATCATCCTAATGCTTTGAGAATTTTTCTTAAAGCTTGATTAAATGCTTGCCCAAAATTCAAGTTTTGTCAACACTTAAATGCAATCCTCAAATTAAATTTAAATTCCTGTAATAATGTTTTTATTCTAGAATGATAATTCTGAATCTAGACTTATTCATATTATCTAGTGTCATGACAGTGTAAAAGAGGTTATATGAAAAAGGAACATACTCTCTGACTATACTGATACTCCAACCAACATCTGAATTCAGATTTTGGAAGGACAGATTTCTCTAACTCCAGAATTGTTCCCCATTGATGTTGGGAAATGTGTTGTGGTGGTTTCTTTCTCTTTGCACCAAGAGCCAACAGGAATGGGGTCATAATGTGGGGACACAAAGCTATCACTATAGTACTGCAGTTCTTAATAAACCTGATAATAAAATTATTTGCTGCTATTGAAAAAACAAACCTGTGCAAAGTGGACAACTGTTTTGTCTAAAAGGCTTAGTAGTAATGTTGCAGTACTGTGATACTTTTTCTGATGTATTGTTGTGGAGGTCTTCCAGAGGCATCCTCACATTCAAGTATGTACTTACATTTCTGGTGACCAGCCCCTTTTAATCTGGCGCCCAGGACATGTGGAATGGTGGGTGCATCTGCAGTGTAAAACTTCATGAAGAAGAAAATGAACATTGTTGCAAGAAAATATAGTTGGTTTTTAGGATGCATTTTTAGCACCATAGCATTATGTTGCCCACAGGTGCAGATTTCTCTATCTTACTTTGTTTGATGACTGCCTATACACTACAATTTTTTTCATAGATCTTTTCTGAAAACTGTTTGGTTTGCTCACTTTATACATTTAATGAATAGCCCTTTTACATGGTATTTCAGACTCTGGACTGCACTAAATACAGATCACTTGCTTGTGTTCTGACTGGCTACTGACAAAAGACTTGTCACAGGCAATGCTAGAAAGGAGAATTTGCTGCTTAAATACAATGAAAAACTGACCCTCATAATTTTGTAGGGGAAACCATTTGGGCTTGGAGAAGAGAAGGGCAGAAAGAAGTCATCTAAATTTTAAGATATGTACCACTTCTAAATTTCTCTACTGTCTCAGTGCATTCGTTGCCTTGTCATATCAAGTTTTATGAGCTGCTTTGTATTGTGTCACATAAAATGACACAGACAACCCTTGTGACAGATCACACAAGCCAGTGTGTCAGCAGGGAAATAGAAAAGGGGCAGTTTTCTTAACGCTCCTATAAAAGCACTTAGAATTTTGTAAAAAGTTATTTCTTGGAAATCTAAGTCTATTTTTTTTTCTCTGAAAGCATTCTCTTCAAACAAACCTCAAAGCAGTAATTTTAAAAAATCAAGAAAAAAAAGATGCAAACAGCTGACATAGTAGGGGTTCTGGCTGACGTGTTTGGAAAGCTGACCCTGGGATGGTGTATAGGGGATTCAGCTCCAGCTTTCTGTTCTGCCCCCACTACACAGATGTCTGGGTTGCTTGTTCCTTGCCTCCTGACCTGCAGTTTTACAGCCTTAAAGCACAGCACTGGCAATAACTCATGAGCAGCTTCTATATGAGGGGAGCTAGGTAGTATCTTGCCAGCCATACTGAAGTAGCTAACTATTTCTTGGCCTAATACATAGGTGGACTGAGTTGGTAGGTCCTCCCTCCTATACCTAGCCCACTTTCTGTCTTTGCACTAAATAGTAAGGGAAGCTTTAAGCTCTCTTTTCTGTTTTAAGATGCAGATGTTATTTCTGGATTCATATTCATTATTTGTATTCATTCATGGTTTGCACTTTCTATTTCCAAGACTCACCTTTTTCCTCCATAATTTTCCACTTAGCAAGTGGCTGAATAATGAGGGGGAAAAAGTGGTTTTGACAAAATGTGTTAAGTTCTTTGGTGGCACAACCCTGCAGATGTTAGAAGCTATTAGAGGTGAACTCTTGCATTTTGAAAAACTTTTGCTGTACATTGTACATGGTTTCTATTTTTAAATTTATGTGTGTGTGTGTGCTTTGTGCTTAGAAACTAACTAAAGCAACAGTCTCTGCTCTCTCCCTTGTTTGTACAAACCCAGCTGCAATGTTCTCACTGGAATTACATAGCCACAACTCTGGAAGTTCTGGGTAAACCTTTGTCCTGAAATAAAGAAAAGGAATTATGAGTAACTGGAATTGGTATCTATTTTTATATGTAGTGGACTCTCTTTAATGTTGTCTGTAGTTCTGCCAGTGTGTGTTTTCTATGTTAGTGGACAGCTAAAGCAGTAGCATTACTTACAGTGCTTTATGAGCAATTGGACTAACTCATCTGTGGCTAACATATCCCCATTTGTTTTGCATTATCATTTAAAATAAATAAAATAAGCCACAGTTGCTCCATCTCTCAAGGCTATGGCTTATGTTCTCTAAAATAAAAACATTACAGTAATTTGGGATGCTACTGTAACTGTGAATGCTACCCTAGAAGTTAGGATCCCCAGGGTAGTCAACACTTTCATCAGTCCTGTAATGAAGCAATTGTCTCTGGCAGAGCGATATAATGGACAGGGATATCTTCTTAAATTCTTGCAGTTGTATATACCCAGGGTCTGTGCAGAGTTCAATTTAACCAAATTTGTATGGATAAGAAAAAGATTCATTGTTTTTGTATGGAGGCCTGAGAAGATGAGTAGTGATAGGATGTTTGTTTCTGTAGAACTTCTGTATATTAATAATGTCTTCATCTTGACTCTGTACCTGGATGAGGTAGAAGATCAGGAGGAGAGGGAAGTGGTGCAGGGTTCTTTCTGGAACACAGTGAGAAATACCTGACAACAAATAGGTTCACAAATTAGCTGTTTTAATAAGGTGGAATAAAAAGAAAAACACAAGTTGCAAGTAAACCTTCTGTCCACTCAGATTCTGGGAACCGTGGTTTCATGCAGTGTTAGATCCCACAGCATGCTTCACAGATGTTGTTCGTGGAGAGGTTACTCCCCTCTCAAGTACCTTTGTGAATTTTTAATTTTTTTTTTTTTTTTTTTAATGACCGAAATCATGCATCTTTTGAGAGGCTGGATGGTATCACTTCATAGCATTCAGGCTGGTGCTTGCACTCTGGCAGATTGCCTTCCAGCACCTCCTCATGGCAGCGTATGTGTTTCTCTAGTTACTTTATCAGCAACTACACATGTTAACAGGTTTCTTCCAAGGTTTAAAGATGAATAGAGCAGACATGGCCTATTTAAGACCTTTAAGTCTTCTGCAGGATTCTCTGGTCAGTCTATTGGATGTTGACACAGGTTTTCAGAACAATGGTTTTAATTAGGGCTGTGTTGAAGTTGCACGGTGAGGAGAGGCTGGTATCCTAGAGAAGGGGGAAATTACTTTTTTCCTGGATGCTTCATGAGGGATCACTTGTCAACTTGAAAAGCCATAGCTGTGTATTTTGCCATGTCTAGTGTAATGAATCTTAATGACATGCAAAAAACATCTCTGATGGAAACAGCTCAGGGATTATTCTTTGATCAGATAACTGCAAACATAATGAGTCAGAGATGTACTTCTCTGTTCCTGAATTTATTTTCTGTGATGATGGAATCAATTGCATTTACTCATGCTGATCCTGAAAAAGGAAAAGAATTTGTTGTATGATTCTTGCTGCTGCCATCAATATTTAAATGTTCCTATGAATTTGTAAAATAAGCTCCTGCTCCGCATTTGCAGGAAGCTTTCCTGCACTTTGCTACTGACTTTTCTTCCTTAGGAAGATCTGTAATGCAAACGCAAGCAAGTTCTGCACCTGTACAGAGGGAAGGTTCAAAACTGTGTATGTGCAACACAGACAAAGCAAGAGTTCAATATATTTTGGGGACAGAAGAATCATTGAGTGTAACCTCCTGTAGATCACAGGCTGTTAAACTACCATTATTCCTGCTTTGAGCCCAGCAGATTTACTAAAACTGCATTCATCAGAACAGGCTCTACTATTGACTTCCTTACTTCCATTAACAATCCCACATATATCTCTTGTGTAGAAAAAGAAATAGTGTCTGAAAAAACAGTTCTTGGAGTTCGGTGTCTCATTTATGTAAAATGGATTTAGGAATGTATCATCCTCCTTCCAAAAGAGCCTAATCTTGTGTTTTCCTTGTTAATATATATATAAATAGCTCTCTATTAAAAAATGTGCTTACAGTTGATTGTGTGATGCTTATGTTAGTTAAAAGGACTTTATTTGTTTTTGTTATCAGATACACATAAAAGGACTATAAACCATTATATACTCTGTAGCTGATGCAAGAAAGCATGAGGAGAGGCTGAGGGAGCTGGGGCTGTTCAGCCTGGAGAAGAGGAGGCTCAGGGGAGACCTCATCACTCTCTACAACTCCCTGAAAGGAGGGTGTAGCCAGGGGGGGGTTGGTCTCTTTTCCCAGGCAACTCTCAGCAAGACAAGAGGGCACGGTCTCAAGTTGTGCCGGGGGAGGTTTAGGTTGGACATTAGAAAGAATTTCTTTACTGAGAGGGTGATCAAACACTGGAATGGGCTGCTCAGGGAAGTGGTGGATTCTCTGTCCCTGGAGATATTTAAAAAGAGACTGGATGTGGCACTCAGTGCCATGGTCTGGTAACTGCAGCGGGAGTGGATCAAGGGTTGGACTTGATGATCTCTGAGGTCCCTTCCAACCCAGCCAATTCTATGATGATTCTATGAAAATAGCACCTTTCTTCCTGGTGTTCAGTGGGGATGTTTTAGGAGTAATTTCTATTACACAAGCTGCTTCTTGACCTCATGTTTCTCTTTTGCAGTTCAGCTTTGTGGTTTCCTGTGGACTTTAACTTCAGCTGAATCTTTCATTGTTTCAAGCCAATTTCAAAGCCTGTGATAGCACCCTGCATTTGAAATTTGTGACAATTCTCTACTTATTGTCTTCAATAATGTAGTATTTTCAGTAATGTTAATGTTAGCCATTCTGTTGTACAGACATAAACACTTTCCATGAGAATAATAGCTAGTCAGGAGTTTTCAAAGATCAGTGTTGTGCTTCACCAGTACTGTCAAGTATTGCATAATTATATCAAATGTGTTATGTCCACACAGCTCCATGATATGCTACTATAATGAACACCTTGCTTATCTGATTTTCATGATTTTTCTATGGGGTGCTGTCAGATTTGTGATACAATGAATTCCTCCCAAAAGCAATGTTTTGCATATTCATTCCTATTTGGTTTTAATACTAATTTTCTGTCCTATTTAATGAGTGTTTTCATTTTTGCAGTTCTTATATATATAGCCTTAACCACAGCTACACTCAGAGGAGGGATATATGTTTCACTACTCAAAGTACTTTTCTCAGTTCTTAGCATCTAACTGCCAGGAAGTTCAAGTGTGAAAATTCAGTGTTTTCATACTTGGTATATTGTTTGTATATTGTACTCTGTGGTACATATTCCCTATCTTCAAAATGCCTCAAATGAGGCACTGTTAAGACCTAACATATATGTTATTTGGAACAGTAGCATGCTTCTAAGAAGAATGTGCTGTTAAATATGATTTTTTTATTTATTTAAGAGTTCTATTGCTGTTATTTCTTCTTCCCCCTTTCTTGTTTTACTGAAAAGTTGGCTGATACTTCTTTCAGAGATGCTTTTTTACTTCTTTAAGCCTATTAGACCCACAGGATCTGACTGACTTAGCTGTTTATTCCCCATTTGACTTGGTCTTTCTGCATTCTGCTCATAAGCCTCTTCTATCTGACAGATACATGTGCCTAACATGCACTTGACTAGTTTTAGCTTTATTGTGAGCTTGTTAGTTCATTCTCTTTTTAATGAATATGAATAATTGAACATACCCTTTGAGTTTATTTTCTGCTATCCTATAATAAAATCTGAGAGAAAAAAAGTAACTTACTGGATTTATGTTGCCTTAACAGTTGTTTTTAAAGTAAAAATTGAAGTTTTTTTTTGTTTGTTTGTTTGTTTTATTTTGTTTTTTTTTTGTTTTTTTTTTTTTTTGTATGCATTCTTTTGTTTAAGTTTTGTATTTGTTTGCAATACTTCAATTATTTGCAAATACACTCAATTTCACATTTATCAGGAGAAATTACAGGAATGTCACTGCCAGCTCAGCACTGATTCAGTGAAGTTTGGTGACATCGGTTGCTGGAGGTGGCTGGAAATAGTTCCACTGTTGTGACATGGTTGAATATTTCAAGACATTTCAGTCTTCAACAACAAAAACAAAAAACCTAGACATTTTTTCATGGAATTGGTTATACAGAGTACTGGAAGTTAAACTAAAGCCAAGGGGGTTTTTTTTGTTTGTTTTTTCCTCTTTGGCTTGTTAAGCTATTCCACTGTACCTATTTTTGGCAAAATTTGAATTAATTTTTCAGCACTTGAAAACTGGACATATATATGGGGTTCTACCTTTTATCTGTATGGAAAAGTGAGTACGATGGAGTTAGAGTGATGTTGTAGTGATGGATGTCTATACATGATTGGCAGTTACCAGGCTTTTTGTATATAGTTTTTCCCTCTATAGCTTTATTTATTTTTAAGCTTTTTCTAGCATCATAGCAAAGACTTTGCAGCCATTTTCTGGACCCAGGTTTTTAAAAAATTCTGATAGTCTAGCCACAAGAGGCAATATTGCTTCCTTGCTTCAGCTGCTGAGTAATGTCTTTATGCATGTAATCACATTCTTTTCAGGTTTTATTTTTTGGACATATGCCTTTAGACAACATTTCTCTTACATCCTCCAACTGCAGATAACATGGATGATAAGAGAGCAGAACTATCTGGTATGAAACTTAAAAATATTCTTGGTATTGTAGAACTAAAGAAGCAAACACCAGGGAAAATAGTAAAAGGTGGAATTATGAGAAGAGGATAAAGATATGTGCCTTGAGGAGTTACATCTTGGAGTTACAAAGTGACATCAAAGTTTCAGACTTCTTAGTTATTCTTTTCTTGTTCTCACATCTTTGTTACACTGCAGCTTACTTTTCCCTGCGTTGCCTCTTCACAGCTTGAGCACCGGAGTGCCCTGGGCAACTAAGTCCAGTTAGGAATCTGGCACTAAATAAAGGCTTTGGCCCCCCACCTCCTGAGTTCACATGGCAGAATGTTCAAGTAAAACATGTCTGCTGGATTTCAAGTACAGAATTTCTTCAGAAATTTAATAATGTTTTGGGGAAGAAGAAATAAAGTTTCCTACTTTTATCTATTAAAAAAAACAACAAACAAAACACCTGCCAAATCAACCAGTTGGGTGCTTTTGCTACATTATTGCTTTGTTAAGATGGTTTCTTTATTGAGTTCTTCTAGAAACTAGAAATGGTTCTCTATTGGAGGTAATCATCTAAGTGAACACTTGGAAGAGATTTTATGTGTGTGACAGAAGTTGCATTTTTGTTTTGTCTTGTTTTGTTGATGTTTTCTGGTAGGCTTTTCTGTTTGGGTGGGTTTTTTGTTTGGTTTGGTGTTTGTTGGGTTTATTTTTGAAATAAAAAGAGTTTTAAACCTGTTCTTCAGAAATCTACAGAACTTGGCATATTTGAACCAGCAACAGAAGAGCTATGTAAAGATGCATGATTGCATATTGCAATGTACTTCTCAAATCATACAGCTGTCAGAAAGGAAGTAAAATTTATCCCTTTAATAATTAAGGTCATAGTTTGTTAAAGCTATTTTCTTACCAAGTAGTCAAGGCTAACATTGTTGCTGGGAAATCTAGAGTCTGGTGAAATTTAAAAAAAATAAAATTAAGAAAGCTGGGAATAAGAAATATCACTTTTCACTTTCCCTTAACCTCTGTATTGTTTGGTAATGATAGTTCATTTGGTACTGCAGTGAAAACTGCTCTGGTTATTTAATATAGTTAATATTTACTGAGTATACTTAATCAGCAGCCAGTTAAATTGAGTGGTTTCGAGTCAACAACCTCTGGTTGTTCACTGTTCCCACATCTCTAAAATTAGGTCAAGAGAATTCAGAATTAGGTTGAGAAAAACTGAACAGCCAAAAACAGGAAGAGAAAGCCTCTGGGCACTGGGCTTTAATTTGATACAGAAAATTGTTACAGCCAAGCCAAACTGATAGGCCTTGTTATTTTTCCCAGATATGCAGTGGATATACTGATTTTATCAGTGTCGTTGGTATTGTGGTGTAATAATGTTGTCATGGTAAAATACACTGTGGGTTTACTTAACTGCCTTATTTTATAAGTTTTTGTTTATTTTCAGGAGGCACAGAATTGGAAAACAGGAAACTAGGAACATAAAGTTGGTGGAACATGCCTGGGAAGAGGAGGCTTTTAGAAGAGCATTTCAGGATGAATGGCAACACTTAAAAGTGAGGAAGATGAGTAAACCTGTAAGTCAGTCACTTCTGGAAATTATTTTTTTTTGTTAAGTCTTTTATTGTAGTGACTTTTGCTTAGTATTAGGGATCCACACATATTTTCTCAGCCTCTCTGATGATCCACCAAAATACCCTGCAGTCTTGTACTTAGCCTTCCATCATTTAGACATTTGATTTGTTCTGTGTTTTGTACCAGGTGGTGCTGGTCCATTTTGATTATGACAACAGACACTTCAAGTAATTAGGTATAATTTAAAAGCTATGTATTAGAGGTCACACTCTGAGAAGAGAACAGTAATGATAATCTCATGCAAATTTAGATATTGGGAGCCCTGAGCAGTGTATAGCATTGAACAGGACACAGAGTTCACCATGCAGACATCATCCACAGCAGAGATTCTCTCCTTTTGGTCATGCAAGCTATTATAATATTTTCCTACCAGGGAACGGCTCCATTTATCATGTCTACAGTCAAACAGAAACTCTTCTCTCATGAGAATTTTTTGCTGCATTATTAGATAAAAAGCATGGCAGTGCAGGTGGTGCAGGTATGGAGTGGGAGCTGCCTGCACCCTCCTGTATTGTAATGAACCAGTTGAGGTGACCCTGAAGCCAAGGAATTTTTGCAGTGCAGGCGTAAGGACTTGGCTGCATGTGCAGCAGTGCAGAATCAGGATCACTGTTTGCATCACACTTCATTGCTGTGGGTCATCCTACTGATTTTTAGGGACTTGGTATCCATAAGGTTGGGGTCCTTAATAGAATGTTTCCAAGAAAACAAGATTCAAGGTATTAGACTATCAAAGGGGAGACTTCATTGGCTGTGTCAGTGGACCACACCTGTCATAGGACCACATCAACGCTCCACAATCCTTTAAAAATGTTCCTGTCTTTCATAACCAGTCTAAAATAGTATTCATAAACAAACAAAACATCTGAACTACCTGTAAAGTTGAGACCATGGCTGGTTGTGATTTCTCTTCATGTTTGTTAGTGGAACCTAAGCTGCATAGACTGGTTTTATGCTGGATGAGAGAATTTAAATAAAATATGCCATACTTCTTTTCAGTCATGTTTCTTTTAAAATTCACTTTTTAGTAGTATGGAAACAGATTTTGTGTTATAAATACTATTTGTTGTAAAATGCCTATTAGACAACCTCTAAAATTTTTTCTACCATTGTTACTCATGGCTCTGTTAAGTCAGGCTCTATGAAGGTCTTGAACATGGTTGAATTTTTCTGCTGGTGTTTAAAATCCTTACCTTTTGCTTCTTTGTCAGTGACACAGTGTCTGTGGGAGGTTGCTGGTTTTGTTCTGTGTGGAAGAGATCTAAAAACTAAGGAATAAATCTTGTGCATGTGCTTGTGCACAAGAGTCAAAGTGATCCAGGTGTTGTCTGTCCAGATATTTACAGTTTGTAAAGGGAGGAAGGTTTATAACATCACTACAATTGGTTCACTCCATAACTAGTTCTTTGGAGGTAGGATGGTTATTTTATTATTAATGTCAGAAGGAGAGGTGCCTTACTGCTTACTCTGAGTCTTTACCATGGTTCATGGAAACGAACTGTGCTGCAGAATAACTTCATTTTTTACTGCGTGCATGAGCTTGATCTATTCACAGTGCCTTGATTTTCATTAAACTCCTACTGCAGATTCCCATGTCAAGCACAGCTTCTGGGTCCATCACAGTCAATGAGGACAGTCTTCTCCAAATGCAGCTTTAAGAATGTAAATCTGCTTCTCCACATGACTAACAACAGCATTGGGGAATTGTGGGCAATGAAGAATCCCCCTTAGGCAGTATCAGCTATATTTACCCATACCTGCATCTGGCATCTCTAACTCAGAAGCTGAATCAGAGCTAAGGCAGGTTATTTTAAAATATTTTACATACTGATGAACATACAGGTTTACTTTCTTATCGATGTCAACATTAGTTTAGTGCTGAAGATCACTTCTTTGTTTCTGTTCAAAATCTATACACTTCTAAAAATACCATTTAGACAAGCCAAACAACAATATGAAAAAAGGAGATTTTAAAAAAAATGTTGGTTTTGACAAAATTTCTGTGCTTGAGCTATGGGAAGTAGAGCGTTTTATGCTATTGCTGTCACTTGAACCCTCTGTACCATGTAAAATCAACACACTCTGTGCCAAGAGGCTTGTTCTCAATGCTTACCTGAATGAGAAGCAGATCATGATAAATGGAAGGGCAACATGTGTGTGGTAAAGACTGTCTTGTTTTCTAACAACAGCTATTTCTAAGGAAGAGTAGACGATCTTGTTGGCAAAAGAAGAGACTGCTGATAAAACATGGCTTTTGGTGAACAGGGTGTTTACTTTTTCAATCAGACAAGTCAGAGATAAATTAAAGACATTTTCTAGAAACACAAACTTAATTCTGTGTGATGTCTTTTCTAGCTAGAAAAGGTGCTAAAATGCTTAAAGACAAATGAAGGGCAAACCTGTTTATCTGAATCTGCAGCTTTAGTTCTTCAGCTCTTTCTGGTAGCCTGAATAAAGCTGGCTGTGTTTGGAGGTAAACCTGTACTGAGAATTCCTGGTAAACTGTTTCTGAGCACATGGAAAAAAACTGCTGGGAAGCTTGTTGCTGTGCTTGGGTTTTTTGGTCACTCCTTGGAAAACTTTGTTGAAAGTAAATGTTCCATATTCTGCCCTGCTTCGTGATATTACTTTGCATTCTTTTGTCCGAATAGTCTCCACTCTGGTCTCAAGTAACCAAACTGGTGGCAGATTTTTAAAATGTTTACTTGTGCCTTACCCCTGAGCAGGGGCTGAGGGGGAGCAGTGTCAGTGCCAGAGAGTGAGTGGTGTGTGGTGTGGGTGACTGTGTAAGCAGAAGACACATGTACTCTGGAGATGCTATTTCAGCAACATAGTTCTAGCCTGATTGATAACAGGAGGAGGATCTGTGCTTCTAAGACAACTGGAGTTTGGATATATAAACGTGTATTGCATAGGCCACGTGGACATGGTGTGAAAGTGTCATGGGACAGCTGGTTAACTATTAAGCTGCAGTCTTGGATAGAAGGCAGCATGGAAGCAGGACAGTGAGAAGGGGTGGAATTAGAGCAGTAGGTACGAGAAGTGGGTTATGAAACAAAGGGTAAGACTGGGAAATACAAAGGAAGAGAAAACGAAATAACTCAGAGAAGAAATCCTTCAGAATTCCCAATACATTCTTGTTTATGCTAAAGAGATTTTGCTAACTTCTGTGAAGTGCAGCACTAGATTCCCAGGGCTTGTGTTAACCTACTGCTTTTAAACTAAAGATAATACATAAGACATAGAAAGCACTCTAGCCTGAGAAATAAACAGCATACACATTGGCTTTCCCTTCAGTCTGATCTTATGCTATCTGTTAGATTGTTGCCAATGGATTTTTACCTCTTTATTCTTTTGTATAAACTCTTGTACATAAATAGTTTATCTAAAAAGAGCTGTACATATAAATTGGGCTGTGTAAGAAGAAAATCCTGAGTATTTGTCCAGGCAAGAAAGAGTTACTTTAGAGAGCAATGTTTGATTTTATTGCAAATATTGGAAGAGGGTAAGAAAAGAAAGGAAAGAGAAGGTGACAGGCCTATAGAATGTTGAATTGGCCAGAATACTTTAGGAATGGGTTTTGCTTATTTTCTTGTGTCAGGCTTTGTGTATAGCTATTGGAACACAGTAAAAATATAGATATCAAGGTGGTTACAGTGCTTTAAATAAAATCACTCATTTGCAAACTAAATAGAAAATTTTGTCATTTTATCTTCAGGGGAGATCCCTTCTTAGCATGTGTCTGCAGGTATTTCAGTAGGTATCTGAACCGTGTTCTGTCAGCCATCTTCCTATTTAACCACTTAATGAGTGGGGACCATGGAAAATAATAAGTTTTATGCAAGGAGCTTTGTTTGCTGTGTGTTTTCCGTGGCTATTTTTCTCAGTAAGAAAAAGACAGATAAGGCTCAGTTTAGAAAGGATATGAAATGCTGCTATACCAGTTTACCTGGAAGATATTTTGAGGCTCCAGCTTTTATATTGAAAGGGAGCTACTCATGATCCTACCTAAGAGATGTCTTATCACTGTTTTGCTGAGACCACACTGTTGTCTCTGTGGGACTGGGTAAGAGTATGCCACATACCCAGTTTAGAGAGGAAGTTTCATCTTTGTTAATGTAAATGGCATTGTTCCATTCTCTACATGTGCAATAAATGTACTAGAAGAGCAGTCAGATATGAGAGCCAATTTCTATTGCAGGAGGACAGGTTCATTGCATGAACAGGGAGATGCTTTCCAAGGTGCCTTCAAAATTTCTGAGCTCTCAGTATGAGAGGTCAGAAGCTACCGAATACTTATTGCAGGCATTCAAACAAAAATTGTCTAGATTTCCAGCTAGCTTCAATACCCCTGTGGTGTGTATAGGAAAGGGAGATAGGCCTGTGGACAAATAAGCAGGAGTGGGGAATTGGTATCTACAGCACAGCAGAAGAATGTTTTAATTTTTCAGCCTGTTCTTTGTGAAATAATGGCAAACTTGCCCAAAACCTAACAATAAATACATTTCTTGACAAAGAAAAAGAATATCATTCTCTCTACATTTACAAAGCTGCCTTATATTATACCAGACAGTGTTTGTATTCCAAGACAGCTCAGACTCACCAGAGAAATAACAAAACCAGTTATCGATGAACTGCCTGAGAGAGTCCTTTCTCTTTTATTCTCTCCATCTGAAATGATTTTCATATGGGCTAACTCTGTTTTCATAGTGAAACATCTATGCAGTGCCTCACACAATAGCTGTAACTTTAAAAAACTGTAGGATTCTGGAAAAGATTCTTCTGTCTGTGTAGAAGAATGAAGGATGTACTTCAGTAAAATATTCATGAAGTAGCAGATAAATTTTGTTACTGTGTTTTGCAAATGCACAAAATAGATCCCTTTGGATCTATCTTCATCTGGAAAGAAATGAAGGGAAATCCACAAAACTAATGATTCTGAAAGCAGTGCTGCAAGGCTTACTTGAAAAGACAAAGAGTAGGTACTTGAGGAAATCTGTATGCACCTCCAATTGTAAGCTAAAGCAGTGGAGGCAAAGTCTCAAGAGCTTAGGGTGACTGAAATAATATCTTTTTGACTCTCTCACAGTGCCCCTAATCATGTGTGAGAGAGGGATTTCTCAAGCTGTTCTCAAATGTTCTGATATCCAGGCTTTGGGCTTCTTTGCTACTGATTGCCATGGTGCTTGCCTTTGCATACAAACAAGCGTGACAGTATTGAAGAGGCAGAAATACATCATCTTCCTTGGTAGTAAGTGCTGTGCTTAGCTTGCTGCACCTGGCCTGGCTTTTTCCCTAAAGTTTCTCTGGATTCTGTGGATTTAAAATTTGGAGTAAATTAAATCTTGTATTAAATAGATGTTTTTAACAAGCCCTGTATTAAAGATTCTAATTTCTCAAGCATTCTGGTGATTCTTTTTTTTTTAAAGACTTGAATTGAACAAACATTTCTTGTATACATTTCTTATTTATAACCAGGTTGATAATCCATATGCTTGAACCTTGCAGCCAAAAGCTGGAGCAGATCTCTCAGTCCTTCTTCCCTTCCTCTAGGACATATTACCAATAATTTAAAAATGTTTATATTAATCTGCTAAAGATAAAGTTTTGCTACTAAAGGTTTACATGTAATAATGTGTCAGTATTCCATACATCTCATCCTTGACGCTCTTAGCATTACAGAAATCCAGGGACAGAGCCTGTATATTTTATGTATGCGTAAGTGTGACAGTAATTAATTTCACTCTGAAAAGAATATGTTTTTTTAGAATGTGAGTTTCTGAACTTTGCTTTTCACTCTGGAGGTTTGTCTACTACTCTATAAAGAGCTGTCCTCTTGCTCTTCCTTTGCACAGCTCACTGTTGTTATTTTTTCATGCCCTTGACACACATGCAGGACTGATGGTTAAAAGGTGAACTCTCCTTTCATAAGGATCTCTTTTGTTTGCCCTATTAACTGGTTAAAGGAGACTTTTGTCTTTCAGCTGATTCCATTTTTCTTTCACAAAGGGCTTGCATTCCTTCTCAAGGCATTTCCCTATCACAGCTGCTTTCTGTGGTCATTAGCTTCAGAACTGGAGTGAGGCACTTTGATGTCCAGAGTGCAATCCTGCTCATGGACCAGCAACCCACCTCCTAGAATACTGGCAGTAAGCTTGCCCTCATTTTACCTTTTTTTCCTGACACTCTGCTCAGTTCAGTGTTTTATTATTTGATAAAATGCAGTTCTTCATTTTCATGAATTATGACTTATGATAAATTTTGTTTTTGAAGAAAGCACAAAGAAAAGAAGACCTCAAGCCTTGTACAAGTGCAGTGCATAAGAATTAAATGTGACGGTCTTGAAAAAATTGTTTAGGGAGGAACAAGTGCTGATTGACCTAACTGTTAGAAATATTATTTTGCTTTTTTTTTTTTTTGGTTGATGATAATCACATTGTTCTTTGCTGTGTGATTTGGAAAATAAATGCATGATTATTTCCAGTGCTAGGTTAGGCTAGCCGGGCCTGTGTAGCCAAAACAAGTCTTGAAAATCTCCAAGGATGGTGATTCCACAGCCTGTGTGGTAAAACTAAGTATCTCACAGATCTCTGAAGGAAGCAGCAGATACAAAATCACTCAGAATAGCAGGGCTGAATTAATAGACCTGAGGTTTATTGCTGCTACAGTCACTGGGGCTAACAACAGACATCTTTTGCGACCACACAGAACAACTTTCATTCAGAAGGTATTTCCTGGGAGGAATGAAGTAGGTGATATGTCTGCAGTGTTTCATTTCCATTAGTTTTAGAATCATAGAACTGGCTGGGTTGGAAGGGACCTCTGAGATCATCAAGTCCAAGCCAACTTAGGAGGTACATGTGATGGCTTTCCCTCTTTTAACATTGTGTCACGGTCCGTGGCTGTTAATATTTTATATTTTGTTTGTGAGGAGGTATTAACCACTGCACAGGTGAGTCCTGCAAATTGCAGAAGTAACCAGGTTTATGGTTTGAACGAATGACAGGGGTTTATTTCGGGGAAAATGACACCACGTTGAAAGGAGTCTTAGGAAGGAGTTAATAGTAGGAGAGAAACACAGGGAAAACGGTTTTAAAAGAAATTAATCCCCTACTGAAAGGGCTATTAAGAAAAGAAAAAGAACAATTAGTGCTCTTTTCATCCTCCTCACCGCCGGGTTCGCTGTCTCCTTGAAGTCACTGCTGGGGGTGCTCTCTGGTGCTCTGCTCCTTTTTGCCGATCTGCTTCTGTCTTAGGCTTTTGGCAGTGCTGCTGATTTTCGCCTTTTCCCTTTGAATTTTTTATAGTACAAAGTTCCTTCTTCTCATCAATTATTGCCAGAGGTTGCAAATTGGAAAATTCACGTCTTCCCTTTTGTATTCAGGTTTCCTGGGATTCTTGTGTTTGCTACCAATTTGTCTGGCAGCTTATCAGGATCATTAGCATTTTATCTTTTTTAGTTCTGACAAAGGAGGAGGATCTCTTGTTGAGATTTTACTTATGGGAATAAGTTTGTTACATTTTAAACGGTGCAAACAAAAGCCGCCGAGCCAGGGTTTTGCTGATTCAAGAGGCAATTTTTGCTATTTTCAATGTATCCACATTATAACATGCAGCTTTGTTTGCAGTTAGTAGGTTGCTAATTATAATCCTTTTATTTGCTTTTGTCAGCCTTACTCAGTCGTTTGTTCTTCATACACTGTAAACCTCCTTTTGAATTTGTGCTTCAACCAGTACAGAAGCGTTTTGTTCATCAACTGCTTGGTTCCATAGTCACCCAGTGAGCTTTGGATAATCCTTGTAGTCAACATCTTTGGGGAAAAAAAAAAAACCAAAAAAACCTAAAACAAACAAACAAACCAACAAAAAGCTCAGTAAAAAACCCACCAACCCCCCCCCCCCCCCAAAAAAAAAGCTCTGTTGAATTTTGTTCAGCTGAAACAAAGGTGCAAGAATCCAGCACTGCACTTGACTTCTTACGTCTCATCTAAAGATGATGATGGAGACGTTATGCATTCCAGCTCTTCAAAAGGAATGAATAAATAAGACATCAACACAGCTAAGGCAGATAGCAGGAATTAAAACTGGAAAATGAGGGTGCATACCTATTTCCCTAGACCGTTGGTCTCTGGGAAATGAGAGGTAATTAGTGATGCTACGTTCCACAACTGCTTGGTAGCCCCACAAAAGTGCACCTGCAGGCACCAAAAGCAAAATTTGAAGTAAAAGAAGAGCAGCAACTGATCTCTCAAGCGGAAACAAAAATAATCTTTTCAATCAATAGAAGACTGTAAACAAAGATAAGGGAAAATCTGCCATATAGCAAACTGATTTTTCATACGTGCAGGTTTGGATTAATTTTTTGTCAGATGGAAAAAGGATAGTTTGGATTTGGAAGGAAAATTTGAATTTTCTGTAGAAATCCTTAGTGTGTATTTGCTACAGAAAGAACAACAGAAAAAACAAACTGAGAGCTACATAACCCAAGAATTGCACAGGCTTGCTGTCAACATCATAAAAAGAAATTACCAAAGTTTACAGAAAGATGTGACTCCGTGGGGATAATGTAGAATATTTGTAGTGGTTCCTTAAATCTGCCTGTTGAATTTGAAATACCCACAGGATTTCATTGTTAAGCACATTGTCTGCAATTGGTTATTTTCTTTCTGCAAACTTAAATGCATGGTGAAGAATAAGAAGAAAGAAAACATACATAATGTATAGATTTCATATTTAATAGGAAAAATGTAGTAATTTTCACTTAAAAATAAGCTAGTGACATGCTTAGCCATGGGCTGTGGTCTGGTGCAGTGTTTTTAGAAATGCGGTGTATTTCTTCAGTTATTTGTATTTTGAGTAGCCAAAAAATACTTGGTAATTCCCACACACTCAACAGGTGACTTAATTCAGTGAGACAGCTGACCAGACTTTAATGTAAACTGAACAGCAAACAGTGATCACTATAGAAATTCCTCCTTTACTGTCAGGCTGGGTCCTATAAACTGTCTCGGGCTTCTCAAGTCAAATACATACTCCTGTAGTAGGAGAAAGCCAGAATAACTATTAGTATGCAATGGTTCACGCATTCTTCAAAATTTCACAGCTTGACTTCAAGCAAACAAAAAACCCCAATGCTCCCCTCAATCATCCCCAGCTGAAGTGCTTTTCTGTAAGAAGAGATACATAAGCCAGGAGTTTGTTTTCTCAACATTTTTGAGTCCCAATGTAATGTTTATATAACATACAG
This sequence comes from Heliangelus exortis, assembly GCF_036169615.1. Taxonomy (NCBI): domain Eukaryota; kingdom Metazoa; phylum Chordata; class Aves; order Apodiformes; family Trochilidae; genus Heliangelus; species Heliangelus exortis. Next base: position 83,877,944 of record NC_092423.1, on the reverse strand, counting down.
TTTATTCAAATCATACCTCATCTGAAGAATACTCTGTACTTCATTGTAGATTCAAATCAGGCTGCCTATAAAAAACTTGAAACTAACTTGCTTTTGGTGTCAGTTTTTTGGCTTCTTTGTTCTATTCTTTTATTTTTCTAAATGTACCTTACTCTGATTTCTTTGCCTTAGTTGTTGTTTTTCTGTTTTCTATCATTATAATTGAAGCATTTTGTCTTTTTGAAAGCAGGGTAATCAATTCAGTATAGCATTAAAATAATTCACTGTATAATTAACTTCTAGTCTTTCAATACTTGCTTTGATATGATGTACAAAGTTATTTCCCCAGTGAATTTCAATAAGTCAAAACTCTGCAGAGCTTAATGAAACTTTAATGAAATGGATGTTTTATCACACTAGTAGTATTTTCTACCATCCTCAATTTTGAAATGAGTGATGAATCTATGAATGTAACTCTTGCATTTCCTAAATATCTTTCTGGAACATAAGGGATGAATATAGGGTCCATTCAGCTGCATTAATAGTTAGGGGTTAATGATTGTTCCTTGCTTATACATGTGTGAGAAATATTCTTTTTCTGAGTTTTATTCACATTCTTTTAGCGTAGAACGTATTTCACTTGCTTCAAAAAAACCCTATAATGTTATGATTAAGTTCAACACTTGCTCAGTGTGTTCTTTCACTGTCGATCTTTTTTCTTCTTTTCTTTTCCTCTGTCTTAAGTTGCCAGTTACTTGATTTGAAAAACCCACCAAGCTACAACAAAAAACAAACCAAACCAAAAACCAAAACCCAAATAAACAAACAGCAGGAAGTGGATTAAAAGACAGCATATGTGGAACAGCTTGGGATTTAATTTGCTTTTCTGATATGTGATATTTGGGGCACTTTACCTTTCCTTCCATAGCTCCATAGTATTGGAAATGTGCAGGAGTCTCACAAAGCAGTGGAAGGGAGGAATGAAATGTAGGGCTCAGTAGTACAGATTAGAATATGAAAGGTGACATATGAATTGTCTAATTTGCTGGAGAGTTTCTGAGTGACTTTACTATCTAACACTTTTTTTTTTTAATAAAGTGTTATTTGTAGCATCTTATTTCTTCTTGAATTGTTTTCTTGAGTATTTTATCACCATTCAATACATGTTTTTCACATTAGAAATGAAGTAAGTTAAAAAAGAAATATAAAACAGAGAACTGGTGAAGAACAAGATGAAAGGAGAATATTTTCATTACAAGATACTATAAAATCCACAATTTCCATGACACTGTTTGAAGTTGCTTGGAAAAGATCTTCCACTCCCCACTCCCTCAACACTTTTTTTTTTGTTTTTTTTTTTTTTTAATAAAATTAAATCCTGCATTGTGTGTAATCCCAAGCTTCTTCTATACAGCTACATTTGATAAGACAGTAGGTCCATTCTTTTGGCATAGGAGGAGATTAATTTTTTTATTGCCAAAGGAGAGATTCTTGCTTTCAGTTTTAATCCTCAGTAATCCCCTCACCACCTCTGTGCAAAAGTTCACAGAATAATTTAGATTTGTTTCAGGCTCAGAAGGGCTGAAGGTGGATTTGGGATTTGATTTAATTTAATTTTTCCTCACAACTTTATTCTGAAAGCATGAATGATAATTGAGTTGTGTGAGCCTACTTAGTATTGCACTGTGAGAAGGAGTCCTTTCTATAGAAGCTACCAGTTGAAAAACTGAAGACTACAAAACTTGGATTTAAGGTTCATAATTTTTTAATATGATTAGCAATAGCTGAATTTTCATCTGTCAAACTGACGATAACACCAATAATTGAATGGAAGACCAAAAAGCATATCCAAGGTACATGGAACTTAAAGAAAACTGGTTGTTCCTCTGACAAAGATATCCGTTCTCTAGACAAAGTTAGAAGATAAGTAACACCTTATCGTGCAGCCCATCTATTTTTTTTTAATTATTATTTGAAGATTTGATATCAGATTACGTATTAGTTTTATTTTGCATAGCCACTTATGTGTAGAAATCTGAGCAACTTGGTGGCTGTCATGGAAAGGCACAGCATCAAGAATATAGGTGGGGAATGGTCAGGGGATGCATAAAGGTGGAGTGAGTTTCCAGAGGCAGTAACTAAATATTGAGCAGCATATGTAGGGACAATGAGCATGAGTAGGTGGTTTGGGATGCACTGTTCAAAAGAATTATTGTAGAAGCTCTTGAGTGAGCCAGGAGAGGGTGCAACTGCACATATCTTCTAGCACCAGTGATTTGAAACAGCTGTAAGAGAAAAAGGTTACAAGGAATGAACAATTTGGTAAGGCTGGAATTAGTCTTGAAATTCTTTCTGTCAAGATATTGCACATGTAGCTTGGTGTGGTTTACCTGGACTGCCTCAATGTGCAATGCAACTCTAAAGGATTTTTCATTGTATGTTTTTTTAAATGCCTCTCTTAAAATGGAGCCACTCCTCATTTGGAGATGTTTCCCTTTTTTTCAAGAAGAAGAATGTCTTAAATGATGGCCTCAAATTAACTTCTTAACCTGTGGGCACCTAGGAACTTCTAATCCTAAGTAAGGGTTGGGAACCAGAGGAGTGCCAAGAAAACCACAGGGACAAAGGAGTGCTGATGAGATTTTGGACTTTGCCAGAAACCTGAGTTCAGTGGTCCCCAAACCATGTTTTCCTGCACAAGCCTGTGTATGCCCTTCTGGCCACAGAAAGATCAAGATCCATTTGTGGCATAACCTGGAGCATTCTTCTTTCTCAGGAGGTTTTCCCAGCTTCTGAGAGGATTAGGTATCCTTGTTTCAGATAGTCGGAAGAGTCTGTTGTTCCATTCTAGACCTGGTCTTGATGCATTTTAAAGTCGTTAAAATCACAGTACTGTTCCTGAGAGCTTTTCCAATGGAAAGAAAAAAATATTTATTGATTTCTTGGAAATCCTCTGACCCCAAGATTCTCTTTTAAAGCAAATTTGTAGATGCTATAGAAATTGCAAGTAATACAGAGTACAGAGTTTTTATGAAATTTAGTGAACTAATTTTGATTAATAATAAAAATAGAACTTTATCTGAAACTTAGAGAAACACACTGCATTTTCTCTACTTTTCTTTAAAATGTTTATCTTTTAAGGAGAATTTAACCCTCTGGTCCTTTTCAGGCCTCCAGAGTTTTCTGTACTGGAGCTTAAAACATTGCATTCGTATCTTTCATCATACCTTTTTTCCCTTCAAATGGAAATTGTTCTCTCATAACTAGCATTTTTTTTTTTAAATGTCACTATTTATGTTGAACAACAGAAGATTAGATTACGCTGCAGCAGATTTATATTCAATGTGCATGGTTTTATTAACGAGAAAACAAACTGAGAAACTTCTCAGAATCATGAGCATTGAAAGGAGGTAAGTTTTTCACATATGTTCAGGAAGAAAAATTCCTACTGTAGCACTTCTTAAAAATTCAATTTTGTGTTTTTTTGCGCAGAGGCAAGAATTGGTAAGTTTATGCTGGGCATTTTTTTATCCTGGATACTTTATTTTTTATCCTGGACATTCAGAATGAACGACATGGCGGTAGGATACATGGTTTGACTATGCCTCCTTTTTCAGTTGTCACCTAGGATAATAATGTTAATTAATTCATTAATTTTTCAAGATTTTTTGCTTGGCCTTTTTCATTTTTTAAAGGGGCTGTCCTCGTCCTTTCCCTTTTAACCAGTTCCCAGCAGGTCATAGGACTTGCCTGTTTTTTATTAGGGATGGCATGCTTCCCTGTGTAAGGATGAAGAAGGCATTTCAAAAATTGTCTTCTGTTCTGGATGTTAGGGGTCCTGAGATCCAGTTTTTAGATCCTGCAGAAATTTGCCTCTGATTCCATTTTATCCCATCAGTGACTTCTATATGCAAATATATTATCTCATGGGTAAGAAGATGACAATTAAATCTAGTTGAAGTCAGTAGGAATTCTCATGCACATGGTTTTGCAGATGCTGAAGGGTAGGTCATTTTCTATTTGGGAACAGTGACTAGAAAACAAAAGCAATCATTCATAAAATATGCTTGAGAGATTGTTCTTGTTTTATATTAAGTGCTTGTCAGTTCATATAATGCCAGCTATGAGAATCACAGTATTGCACGAAAAAGTCACTCACAGATATTTAGAATATTTCCTGTTTAATACACAACAGAGTCAGAAAATGTGAGAATTTAAGAACTGCCTAATTAATATTTGAGGTTGCACTAGCCAATATAAAAATATAAAAACATATAAAAAACATATAAAAATATAAAAACATATTTTTAAAGAGACACTTATTTTCAAGAACCTAGATTTCAAATGGAGACATAGTGGGTCTCATTAAATTCTTCTAAAAGATTGATTGCAAACTGTTTCCAGTTATAATATGAGTTAATGTTCCACGTACCATTTTTTTATAAAAGTTTTGCAGCAAACTGTTATGCACCTATTCATCCCTGTATTTTTCTAAATTCATTGTTTAGATCAGATCTATGCTCTTAGTATTAACTTAGTAGGTACACCAGGAAGTTGATCTTTGATGGACACTGAGTATTAAAGCTTTCCAAGACTGCTGATAATTTTAACATCAGAAAAAAAATTAATGAGATGCAAATCAATCCTTCGATAGACCTGAATAAAAGTTCTGTTAGAAGTAAATGTTTTCTTCACAGTATTAGGAAGAAGAGCATGCTCTCAGACTCTAAGGGAAACAATTGTACACTACATTGACTGTTTTAAGCAATAACTACAAAAGATTTTGCTCTAGGGAAAGCTGGGTCCATTTTGCTGTCAGAAGAATTAGAATTTAATTATTTTTTGTCATAAAGCTCTGAGGCTCTGCAGATCTTTCCTTGTTTCCATTATCCAGCTGAGTACGTGGAATTGGGCTTTTTGTATTAATTAACTGCTTGTACCTTTGTTTTTGATTTTTTATGTTATCTGGTAAGGTAAATCCTTATCTTTTTGCTGTTCTAAGAAAATGCTGAACTCTGCAAGTTTAAGTTTGAAGTTTCTTGCTAGGTATTAAAACTTGTGTCCTTCTCCGAGCTTGTATTTAAACTTAACTCTTCCAGCACAGCTTTCCACATCACTCGAAATGTACCTGCACATCTAAATAAAAACAGAGCAAACCCAAAGCCAGTAGCATTGTGTGTTTTAAAAATGCCAAGCCTGCCTGTAGAAACAGTATCCCAGTCCTCTTGTTCAGCCAGGCTGAGTAGCAGTGTTGAGTTAGTTGAAAATTTCTTGTGTAGAGTTCCAGAGACAATTTGTTTAGAGCTGCCTCTGTTTCACAGGTAGGAACAGCTTCCCCTCTGTAGTACTTGGGCTGGCATCTTGAGATTCTGTATTAAGATGGAGTGTGTCAGTGTATGTGCTTGTAGAAGCTGGCTGAATAGTCTGTGCTAGGAAAGAGAGCTTGTGTCAGCTCACCTAAACCAGTGACTGCTTATCAAGCAAGTCTTCAGCTAATCAGTCCAGTTAATTAAATGATGAAATATTTTATTAATAGCTAAGAGTGAGACTCAAGTAATAAAACAGCAGCTGGAGGAATGGCTCTTTGGGGCACTTTTAAAAGTTGATTTAATTGGAATATTTAATCAGAAATTTGACGTGTCAGTTGCAGATTTGATTAAGAGAGGGAATGAATAGGCAATGGTTAACAACTCATAAAAATAAACCTCAGGTCATGGATTGCAGATTTTTGCTGCAGTGCATGGAAAGTTTGTGCACTCTTTTACTATTTTGAAATGAAACTGTGGTAGAAAATTAGCAAGCAAGTAATAAAGAATAAAACAGAGCAATGGAAGTATTATGAATACCAGTGTTTACTAGGCATCTCTATTACATAAGTATATGTGTTTATGTACACAGATGCACATTTGTGTTACACATGTAAAAAATAGAGATGACAAAAGTGTAAATGGCTGCCAATGTCTGTCTCACAAAACTATTGAGTCCAGTTCTTTTAAGAGATTTTTGTGTGTGTGTATGTGTGTGTGTGTGTATGTGTGTGTATGTGTGAAGTTGAATAGAGTGTGGGGCTGTATGATCAGTGAAACACTGAGTAAAATGGGTTATTTGCTTTTACAGCAGAAGGAGGCAGTTGAGGTGCTACAGAACCTGCCACCATCTGGTGAAATATTGCAGGTAACAAACAGAAGATCCGACGTGGCAAAACTCCCTGTTGTGTCAGTGTTTCTCAGCATTTCTTCTTTAGTATTCAATTGGAGTTTAAATGCACATGCATTTATTTTGTTAAGTAATGCAAATGACAAAGAATATGCTCTGAATCTCATTGGAAATCTGCTGGTGACGGTTAACTTCAGTAAACACTTGGGTCATGCTTTGCATTAGGAAAAGCTAAAAATGAAGTCTAAGCCAGCTCATATTTATTGAACTAGTTCCTAATGCTGTTACTGGTTAATTGAGAAATACGGGCTTGATCCAGGGATTTCCCAGGAAACTTTCAATCTTCAATTAAATTGTTCTAATTTCATGCCACATTTCTACAGAGAAAAATCCCCACTACTCTGGAAGAAGATTCTACATTCAGAACCAGTCTGTAATTGCTTGAGTGTATGTCACTGTCAGACTTCCAAACCTTAAATTAATCTAATAATTTTTAGTTAAATTTAAAGATTGGAGCAAATACATTAATTTTTAATACTGTATGTATGCATGCATATATATGATGCTGTAAATGCCTATTCAGTTTGTATTAGGAAGCTTGAGGCTTTAATGGTATTGGGGTGGACTGGTGGTTCAACATTTTATGTATCTGTTGAACAGTATTTAGCAAAATATAATTAATATACAGTTTTTGCTGCCTTAGGCTGGAGTCTTAGTCTACATCTTATTCTTGATTAGCAAAAAAAAGTAAGATCCAAAAAAGGTGTATGTAAAAATGATCAGTGGTTGTAACAATAATGTTAGTGCACGGTAAGGCTCAAGTTATTTCTCTACCTAATTGCCAGAGATCAGAGTGACTTGTGGTGGAAATGGAAGATCACTGCCATTTTCTCATCTGTTCATGCTGAACGCTTCCTTTTTTTGTGGTCCTTCTTTCAGGCTATTGTGTTAATTGTCTTAAAGGAGAGATGCTTATTTGTGGGGACTCCTGAACTGATTCAGTATTTAGTCCTATCTTTCTAAAGATATTTTAAATTTTCAGTATTTGTTTAAAATAACAGGTTAACCGTACCAAACTGCCAGAAGCTGGGAAGAGAAGACTTCACAACTGTTCATGCAGGTACATGCAGACATGAAACTGGGGCTTCCTAGGAAGTATGTTTTAAAGACAGAGCTACAGCTGACGTGTTTAGCATGGCGAAGCCCTAAACAGGTAGAAGCAGGCTCTGTATCACAAATGGCACAAATTCTTTTGAGCTGGTTGAGTGTCTCAGCAAAAAAAATGCTCATGTGCATGTAGGACACCAAGAAATACCTTGGCTACTGGGCTGATGCACTTTATTCTGTACTTAAATGTTACTGCACTGGAAAGATGAATCTGTCATGAAGCACCATCTCATGTTCAGTACAATACGTATCTAGTTCTGAATACTGTTGGAGCACTCACACTGAGATCATGGTAAATTTTTTACTCTATGGAAATCTGCAGTTGATTAAATTAGCATTTTCTTGATAGCTGTATAACTTTTAGAATCTTTGACTGCTAATTCTGATAAATGCTTTCCTCTTGAGAAAGTGAGATCTACTTCTAGCAAGCTGTATTGTGGGTGCATCAAAGCCAAATGAACAAGTGACATGTTCAAACCAATTTTTTTTCAGTCCAAAAAAAATCTATTTTCCATACAAGCTGTGAATTCAGCCACTGTTGTTATATTTCTTTGGTAATTATATACACAGAAGCTGATTTGTTAGAACAGATCTTTCTTTTTCCCTTTGGTGTCCAGTATGCAATGATGTCTTATATAAAGATGCTCTGATGACAGTGGCCAAAAGCAGTAATGCACAGCAAACAGCCTTGGCCAACTAGCTTCTTGGTTACTGCTGGCCTTTTCTTGTAAAACTATTATTGTTACAAATAACACTTTCTATTAATGTGCTCAAAACATGAATTTGGTTTAAAAGTTAACTCTAGAGAAGATTAAAAAAATGTAAATTACTTTTAAACATGTTTTTTGAGGGTGTTATTTTGACTCACAGGACATAAAGAAGAAATACACAGACCCAGGTGATAATTCAAAGTCACTGGCTAGTTTTGTCAAGTCATAGCCACTATGGCCATGGGGTTTGCCAGCAGGCACCAGCTGTCCCAGCCAGCCTGTGACCCTCAGGTCCACCCAAGAGATTTTGTTTGTTCAACAGCAATTGCTGGCTCTTGGTGATGGTGCAGGAGGGGGGGACATGGTTGCAGAGAAGGGAGGGCTACAAGGTGGCCAAGGACATGAGCCTGCTGGCACATGTGGTTCCCAACGATGAGACAGAGCCTCTGGAATTAATCCAGATAATGCAGAATTTGGGGCAAAGATTTCTTGTTGACGTCAAAGGATTTTGAAGCAGATTTTAAGGTGTTTATACAGGGTGGTGCTTGGCCACTTAATCCCTTTAAAACAATACGGGATCCCTTTCACTCCCCATCCCTTGGTTAGCTTCAGTGGCCAGCATTTCTGTAGGAGGGGAAGGCCTCATTTTTCTCTTTGTGCAAACTGATGTGTGTATTGCCACATTTTAATTTAAGATTGTACTTCCTGTTTTCACTGCTTCATATAATTTTATTTTTGTTTATTGACATTTGTAAGAAGTCATAGCTCAGGCTGTTAATAGGTTATCCATCTTTTATCTCATTTTAAAGGAGTCTTCTCTTAAAGATTGCCTGCAATACTAGAAATTCAATCTGCATATTAATTAAGTGGTGCAGTTCTAAAATTTGGGGTTTTTTAGGTGTTACATGTTTTCTTTTGTATAGCTGTCTTACATTCTGGATTTTTTTAAAATAGTGGAAAAGTGTATTACAACCTGCTCCCTTTTTATGGTGTCTGAGGAACATTCTAGGAGGAGTTTTACTTATGATTTCAAAAATAATGGGAAGAATTAACTGATGGAAATTTCATGTTTGAGTTAATGACCCCCCCCAAAATATCTGTTATCAGATTTCTTCATTGATAAAAATTGCATAAAGAGTTGTTAGAGGGAATTTACAGGACTGTGGGAAATTATATACAGTATTTGTAATATCATATGGTCACAGTTGTAACCTTGCCTATGAAAAGTTTACATTTGAAGAACTAAATAAAAACACGGTGAGTCTGCTGTTATTTCCAATATAAATTCCACAGCTTTAGATTTACAGCTCCTTCCTCATGTAACTGTGTTAATTTCAGTAATTGTAAGGCCTTGTAACACCTTGTAAGGGTTCAAGATTATTTTTTTGTTAAGTGTCACACATTTTTTTTATATGGTTGTAAGATTTTTTGTATTTTCTATGTATTTAGCATAGAAAATATTAACTAACCTCTCATAACAAAGTGTGATCTAGACCATTGTGTTCTTGTTTGCAGTCTGAATGATGAAGGGATAAAATAGTACTTGTTGGTAACAGCTATGGATTGGTGAAATGGGGAATATTGAAATGTGGCTTAAGATGCTAAACTGTTTTCAGCCACATGCAATCATTGTGATTATTGCTGCACTGAGGTTAGAAGAAGACACAGGATTTTTGGGTTTGGTTTGGATTTTTTCCTCTGGGAGAGCAATCTAAATGCAAATTATATATCTGAATGAAAATCCAAGAAACAGGTATAAATGAGGTTTGAGGGGAAAAAAAATTTAGTGGTGATAACACTTGGCAAATTAGTGTGTAGTGCATTTTGAATTTTAAAGCATATTAATATTTCCTTGATTCGTACTACATTACAAAAAGTAATAGAACTTTTTATGCACTGGTCATCTAAAATTATATAGATAAACCCATCATATAGATACAGGTGAATTAGTCTGAACTAAAATCAGAAAGAGGTCTACTGTGATGCCAGCATTGAGTCTGCAAGCTAAATGTTCTGTTGATTTAATTCAAAGGAAGATTGTTGAACAGTTTGAGTGGCACAGTCATAATAAGCATAAAAAGCATAAAAGTGAGGAAAGGGAATTATATGAGAGGGAGAAATGTAGACAGGGGTATGGTGATTCAATGCTGTTCAAGTCTGTTGCTATCATACTGAAAAACATATCTTGGAAATTGATGTCCCCTCTTTCTTCCTGCTCCTCCAAACTCTGATACCAAACCCTAATTGAATAAAATATCCTTGGCCCCTGGATCTCTCCAACAAAAATAAATCAGTGTGTTTATGTTCAGAAGATATGGTTCCAGGCCTGTTTGTTTTTTCCACAAATCAGACATGACAAGGACTTCTTCAGGTATTATTGGAAAGCAGCATTTTTTTCTTATAACCCATATTACTGAAGCTCTCAGACTCAACCAGTGAAGTTGTGAGCAAAGTCTTGTTTTGCTGCCCTCTGCATTATCTGCACCAATTTCTTGGGGAGCATGTAGAAGGTATTAAAGATCACTGAGTGTGAAGGTCTGGAAAAAATTAGGTTGAACATTTCTGAGGAGACCATTGTTGAGGCAACTGAGAGATAAAATACCACTTTGAAATAGTTGTTTATGTTTGGTATAGCAGATCATGTTTGCTATGAAATATAGAGATGAAGAAATGAGAGAATATTAATCTACTTGATTTGGATCAAACTTAAATGAGTTCCACCCTTCTGTGTTCAGTTGTATTGCTGCAGGTATTAGGGAACCACCATGTTTCAATATTGTTTACTACTTAAATCACATTCATAAGGCAGAACAAGCTCTTGGTGATGCATGTAATTTTTACAGCTGTTCTTCTGTCGAGTTTCCAGAAGTTCTGCTCACATCTGTTTTTATTTCCTTAAACCTTTTTTTTACTTTTCAGCTTCTCAGGAAGGATTCTTACTTATTCTCTCCTTCCCCTGTGAACTGCCCTTCTTCATTAGAAATACCAATGTTTTATCAGAACTGTTGGGATCCCCTGGGTCAAGACGGGTTGACTGATGCCTTCACTTGTTGCATAGTAAAACTTTCCTCAGAGCAGCATGTGTGAGTTCATTCAGCATATTTATTTAGTGTCTCAACCTGCTGAACTTGATGTTTGGTTTTGACATGTGGAAGGTCAAATATTTTATGTAATCATATAAATTGCACTTAATATTTTTTTTAATCTTGTGATCAGGTGTGATAGTAATAGACCACTGTGAGCCATAACTTTTGGATGTGTTTTGGATGTGACAGAAGGCAAGCTATAAATGCTTCTATTGAAGAAAACAAACAAGCAAAACCAAAGAAAACCACAAGTCTCTTACAGAAAAGCTTGCGTCATTTTCAGTCTTCAGGTCGGTTTAGAAAAGCATCAAGACTCTCTTATTTTTGTTCCTGTAAATCTCTTCAAAGTTTAGAAAAATTTATGTCTGTCTCTTACTTCATATGCATATTTGGTGAACTGAAATGAAGAGATTTCACTGACCACCTTTCACAGAAACCCTGAGAGACCAACTAATCCTGGCCATGTATGTTGATAGCCATTTGTTAGGATAAGGGTGAACTACTCAAGCTACTCCATTTCCAAAGGGCTCACTGGGTGACTGGAAAATAATGGAGGAATCAGGGTGTGCATCTCCACTTCTTAGGAATGTCTATGCTCTTTTGTTCCTCGATATCCACAAGATTCTTTAAACTAACAAATTTCTTTGTCTGCATGGTTTATGAATAAGATATGACAATCTGTCGGAAATATATTGCTTTCTACTCTTTTCATTCCCCCACACAAATGAAGAAAAAAAAGTATCCAAATAAAAAAAAATTGTGCCCTGCAGGCATTATCAGTTCCAGCACTGAACACTGAAAAGTGTTTATGTTCCACCTGTAAAGCTCTTCTCCTGCCTATAAATAAATGAGCAATCACTGAGCATACATTAAAAAGAGGAAGGTACGATGTACCATATATTAAGATTTTTTTTTTTTTGGGATGTTTGATGTGTTTCAGTTAATTACTCTTTTATAAGGAGACCACATATTAATAACAAAGTTAATGAGTCTTTGTTTTCTTCTAAGGTTAGGTTTGCTTAATGTGATTTTGGGGATTTTTTTTTGTGCTAATCTCAAGTCCCTCCACCTTTGCTTGTCTTGCCATATATTCATCTTCCAGACGTACACTTTGCCGATATGTTAATCTACACATTTGGCATTGTTAGAAAGACTTGATTTTAAATAGACTGTTCATGGATCTTACTAAGTATAGGGAGATTTTAGAGGTTTTAGTCTCTGAACTGAAAAACCTCTATAAACAACATATAATATATAGTTAACTAGTGCACTAGTATTTAGGTTTCAGCAATTTGTTTCTCATGGTTAAAATAATGTCATTATTGCAGAGGTTGTAGATATATTTCAATTTCAGATTTTTATTTACTTACTAATCTGTTCTATATTCATTAGGATTAAAAGAGCTTCCACCATATATTTAGTTTTGTTTCAAAACTTTTCAAAGTTATGGTCTGTCATATTGGAATTAAGCCTCTTAATGCCGTATATATCAAAAGCACTCATGAAACCAGACTGGTCAGGCTACTGAAAAGTAGGTGGCTGGTAGCTGCCTTTGTCATTGTTACCTGTCCATGTATGTATCTTTGACATTTTGTGATGTGATATTTACATTCATATCATACATGAACATTCAAATTTCAAATGTTCTTCTAAAGCCTTTAGTTGTGGATCCAGTGCTGTGAATTTATTGCAAAGATGAAAGCCCATCTTGTATGGTGCCAACCTGTATCTGACCATCTAAAGCTTACAATGGATTTATGAGGGAACCTGAAGGATGGTTCCAGATATAGAGCTTGACCTCAACCAAAGATTACTGCTGCCTGGTCCTATGAGTCTTTCAGCATTCTATCTGCACTCCTTGGCTGGTTTGTAGCTCTTCCAAATAGACTTCTCTTCCAGTTTATCAGCTCACAGTAAACATGCTAAGAAGACAGGAAGCAGCATAGTTTATTGACTAATGCCTTAGTTAACCCAAAGTACCATCATAGAAATAATTAAAATTGTAATTTCTGCTATTTTTTGTTCTAACAATCATATAAATGAGAAAAGTAATTTTACACCTGAATTTTACAACTGAAATTAAACATTAACAGTAAAAGTTCTCAGAGTGTACTTAAATAAAGGGAAAAAAAAACTGTTATGCCTGTGAATAAGCTGGTTGTAATACTGTCTCACCAGGATTTTTGCACTGCTTAGACTGGAAATAGCCATGCTTTAATGTATTTTCAGTGTAGATTGGAGTTAAGCAGACTGACAGTCTGAAAAAGACAGAATTTTAGAACAGTGTTTTATTAATTCAGAAATATGGATTCCTATTTTGCCCAGGAATTGTATTTGGTTCAGTCAGTGAACACATTGTGTTTCAGTCTGTAAGGCTTCTCCTAGAACAAATAGATGTAAACTTATCAATACTATGATGTTTCTTTAAATGTAATATTGGAGATCATATAAGGCACTTGGAATTACTGGGATGATATTTTCTTACCTACGTGGTAAATATACAAGGCATATTATTCCTGTTGTGACTTTAGGGCATGCATTGTTAGTTGGTAGAATTCATTAAAAAATGAACAGTTGCTGGATGTAGTTTATAGTCTTGTTTTCTGTTCCTTGAAAAGACAAGTAACTTCTACTAGCATCTAGCATATCAACAACTTTTACATATAATGGTATTTCTTGGAAGGAAAATTGTACCCCTCTGTAAATTGTACCACCTCTGTAAACCATCTATCTGGTGGATGAATAGGCAGATGGATTGACAGATGAAAAACTAGATTACATCATTTGATGACTGACACCCTTGGAATAATAAACAAAAGGAAAGAAATATACAGGAAAGGATGCAAACTGCCTCACACACAAATTGGCACTCCCTATTTTTCAATTTTCATCAAAAAAAAAAAAAAAAAGGAAAATTGCTGTAGTGTTCAGGGTGTGTGCCTGGCAGGAAACCAATTTTATTAGGAAGAATGGAAAATGTTTCTGCACAACTTTGAAAAGGAAGAAGAAAATCCCTTGCACTGTTCCTTCCTTGCTTCCTTTGTGTGTTGGCATATTATTTGTATCTGGAAATGGAAAATAATGAACCATGATTTTACACTGTGTTTTGCTGAAAAAATAGAAGGCACTTCTTGTTGGCTTTCAAGATGTTTTTGACATGTTGACGGAAAAAGACAGATTTTGGATTCATTTGGACCCAAAGGATTTCCTGAAGACCAGAACAATTCAGAGAACTTAAATATAACTTAGGATTTAAAATAACAATTCAAAGAAAATTTCCAAGAATTAAGAAATTTGTAATGATGGAGAGCTTGTACAAGGATGAAAGCAAATGATTTCTGAGAGCCAAAGGAAAATTATTTAAAAAGCTGTTCCTTGCATTTGGATCCCCAATCCAGTGTAGGGCTCTGGCTTAATTTTCCAAAAGTCCTAAATTTGTACCAGTTAACATTGTTAGATGGCAGAATTCCACGACAAAAACGAAATGAGATAGGATATAACTTGCATGACATCCTGGTTTCAGAACTGCAAAGAGATGGATTTGATGGATGATCCACTCAGTGGATAAGGAATTGGCTTGATGTTTGCACTCAGTGAGTTGTGGTCAATGGCTTAATGTCCACATGGGAACAGTGTTGAGTGGCATTCCTCAGGGGTCAATATTGGGACTGCTGCTATTTAAGATATTTGTTGGTGACAGGGACAGTGGAATTAAGTGTACTCTCAGCAAGTTTGCTGGTGAAACCAAGCTGTGTGGTGTGGTCAACACACTAGAGGGAAGGGGGGCAATCTGGAAGGGTCTTGATAGGTTTGAGAGGTCGGCCCATGAAAACCACATGAAGTTAAACAAGGGAAAGTGCAAAGTTTTGCACCTGGGTCAGGAGAATGGATTGAGAACCTTCCTGAGGAGAAGGACTTGGGGTTGCTGGCTGATGAGAAGAGTTCAACATGAGCCAGCAAATTTACACTTGAAGCCCAGAAAGCCAACCTGGGCTGCATCACAAGAAGCATGGCCAGCAGGTCAAGTGGGATGATTCTCCCTCTCTACTCTGCTCTGGTGAGACCCCATCTGGAGTACTGTGTCCAGTTCCAGATCCCCCCAGCATAAAAACAACAGGGAGCTGTTGTAGCAAGTCCAGAGGAGGGCCATAAAAATGATCAGAGGGCTAGAACACCTTTTCTATGAGGACAGGCTGAGTTGGAGTTGTTCAGCCAGGAGAAGAGAAGGTTCTGGGGAAACCTTATAGCAGTTTTTTTGTACCTGAAGGAGAGCCACAAGAAAGCTGGGGAAGCTCATTGTTAATCATGTAGCATCAGGTCAAGGGCTAATGGCCTTAAAATGCCAGAAGGTAGATTTTGATTAGATATTAGGAAGGAATTCTTACTGTGAAGGTGGTGAGATACTGGAACAAGTTGCCCAGGAAAGCTGTGGCTGCCCCCTTCCTGGAAGTGTTCAAGGCCAGGCTGGATGGGGCTTTGAACCACCTGGTCTGGTGGGAGGTGTCCCTGCCCTTACAGGGGATTTGGAACTATGTGACCTTCCAACCCACACCATTCTATAATTCTGTGAAATAGGCGATAGAGTGATGAGAGGACTAGTGTTATCTCAGTATAGTCTATCAGTAAATGAGACTTGAGTGGCAGTTAAATGATCCCCCATACAGATTAATTTTTTGATTATTTGAAATCATATTTGTTCTCCTCTTCTGTTACTGGTACTTCTAGATACTCTGTTTTATACTGGTACAAAATTGGAATAATGTTCATCCATTTTCACACAGCTGGATATCAAGCCACAAGAAAGAAGAGCTCTTACCAGACAATAATTTGTAAGAAGCAAGAAATGAGATGGTGTTTTAAACTCTAATTATTTGTACATTTTAACTGTAATTGCTTGTAAATTGGAACAGTGTATGAAGCGGGACGTTTTAAGAAAGTACCACGAATTACCTAGAAAAAAAGAATATAATAAGCCTGCAGCAGAAGCTTAAAAAAGCATATTAATCCATTTATATCCTGAAACAAAAATGTGACGCTGAAATGCTGAAAGGCTGACTAAAATGACACATGAAGAAGTCAATAAGAAAGATTAAAACAAACAAACAAAAAAAGAAACGCTGGATCAATAAATAGAAAACCAAAAAAAGGTGGATGCTGGAATATATACATTGGGTATGAATGTGCAGGAAGGTGACTAGAAATTCTGAAGGCAATTTGAAAGGATTTGAATAAAGCAAGATGGAAAAGATGAATTTGAGTGTTTTCAAAAATGATTTCCTGATATAGCTGTAGGTGGTTCTCTGAATTCCGTAACTGGTGTAGTAACAAAAACTTATTATAATACTTGGATGAAACAAATTATGATATGAAATAAATATGCAGATAAAGTACAGTAATGACACATCAGGATTTCATATCAGATCAGTAGGGTTCCCGAAAGTAAGAGGACCCTCTGTTGTGAAGTTGTTTAATCCCTAGATAAAAAAAATATAGACGATATTAAGGTCTGGAATTTGAATGACATGTACTAGTTTAGTCTCAGATAACTCCACTGAAGATTAAGTTTTGGATCATAAAATTTTGATGGTATCCCCTGCTTCACATCCTAGCAATAAATGATCTCTCCGAATTGGTTTTCAGAAGGGAATATTCATTTATGTGCAGCCATGCATGCTATTTATGTAACTATTTAGTCCTAATCATGATTACATCTGGACTTAGTAATATGTAATCATGATTACATATGTCCAAAGTCTTAGTGATTTCATGAGTACATATGTACTTTGATTCCAGACACTCAGATTACATTTTGTACACTTTAAAAGCTACAAGTCTAATTTAGATGAAGATGCCTGTGACTCATTTAAATATTGAAAATGAAACAATTTTGAGATAATTTTTCTACTTCCCTACATAATTCTAAGTATTCATAGCAGAAATTAAGTATATTTAATTGGAGAAGTATGGAAAAGACACAGCCAAGAAAGACTCGAAGCACACTATGCAAGCTCAAAAATTCCACTGTTACCACCTCCAGCCTTGTACATTTCCCATAATTATTTAGTTTACCATAATTATTTCAATAATTTGGCATCATTTCTCTCTCCCTTGTTTATTTGTTTATTCATTTGTCAAAGAAAAATTTAAGGAGGCTTTCCCGTTCTAAAGTTGTGATCTTTGACTCCAAGGCCTGGCATTTTGTATCTTATTCTCTTAGTCCCAGTCAGTATTAAACCAGGCCAGATGCCAGTGTCACTCTCTCTATTTGGTCTGGTTAAATTGGAGTTTTTCTCTGCTCCACTACCCTGGTGGCTGCCTCACCTTTGCCTCCATTGAATTAATCCTGTGCTTTTAGAAGGAAGCTTATACTTTGCTGCTCCTATTCTTTTTGGTCTGCCCTTGGAGAATAATATTTCTCTCTTTTTTCTTATTCTGAGGTGTAGGCTTTAAAACTGATGGGAGTTAACTAGTACGTCTTTTGACAACATCTTAAATCTCAGGAGGAATCCTCTGTAGGAAGCCTTCCTCACAGTTTACTTTTTTTCCTGATTTCTGCAAAACTCATGCCACCTTTGGGATATAGATATGAAGTAGATGGACAGTTTCTGGAGCAGAAATGCTGGAAACAAAATGTTGAGGTATATTTCATGTGCTGAGGCCTCTATTGTAGTCTTAATTATATTATCAGGCTTTTGAATACAGTGCTTGTTCCCAAGTTCTTGACAAGAATAGGTTTGAAACTTGAGTGTAATTCAGTTGCTAATACTAAGTGAAGAGGGCTGCAGAAAACATCCTTTCCAGAGTGTTATTTTTCAAGTTCAAGGAGATGATCTTGCACTTGCTGAAGACCATGAGCTGTCAGTCAATTGATGTAGCTGTCATAAAACCATTGCTTAGTTACTCATCCAAACTTAGTTCTGTTTGGATGTGTCTTTAGCTTGCTTATGTGGAAACTTTTGAAGACTTTTTTCTTTAATGAATTATCACAAATACAGGCAAAACTATGCTGTAATTCTTAATTCTACAGTTTGAATTATTGCTAGTATATTTCAATATATTTCTGCTAAAGCATTTGGATTTTGATGGCTTATTTTTATGATAACATTTTTCTTTTTATGCTTCTTATGTGAAGAAGCCCAGATCTATTCTGATACCATTTTTGCAGGGATATCCTATAAAACTTTAAGAAGCATTTCACTAAACACAAAACATGAAAGTTCTCTTACTATAAGCTTAGAGATCATTTAGTATGTGCTGCACAGCCACCTAACCCACAGCCCACTAATACCTATTAGAGCAGTGCTGTGTTGTGTTACCACTGATAGAGAAATCAGCTTTTTTGAGACTCTCTGACCTGCGTAAAACAACAGAGTTCAGAGAGAATATTGGTGCATACTTAAGCAGATGATAGCTGGCTGTAAAGACAAGTGTCAGTGTTTTTATGCATCCATAATGATTCCTGAGATTTCATTGTAAATCAGCCCAGGAAACAAACAGTAGGTGCAATGCCTGATGCACATCAGGGGTTTGATTAATCACAATTTCCTCATGTCTCTGAGCAAGTAGATTCAGCTGATGGTGCTGTTTAAGCATTACTAAATCTGCCTAGAAACACATTAATGTAAATAAAGGGAGGTAATTAACCCTTATCAGACAAGTTACCCGAAACAAATCCTCACACGCTTGTAATAAAAAATGAAAGACAGAATTTATCTTCTGCCTTACAAGGGAGCCTCTGTTTTGCTATATTTCTCTCACTGACACTAAATATGCTGCTTTTTCTTTTGAATCAGCTTTGTTACTTTCTGCTGCTTTGATGAAAAGAAAAGGAAGTACAACAAATTTGTGTTGTATGCTTATAGAGTTTCAAAAGTCTTCAACCATTGTTCTTTTTGTTTCCGATCAAGTTCTTTTTAATATGGTCTTGATTCTAATTAGAGTCTCTTTCAAACACTTTTCTAAAAAAAATGCTATTTTCTTTTTTCTCTGCAGTCACAGGCTTTTCATTTTTATGAACTTGGCACCAGGGCTAACAAGATTAAGAATAAAAGAATGTATAAAACTCAGTATGTTTAAACAATGAGGCATAATATAGAAGACATGTAGAAATACCTACCTGTAAGGATATAATGGGTTTTTGCAGCTGCATACTGCTGTACTATTTGAGGACAGGAAAAGAACTGCTTCAGTGTGAGTATGCTCACTGAATATAAACCCCCCCATGTAGGTGTGTCTGTAAAATGTAGCATTTTTAGAATTACTGACTGTTTTAACATGTTGTAACTATGGAATTGTTGCTATGTGTAGAAGGAAAAGAAAAAAGAATTCTGTGGTGCTTCAAATAGTCTGGAGCATGCAATGAGGCTGTTCTCAGGGAAGAAAGATGATAAAAATTGTCATTGGCACATAACATATGCTGGATAATTCTAAGTAAACAGTTCACTTCAAGCTACCATACACCAGGGAGTAGTTAGCATTCTTCGTGGCTCAACATACTAATTGCCTAATAGAATGTATTTTTCTTATTGGTCTCCATGTGGCTGTTGTTCACCCACTTCATTATTCTACCAGGTTTAATTGCATATGTTTGCTCCGCTTGTGTAGAGTTCAGATACTTCTTGGCTGTTGAAGAAAATGCTTTAGTCCTTACACAACTTCAGGATTTACAAATCAGTCCTAGATGATGCTTGAGCTACCTTTAGTTGTTTGTGGATTGTTGTTTCTCATTCAGTGATCATCAGGTATCAAATCTTTGCAAGCTAGGTTCAATTTCTTTTGAACTTGCCTTTTTTATTAGTTGCCAAAACGCTTTTTCATGCAATTTTAAGAGCAAGGAGTAAATTCACAGTATGATTTTAAACTCAGTCCTGACTCTTTCACAAGCTGACTTTGTCCTTTAATATTTAACTTTAAAGGCCTTTAGGCCTTAGTCTGACTTATAATTGAACACAGTCTGTGTTTACATGATCAAAATTCAGTTTCCTCTGGTAGTGAAAATGTACTCCTTTCTCATTTCAGTGAAACTCTCCTACTCATTCTATTGCCCAGCTGGCAAAATATTTATTTATTAAACTATGTAGTGAACGTTTTGTAAATCCTTTTTTTTGAGATTTTCTGGAATTTTGGATACCAGTGACTTCAAGCCTCAGATCATTATCATCTCCTAGTTACAAGTGCACAATTCACATACTAAAGTTACCAAGGTCAAGCCTCAGAATTAATTTTCTGGAAAAATTTTTGTAAAGCACTATAAAACTTCACAATTGTTATTCTTCTGTTCAGCATTGAACATTCATGTGTTTTTAGTATGTTTGCTTGCATCTTTCTTATATTGTATCTGAACAACTGTAAGATGCTGCTTATTTTGGTAGTGCATAAATTTAATGAAGTAATTGTGACCTTGAGCTCCTCCCTGTCTTTGGCTGTAAATATTTTGCCAAGCAGAAGAGTGACCAGCTTCAATTCAGTGATCCCCCTGCAGCCTGTGGTAGGACCATGGAAGGACCATGGCAGACCAAGCTAGGGTGGGCTTTAGCCCTGCAATGTGTGATGAACTGATCATAAACCCTGTTCCCTGTGCCACTATGGGGGAGGAGATAGAGAAAATTAGGAGTAAAGTTGAGCCCCAGAAGGAGGGAAGGGTGGAGGGAAGGTGTTTTAAGAATTGTTTTTTTATTTCTCATTACTCTACTCTGATTTAGTTGTTAACAAATTAAACTAATTTCCCCAAGTCAAGTGTGTTTTCCCTGTGATGCTCACTGATGAGGAGGGGTCTTCCTGCCCTTATCTCAACTGACAAACCTTTCTTTGTATTTTCTGTCCCTTGTCCAGCTGAGGAGGGGAGTGATAGAGGTACTTGGGAGGCTCTCGGCATCAAACCAAGGTCTAGCCACCACAGTATTACAACTTATAAACAAGTGATATTAAAACTCATAGAATAGCAATTAATAGGAGAGTTTATATAGGTCCTGGCTGGGGGAATAGTTTTTAAAAAAATGTAGAGCTGTAGTATACTGCTTACGTGGGCTATTACCAAAATCTGCTTCCTTCCCATTTTGAAGACATACTATTTCTAACTCAGTTTAAATGCAGATTGTGGTTTTAACTACTTATCTCTAAAACTATCTTGCCACAGTGTTACATTGGCTAATGCCACAGTATTAAAATGAGTAATACAGGTGTTGTTCATCCTTCTGTTGCTGTTAAGCATATGATAGCCCCTTTGCTTATGGCTTTCATAATTATAGTTCCTTCTTTTTGTGGTTCATTTGTCATGATGAGTTTTTTGTTGCTGAGATCTTGAAAGGAAATGGATTGAAATATGCTATTTAAAGGGGCACGTGTGATCTTTTCTGGTCAGTAAGGGCTAGGGGAACAATGTTAGAAAGTGACTTTTCTATGGCTTTCAGCTTTTTTGTGTAGTATGTAGTATGTAGTATGGGGAAGCAATAAAAGCTTAATAAGCCAATGTGCCAGACAGCAGTAGAAGTTTCCTGAGCTTCTGGTATATGATATCAAAATATTACTTAAGTTATATCTGTAGACTTGTAAGAATGTAAAATGGTTTTTATCAATTAATGATCTTAGAAAAAAAAACACAAACAGAAAACAAGCTTGGAGTTCATTCCACCTAATACAGTTTTAAAAATACATATTGGAAATACATTATGGTATTAATGGTATTAATGAAAAACAAATCAAACAGCTATGTAAACTTGATGTCTCAGAGAAAATCTGAAAGCCTTTCAGTCCTAGGGTATTTCTTGACGTGTGATTGAGGGGGATTTTGTGTTATGTTGAATCACAATCTCTGTCCAGTGTCTCGAAACAATTGCTTGCTCTCAGATAACAGCAGTGAAATTGACAGCAGATGTGAATTTGTTGATTGATTCCTGAAGTGAATTCATAAAGCATTTTTAGAAGAATACTTTTATGTCTGAAACTGTTCTACATATACTTCTCATACCGATGTTGGGAGCTGTCAGACTCCAGAACTAAAAGCAGGGATTTACATAAGCACTGTCGTTGCTGTAAAAATTTTTAAAACATAGCTATATACATGACTTCAAGATGCCCACTCAATTAAAGTGAATATTATCACCTATTTTAGTGGAACATAACTCATGATGTATACTTCTTGTTGTGTTAATTTAGTCTAATTGCAATCAGTGTTTAATTATACTTTGATTAGGGAGAATTGGAAGATTGGTTTACAAGGAGGTTTAGATGAATTAAATACGCATTGGCTGATCAGATGTCCACACCTATATTAGGTAAAATCCCAAGGAAAATGGTAGTTATTTAAGCATAAGAGAAGGTGTCTCTCTAGTTAAAATAATTCAAGGTAAAAAGGCTCTCCTGTCCAAGGAAGAAGTCATTCTTCTGGGCTGAGGAATTATGCATAGGAAGTGGCATAAAAACATTTTGTATATTTAAAATTCAAATTCATGACATCCTAGGATGAAGCTGACAAAGTGATGCGTTGTGAACTCTCTATTTATGGTATATTGGTTTTGGAAAAAGATCCCAAACTTTTTGGGATGGTGGTTAGATAAAATTAAGAAAATTGTTAAAACTGGACTCTAGTTTATTGTATGCCCTCACATGACATGCATTATTGTTGCAGTGTATTCTTATATACAAACCCAGAATCAATGAAATGGGACACAGTTTGTGTATGGAAGAAATGTCTGGAAACCAACTCTACAGTCACAGAGGCTTTTTAGGCATGCAAACTACTTGTTGGTGGGGTCCTGAGAGGTCTTTAGCTCCTCATGAGTGATTCTCGTACAAAAATACTATTAATAAGTCATCCTACTCCCCAGCTGGTAGCTGTGAAAGATAAGTTAGGAAAAAGAATGGGAGATTAATCATAAAACAAAGAAATGATGTTCTCAATGAATGGTAAATCTGTTATTTCATAGCTCTTAAGTAATCATTTTTATAGCTAGGTTCCATTTATGATGATAGAATAGATCAAGGGTTTTTCAAAATCCAGTAGCCTGGACTGAAATGCATGGTTTTATTTAAAGTTGTTTTTTTTTTAATTAAAAGTTTTATTTAATTCCCCCTAGTTAGTGTCAATGACACCAAGCATCCTTCAAACAAGACTCCAAGACTCTGATCTTACAAAATGGACCTAACTAAATATTTAGAAAAGCATTAAGAAAAGCTGAAAAGTAACTGTGCTTTGGAAAAGAAACTAAATATAAGCCACATGTGCACAAAAAAGAAGCCCACCCACATAAAGTAGGTCAAAAGAATTTGAATACACATTGTCATACTGTATAACTGATAAGGTACATTGTTTCATGCTATATTAATTTTATGTAGTTTTAACTGGTAACTCATTATATCTAGATTAGAGTGTACTCCTTTATAAAGAGATTATTTGTATTTAATGTACACTGGTTAATCATGTAACTGTACCTATTTTTAGAACAATTAGATGTCTCACAAAGAAGTTAATTATCTGGCATAGAAAGAGAATACAAACTTGTGATCTGCTGTAGAAGAGAAGGGGCTTTTATATTAAACTAGATTTGTTCTGGAGATTTACTTCACAGAGATTACAATTACTCTTGACATGATGGGTTTTGGCTGAATTGTGATTGATAACTATTCTATATGAGATCTAATGGGTAGTATCTGATAGAATAATTACAAATCAATTTGCATTCTGCATTTGTTCTATAGGTTGTGAGCAACCAAGCTCACCAAGAGGAGGCACCTCAGTTACTTGCATACAATTATTAGTTTCATTTGTCCAACTGGAGCATCACAGCAGAAAGCAGAACTGGACAGAGCCTGTTTCCTGTTAGTGCCATGGCTACCACCATGAAAAGGGAAAGCAGACTCCTGAAAACCTGAACTGGTTTGCCCCTGGATTACAGTAATTCAGTTACTTCCAAACGATGAAGAAGGTGAGGCTCTTTTGACCTCTCCTGTATTGACTGATTTTGACCAGTTGAATGTAAAACTGAGCCACGTCTGGCTTCCTTCTAAAATCTGGGATGATTGTTCCTGTCACGTAGGCAGTTGTTCTTCTCTTCCCTATAAATCCTCACCCTAGACCACCTCCCATCTTCTATCCTGTAGGAATTGCAACACAGTCTTAAAAATCTGCAGGTCAGGTCTAATAATATTTATTACTGCTGTTTGGCTGTTTTTATGGTTAACTAAACCAGTGTGGAAAAAAGACTGAAGACTTTTTCTCTGGAAAAAGAGTGTTTCTGGAAAAATTAAGTATAGTGACAGAGCTATAGTAGACTCTTCTCCAGATAATGGTAATATAATTCACACATAAGCATCTAATAATTTAATAATTGTACCCTAGCATGTGGTGATTGTAGTGACAATGTAACACTTGGCAATTACATTTCAATGGTACTTTTGTTGGGTTCTTTAAACAATGATTACTGTATATGAATATTTCAAGGTAAATATTTCAAGGTAAATTTGGTATGTGTTATGATCCTCAACTTTGACAAAGTGAGTAGGAAAATATGAGCCCAGACAATGAGAATAAGTTAGTCTCCAGCTCATGTAACTGACCTGAGATAAATGGTAACTACTTACCATAAATCCTATGGCAGGGTTTTTGCACTGCTATGATGGTGTACTTAGAATGTTACTGCAAACACTTTACTGTCATGTAAGTTGTGATTAGAGTATGTAAGTTGGTAGGTGTGAGCATATAACATTTTATAAAGATACAGGATAATGAATTGTGTAGATAAGCAAATGTTTCTTGAGGGGTTTTGTTATAGAAACCAGATACTTACTAGGTTTAAAAAAATGTGAGCAAACATTTTTGTTTCAGTGTGTGGTGTTTTCAAGGAAGGTGAGGCCTCTTCAGGATTTATCATCTTTTTACATTATTGAATAAATAAATTAGCCATTTTTTTCATGGGCTTCTTTTGTGGGTTACTCAGAATTCATTCACAGAACATCCCTCTGCTCAACCAGTAAAGCATTCTGCAAACCAATAACTGAAAAATAATAGTGGATCACAGGACTGGAAATAAGTAGTGTTGACTCACAGTCCTATTCTAGTGTCTGAGATATCATTTAATCTGTTTGCTTTACAATTCGTGACCTTTTCTACGTATTTATAGTGCGAATTCCTTTTTCCATGCAGGGGACTTTATTAGATCAGACTTGTAAAGCATTTGAATGTAAAAAATATTCTTTAAACCCTTGAGATTGCACCATGGCTGCTACTTTTGCTAATCCCTTCTTTCTGCTGCGTGATTAGTGCCATTAAAGAAGCAAAAAAAAAGACTGCTTTTCCTTCTCGAGGAAGTTAAATTGACTGTTATCTGTGATACCAAGCAACTTAAATGTCTTCAATTATGGCAGTGCTTTGAAGGTGTTACTCTACTGAGGAGATGGGTACTGATTTCTTGAAAGTCTCTCCGAGGTACATGGTAGATTAATATCAGATATCTGGGAGCATTTGCAGCTGTGGAATATGTGGTCTGTCTGATGGCACAGTGAGGAAGAAATTATTTGCAGGACCAATTGGTTTTCAACATTGCTCCCAGGTTAGCATGCATACACTGAGCATTGCTGTGGTCTCTGAGAACACAGAGGAATGCGTCCTGTTTTGTTTTTGTTTTTTTTTTAATTAAGCTATACCATTTCTGTACAATTTATAAAACATATTTTTTAATCCTTACGTAACTTTTGGTGGTTTTTTTGCATTAAAATAAAACACTGCTTTAAAAGCTAGCAGGTAGCTTTATAACGTGCATCAAAGCATGTAACTTTGAATAGATACCCTAGGGTCTGAGCTCTAAATCAATTCATCAGAGATTCCTGATAATGAAACAGAAAAGTTGAGATGGGAAGATACCACTTGTCTTCCAGAGCTGACAAGCTGCATTTTAGTTCCCTCCCCCCCTTACTTCTTCCTTCCCTCCTCTTGGCAAAGCTGAGTTTTTCCTCACAGCACCGTGTGTCAGACTTGCCATCTGTCAGAATCCTAGTGCTGCCTGAAAGAGACATTACACAAACTCACATAGCTGCACAGTTTAGCTAGAACTGGTTGTATGCCATGCATTGTTAAAACTGCATTCAAAACTGTTTGCCCTTTATGTTGTGCTTTTCCAAAGCAACTGTATTTGGGAAGGGATAAAAGCCAAGAAACCAACCAACAAACTCAGCTGCCAGCCGGCAGAGCAGTTGCAATGTATATCACAGCTCTCAGTAAAGGCAACAAGAGTATGGGGGGAATTTGATATAATTTAGATGGTAATGAGAGTGTTATTTTAGAGCTTTCAGCATGCCAACATATAAGTCCAGAGCCTAAGTCCTACAAATAAGATGTGGTAGCTGAGTACGGAGTGAAGTTGTGAAAAATTAATGCTAATCTGAGCAAATGCAAATGCAACATGGAGCTATGCATTATGCTGTTGAAGCTGTTAAGCTGAAACTACTTGTTGTATCTGGCATGTAGTAATAAGTACAAGTATTCCCCAGATGGGCTGGAAGTAGGCATGCACGTGACCTAACAAACCTTTTCTCTATCAGAACTGTAAGTGACTTTGGCAGGCAAGCTGACTGCAATTGGTGGCACTCAGCACCTTAGCAGATGTGCTCAGCACGTATTAGGATCAGACTATTTTGTCTCTATGCAGCAAAACAGAAAGCCACTGGAAGTTATGCTTGACTAAGGTTTCCAAATTGGCTATGTAATATATGTAAATGTAATTCTCCCTGTATCTTTTTTACAAAAATCTTCTTAGGCTACTTAGTATTTTCTGTGCTGAAATGGAAATATCCAGCGAGTGAAATGTGGTATGTGTTGGATGACATAGGTTCACCTCTGCATTTGTCTGTGTTTAAGAATGATGTAGAATTCTATGATTCTGGAATGATTAAGATGATACTAGGTAATTTGGCAGTGTTGGTTAATTTTTCATGTAAAGGGGTGGTGATAATATGTGTACTATGGAAATCTGTTTTAATTGTATCACCTCACAGGCCTCTTCCAGTCTTCATAGTAGTGTTTATGTAAAGCTAGAGGTTGTAATTTAGCAATATTTTGGTAATTTTAGTTCAAGTAGTCTTAAGTGTATTTCTGTGTAGTAACAGAACCTTACACTTATCTGCAGGATTATTATGTTGTTTAGAACTAATTGGTAGGAAGGAGATAGCTCCAAATAGTGCATTGCCAGATGCAATCTATTTTATAGCAAATAATGTGTAAGGAATTAAGATTTGGAGTCCCTGAATCCCTGTTTTCATTTGGGAATCTGTTATTACTTCCCCACGTAACACTATACTGGAGTGTTTTTCTTCTTGTCTTCCAGAAAAAAAGCTATAAACAAAAGGTAATTGAAAGTGCATTGCTAGGTAGATAGATGTTTCCAGATAAAAAGATACAGATTGTCTCTAGCTACAAGTTGAAGAAAAAAGATATTTTCAGTGATGTTTGGTAAAACTAGGAAGACAATGTCCAACACTTTACATAATTAGTAATAACACATAGTGAAATACCTGCCAATAAAAATCAGACTTTAATTTGTATTTATATAGACGGTATTTATCAGATTGTATTTATAAAAATACACAAATAGCAAAAAATATAGCACTAGACGTTTCCTGAATAGCTTTGCTAAATGTCAGCACAAATAGCAGGGACTCTGTTCTCATATTGCCCAATATGCTGCTCAAATTTCTCCTTACAGGTAAGGGGAAGAGAGGCTTTGGCTCTTGTCCTTTTCTGCTGGCTCAGTTCCAGGGCAGTAGGCTCTGTACCAGTGCTAATTGGGTCTGGGTTACCAGATGCAGAAAAATTTTCTTCCAGAAGCATCAGACCTATGGTAGAAGCTGGATTTGTGAAGCTGCTTTCAATTCAAGCGCTGTCTTGGAGACTGTGTTTTCTCATAGTGATGCTTTTTGAGGGCAGAATTGTTTTGTAGCCTTTGAGATAGCTTTGTGGTACAGAAATTGATCAAGTGCTCGATCATAGGTGACAACTAAATGACAAAAAAATGTATCAGACTAAATAAATTGCTGGATGTTGTGAGAACTCACTTTCGTCTCACATAGGAACTTTGACCATCAGCACAGAGATTAGTACTTGAAAGAGTTCTTTATCAGAATACATGAATATTTAAATTGAGCTTTTCTGCAAGGTAGCATAGTCTGCATGCATTTATTCCTTGACTACCTTGCATTGAGGACTCAACTTTCCCTTCCATTAATTCTTTCCAACGAATTTACAGTTATTTGTGTTCAGATAGTTTGTTTTAGTCTGTTACCCATGAAGGGGATCTTGTCACAGAGCTGTAAAGAGCAGTGAGTGCTATTTGCTCCATGAAGATTTCTTTAAGAATTGAATTTTACTGTCTCTGTTATTTTCCACTGTCTTAACTCTTTCTTACAAATATTTTATTTCTGTTGTGTATTATTTTATTTTACTTGGCTATTAGATTAAGTAGAGGTGTGGAATAAGGCTGGGTTCTTTCCACCTCCTGCCCTGTGCCTATTTTATCAGTTCCTCTCTCATATGGAGTTAACACTTGGCTATGACCCCCAGAGGCTGTAAGAGTGAGATGCATTAGCACCTTAGGGTCATTCAGCTGCCTAGGTAAGTGTTAGATAAATCACTCAGGATGTCTTCACAAAGTCTTCTTATGAATTATTTGAGCCATGGAAGTGCCATGGAGGGAGAAAAGACGGTTGTCAGGAGATAAAACTTTTTTTTGCCAGATCTGTCTAGAGATTAAGGTGAAACTAAAACAGCGGAATGTCAGTGAATCCAAAAGTTTTAATGTGGCAATTTTCAGAACTAAAGCATGACAAAGACTCCTTTAGACCCAGGAAGAAAATTTATTTCTTTGGAAACATTGGATCAGTCCCAGCTATTGCTGCTGGCTATTTTTATCTGCCAAGATGACTTCTTGATATTTTAAAATTATATCCCAATGCAATTTTTTTTTTTCAAAATTTGATCTTCAGTAGAGACTTATTTCTGTGAAAGCATACCCGGTTGCTTGAAAACTAATAAACAAGCCTTAAAGAATCCTCACAGCCCTCAAACATCTCAGAACTTTTGAGGACTGTCTTTTATTTTTGCAATACACCTGTTCCCAGCCTGGTACATGTTGGAGAGACTTCCTCATCTCCCAGTGTCCAGATCTTTATTGAATTCAGGGCCAAAGAAATTTAAAAGTTAACTTCAACTTTGAGGGAGGAGAAAAAAGGCTGACCACTTGGATACATTCCACAACTGTGTTCAAACATCATTTAAGTGAAGAGAGAACTTTATGTGGTGCCAGCTAGTTTTGAAGCAGAATTCTCATATATATCCCAGATGAAATTTCAGACCCTTGGTATTACAAAGCATTCCAAAACCTCCCCATCACTGCCAGACCTTGAGGACTGGCTGAGGTGCTAGTAAGAAAAGTTGTAGCCTGGCAGTAAGAAGCAGTGAGGGTGCCTGGTGTTGAATGGGTAAAAAGGGATCTAAACTGAGTGGGGCTACTTATACCACTCACCAAAATGAAAGCAAAACCAAAGGTATGCAACATGGGTTCTCTTGAGAGAAGTAGAACACCAATGTTCAATATCTTCATGAATGATTTAGGGAGACAATCAGATACTTTTGTAACACCATTTCTTAACAGTATACAGTCATCCCTGTGATGTGGAAACAGGCGGAGTAAAAGAGAGATTTTAGAAGTGTTATCTGAACATATTTATAAGCTGTAACTAAATTTTATCATTACTTCTTCCTGTCTGCTTACCTAATTCTCTTGTGTAATGCAATGCATTTCAAAATCATCCTAAATCAGAGCTTTGTGGTTGAGAGTCCCAATGAAATCAATACATTAGGATTCCTAGCAGAACAACAAAATACCCAGAAATGATCTGCAGATAGATGTGGGAGTTTTACCTCAATGTGGTAAGTGAACATTGCCTTGAGAATTACAATGGATTCAATCTGAAGCTGGGAAGTGCTGTAGTGTCTCATGTGACTGGGAAACCAAGAAGTAAAAACTGCATTGGTGATATAAAACAGGGCAGTATAACAGCTTTTACCGATGGCAGAAAACTCATTCTCACACCCAGGAGGTGTCTGGGAGCTGACAGCATCTGTGTCAGGTCAGGTATCTCACAGTTCTGTATGTTTCCTTTTTCTTTATTGTGTTGTTGCTCAGTGCTTTAAAAAAATCCAGCTATTTTTTTCTTGAAGATAACTAAAGGACCTAAAGGTTAATAAAATCATAAAGGTCATAAAGAGGTAAAATAACTTCCAACAGAATGGGCAAGGAGCATCAGATGATGCAGGTGTAGTGTTCATAACAACCAATGGTAGTGGTTCTTTAACTTACACATTGCTAATAAGTAACCTCTACATCCCCGTGTTTATTGTGGATCTTTCAGAATTAATGAAAAACTTATAGATTTTTTTCCCCAAAGAAGAAATCTTGAAGTATTTTTTCTATGCCAACCAGCGCTATCCTTCTGGCTCAAGATTTCACTGAGCTGCAAATTGGGAAGTATTCATAGGAAAGAGCAATGCCTGCTTGCTTTCTTCATTTCCAGACCCCTTCCTAGGCATCTTCTACTGGCTGTTGCTGGAGACTAAGTACAGGGCTAGGCAGATCTTTGGCTGGTTTTGTATGGCTATTTGACAGCCATATTGCATCTCCTAGGCTTGGACTTACCAGGCATTTGGGCAGAGGATAAGAGGTCTTTGGTTGTGTCTACATCAGCAGGTAATTCTGCACTGCGGGGGAGATTCAGTAAACTGAAGCCAAGGCCCCTACATCTGTGGTATGCATTACTCAGGGTTTTTCTGTAGACTACATAGTGTCTTGTCTCCTGGAACAAATGTCCCTGTCACATATGTGATCATAAAATATTTGATTCAGTATTAGAGAATGGATTGTGGTTTATTGACTCCTGAAGCAGAGCTTCCCATTTGATTTCCTGCAGAGGAAATTGAAATAGTGCTCACCCAATCCATCCAGTGTGCTGAACCACTGCACAGTTAAGTGGGGAGAACAAGGGATTTGTTTTGAATTTACAGTGGTACTCTGAACAAAAATATTGCTTGCTTTTTTTCTTTTTTTTTTCTTTTTTTTTTTTTTTTTTCTTAATTTGTTAAGATTTGTCTTGATGTTTCTTGCAGACAGATTTTTCTTTTCATTGGTACAGCCGTGGTGTTGGTAACGACAGCTATTTCTGAGCAACTCTCTTCTGGTATGTGGGTCTGATCTGATCCCCCAGCTAAACAAGTCCAACAGTTAGTTAATTGGTGTTATCAACTTGTGTGTTTAAGAGGCATGTGTGCACAAATAAGGGAATTTGCTATGTTGGATATTATTGTAGAGCAGGTTTATGTCCAGCATACTGAAGTCCATTGTTCTAGATGGCTACACAGAAGAAGAGAGTCCAGTATGACAGAAGCCCTGACTGAAAGGTAAGGACAAATTCCACAACGTGACGATGTGAACATTTTCTTCTGGTATTTGTGAATGATATTTTTGTCACATAACAGATAGTCTGATAACAGTGATACAGACATTACAGAACAGAGCTGCTGAAGCATGTTTACCTTTAAATGGAACAGTGCTGCTGCTTTCCAAGGCAAGCAGTATAAGACAGTGATAGGGGCAGGGGCTTCACAGAGGCACTGGAATGTAGGAAAAATGTGTGAGGGCATAAAAGCAGGGGAGACAAGGACCTGATCAAATTTTCCTTGGCATCTGTGCAGGTGGAGGAGGTTGGAAATTTCCTTCTGGCATTGAAGAGCAGGCTGGTTTAGGAATTGGACTGACAGAGTAGTTGTGGCACAGAGGAAAAATATGGATGTCACTGCTTTGAGTGGAAGAGCTGATCAGTTGTGTCCTGCCTTTGCCACTGGCTCCTGGTGAGGTTTTACAGGCATTGAGACTGCAGTACAAAACTAGTCTGTGGGATCTCATCTCATTGCTATTATTGGTGTCATGCTTATGTGACTGAAACTACTGGAGGAGCAAAAACATTGCTTGCGTCATTTGTTCTTTCACAGCTATCTTTGTCCATTTGAAGTAAGATACTGAGAAGGTGTAATTATGGAACTAATCAGGTGTAGATGTACTGAGATCTTTTAAACCTGGAGAGTGACACCTGGCATAATTAACTGGATATAATAGGACTAATCTAATTGTAAGCTATTTTATATTCTTTCTACACAAAACCACATAGCTGAAGAAGATGGGCAACAATTTTAATCTCCATAAATTAAAAAAAAAAAAAAAAAATCATAGCATTTGTTGGCTCTCCATCAGTGAGAGAATAAACACCACAGGATTCAAGCCAGAACTCAGTATTTTCAATTGGAAAAACAGTGTAACATATGTGATAAAATGTCAGCCATTCAGATAGAGATGAAAATTCCTTATTCAAAAGGGTATTTGGCTGTGAAGAATTTCTTCCTATTGTCTAACCTAGACCTACCCTCTTCCAGTGTAAGGCTGTTCGTCCTTGTCATATCATTACAGACCCTTGTAAGAAGTCCCTCCTGAGCTTTCCTGTATTCCTCTTCAGGTACTGGAAGGCCACTGTAAGGTCTCCCTGGTCGTCTCTAGGCTTAACAATCACATCTCTTCCAGCCTGTATTTATGGGAGAGGCTCTTCAACCCTCTGATCATTTTTGTGACCTCCTCTGGACATCCTTCAACAGCTCTATGTCCTTGTGTTGGGACTGGAAACAGTACACCAGTATGAGTACATAAGAGTGGAATAGGTGGGGAGAATCACCTCCCTTAACCTGCTGCTTAACCTGCCACCCTTTTTTTTATGCAGCCCAGGGCAGAGTTGGCTTTCTGTGTTTCAAGTGCACATTGCTGGCTCAGGATGAGTTTCTTATCATTCAGCTTCCCCAAGTACTTTTCCTCAGGCCTGTTCTCAATTCATTCTCTGCCCAGCCTGTAATTATGCTTGAGATTGCCCAGACTCTGTGCAGGTCTTAATCCATGATTTACAGTGGGTTTATGTTAAGTTTAAGGGGAATGAAATGTTCTCCATTTGTAGGACCTTCATTTGGATCTTCAGGTCTTCAGGTAGAAAACATTTATTTGTATGTAGTAAATCCTTTTGTCATTAGTTCAATGGCACATATAGAATTTGCAGCAGCATCCAGGATGTAGTCCTAGAATAACTTTGTAGAGTTTTAGAAACACAAAAATTAAACAAACTGCTGGCTCGGTCTAAATAATACCTTGTTCCTAAAAGCTTTTCCACATTAGACTATTACACTCTAATGATTATAGCTGTATTTTACATACAAATACTGTCATAATTTAGTGGTGAAAGAATAAGTCATGCATACGTAAGTTTGAGTTAATTCTAACTTTCAAAATACAACCATTTGCAAGGTTATTACCTCATTTGATGCAAGAACAAGTAATCTTTTGCAGTAATGCTCTTTTGAACGAGGTAAGATAACACCCATACAGTGCTTTGGACAAACCCACATGTAAATACTGGGGTTTTGCTCTGTGCTTTTGTGTGGATTATGACCATATGGTAGTCTCTTCCTTTTGCAATATATGATAATTGGACGGACATTTCATGCATAATGACACGGTATGTCTGTGTAATGGAGCAGAATTAAACACTTTTGTTTAAATGGGTAATTTTGCCTGGTTACAAAAATTCACCTTCCTGTTAGTACAATCACACATTTTGGAGAAGTATTGGTGGGTGTTTGAGCATGACAGAAACTTTACAGCTTTTAGGGTAGGTAGTGTTCTGTTTCCAGAACAAAACATATGGAGAGACAGTCGTCCTTGTTAAAGGTGCATCTGCCTTTCACAGAATCGCAGAATGGTTTGGGTTGGAAGGGACCTTAAAGATCATCTAGTTGCAACCCTCCTGCATGGGCAGGGACACCTTCCACTAAACCAGGTTGCTCAAGCCCAAATCCAACCTGGCCTTGAACACTACCAGGGAAGGGGCAGCCACAACTTCCTTGGCCAACCTGTTCCAGCACCTCACCACTCTCACAGGAAAGAATTTTTTATGAATGTCTAACCTAAATCTCCCCTCTTCAAGTTTTAAACCATTGCCCCTTATTCTCTTGCTACATATCTGTGCAAAAAAGCCCTACCCCAGCTTTCTTGTAGGCCCTCTTCTTGTAGGCCCCAACAACAAAAAAGCAAAGAGGCAGCCTTATGATGAGC
Organism: Heliangelus exortis; assembly: GCF_036169615.1. NCBI lineage: Eukaryota > Metazoa > Chordata > Aves > Apodiformes > Trochilidae > Heliangelus > Heliangelus exortis. Next base: position 83,843,660 of record NC_092423.1, on the reverse strand, counting down.
AAAATGCACTCTTACAGTTCAGTTTCACATTTGCTGTCTGAAGATGTGATTTGGAAACTGTCCAAAGAAATAAGAATGCCAGAGTTTAACTCTGGTCTAGCCTCAGGCAAATTTTATCATTTGCTACATGAATGATAGATGCAGAACAAAAAATACAGACCAGCCTCACTCAAGATAGTAAGAGGAAGCTTATGTCAGTGGTCATGCAGAGTGTGTGCTGTGTAAAAAATATTCTGATTTTCTTTTTGATTCTTTTATTGTCAGTTGAATCCCTGATAAAATTATGATGTAGTGGTGGGAAGGCTTCTGGGAGTCATCTGTCTAGGTCTGCCTAACACCAAAGGAAGGCGAGGAACCATTGTGTCAAGTGGAGTTCAGCTGCCTCTGTGTATTGTCAATCATATCTTAAGGAAATTAAGCTTTTTCTTGACCTTCACTAAAAGTATTTCTTGAATTCATTTCCCTTTGCTGTCAGAGAGGGTCAAATAATGTTAAAGGTAAGGAATTAAAACTAAATTTCCCTGGGAGAAGAAACGTCTGTTCTTCCACTCTCTTTTACACATATCTTGATGTGCAGACATCTTGTATCTGTGAGAAATGTAAGTTACTTAATGTATGCAACAGCTATATTTTAAATAAATTACTAATAAATGTTAGATGCATGTATACACACATATGAAAATTTGTTCCCTGCTTGTGTCTCTACAGGTTACTTCTCTGGGTTGTGGTGCACTTGGAGAGGACCAACCCCAGACACGAGTATATGCTGGGGTTTGACTGTCTGGAAAGCAGCTTTGCAGCAAAAGACTGTGGGATCCTGGTGGACACCAACTTGAATGTGAGCCAGCAATGTGCCCTTGCAGGGCAAATGGTATCCTGGGCTGCATCAGGAGAATTGCCAGCAGGTCAAGGTAGGTGATCCCCTCTGCTCAGCCCTGGTGTGTGGCCACATCCTGTGTGTTGAGTCCAGATTTCCACCCCCCAGTACAAGAGGGACATGAGCATGCTGAATATAATCCAGTGAAGTTAAGTGAAGATGATCAGAGGGCTGGAGCACCTCTCTTATGAAGACAGGCAGAGAGAATTGTGGTTGTTCAGCCTGGAGAAGAGAATGTTCAGCGGGAATATTCTTAATAAATACCTGAAAGGATGCTGCCAGGAACATTGAGCCAGGGTCTCTTCAGTGGTTGCCCAGTGAGAGGACCAGGGGCAATAGTCACAAACTGAAACACAGGAGGATCTGCCTGAAAAAAAAACACTTTTTCACTGTGAGGATGACTGAGCAGTTTGTCTGGGGAGTTTTCATCCCTGAAGACATTCAAAAGCTCTCTGGACACTGTCCTAGGCAACTGGCTCATTACCAGTCTATACAGAGCATTAGTAGAGCATGTTTAATTAGTAAAAAAGAGGAGCCTATGAATTAGAGTAAGATGGTTGTGATTATTTGGAGCATCTCTTCTCATCCAAAGGAAGATGAACACACACTTGTGCTTTCTCTAATTAGTGTGATACATCAGAATGTAAAGGAATTAATTTACAGTAGTTCACTGCAATAAAGATAAAAACCTGATTTTTATAAGGCTAAAGTGGCAATTTACTACAGTGGAAAAGAAGCAATGAAATTCTCTGTAAGCTTAATTCAAGCAGCTGAAAAGAATGCAGATCATAAAATCAAATTTATTTTTGAACAGGTATAAAAATTCTATAGATTATTTTACATTTAGGAAGAATGAACCAGCTTGAAGATTCCTCATTAACTTTCAAGGGCCATTTGGCAGATAATGGAAGTCATCCACTAAAACGTTTATTTTTCTTGTCTTATAGACAAACATGCTTATTGCTGAACAACAAGATCCACTGTAGGAGAATGTAGAATCATGAAAAGAATATTTGTCTCAAAACAGCTGCCCTGACAAAATGGACATTTTCAGGTGGAGGCCTCATTCAGTGAGCCACCTGGACTCAGTTCTCTCAAGGAGAGACCCTCATTTGGGGAAACACCCTGATAAATGGGGCCCTATTCTCACAAGAGCAGCCCCTCCTTCAGTGGCCATCCCGATCAGCTGAACACTGTCCTTGCAAGGGGAGCTCTGTCTGATGCCACCCTGACAGGCAGGACACTGTCCTTATTCCATAAGGGACAGGGGCAGGCAAGCTGCACCCTGCAGAGGCAGAGGGACATCTTGTGTGTGCCCTGGGTAAAGACACTGGAGAGGGTGCATGTGCAGAAATAAGGGTTATTGCTGTGTCACCCCATCTGGAGGGGCCCAAGTGAACACCCGGCTTGGCAAGATACACCAAAGCCCCACCCAAAAAAGTGGAGTCAGGCAGCATAAGAGAGGCACACTCGAAATGCTGAGTGCATGCTCACCATCCAAGGACCACAGCTTCCTACCAAGATCATCTCTGGATCCAAGGGTGGTGATAGCTTTCCTGTCTCTTCTTTAGCTCTCTCTCACTACTTTTGTCTCTGTGTCTGTGTTTCTAAGCTTATCTCAGCACATAAGGGTGACATAGTTTCTAACTTTGTTAAGTTTTATTACCCATTTGTTAAGATGTTTTAGTTGTAACCTGTTCTTTTGACAATTTCCTTAAATTTTGCTAAACTTGCTTTGAAAATACTGTTTTGTTAAATTCTGCCATTTTAATCCATTGCTTTGAAAGTACCATAATCTCTAATTCTGCTAGTTGTAATCTCATGCGCTTTATAATCTTACTCACTTTTAATTAAAATTGTGGTTTTATACAAGCCTCCCGAGCAATAATCTTACTCCTAAGTACTGCATAGAGAATTCCTGAAGTTAATTTTGCTAAATGGGTTGTTAAAAGAGGTTAATTAGAGGAGGAGCACACCAAGGCTCCTCTCTGAAGGAGTGTAGAAAGCAAAGGGGTCCAGTCTGAATCTCCCTGGGTTGACCCCAACTCTGGGGAATTCTACCTGTGCCCACTCTGTGGGAAGTAACATTGTACCCACTCTGTGGGATGGCATATTTGGTTTGGCCCCCACCTCTGGGGAGCCGTGATCACTCTGTGAGATGTGGCAGTGCTGCATCCACCTTGTGGGGTGTGACAGGAAAAAGTGCTTCTTTTGCATAGAGGCCAGGAGGAAAAGTGGCAGAGAAATAAGAGAGAGAGAGAGGGATACGATTGAGGGTTAAGAGTAATATATAGGTAAAATTGAAAAACAAATCAAAAGCAATTTCCCATCCCACAATGCAGAAGAAAGCTAAACTACTGGAGGCTTACACTATTATCCAGGAAAGAAATCCATACATATGCAATTATAAATCGATAGCCTAACTTTAAAAAGATACATATTCATTTTATTGGAAATCCTGTGATGATATTTAGGGTTTTTTTTGTTTGTTTTTATTTATTTATTCTTTTTTGTGTGTGTAATTTTTTTTTGTGTGTGTGTAGAACTATAGAGAACTTCATACTGGTTTGTGTCCCCCATCTGTCCAGTTCCCCCTCCCAAGGCTTCAACAATCCTTTCACTGTGGCACGGGGAAGCCTGTGACTTTATGGTTTAATAAAAGTGACATTGTAATTACTGAAACACTTCTCAGTGGAAAGTAATAGATGCAAACCTTTTGAAAATAGAAACATAATTGTGAAGCAGGCATGAAAAGTGAAACCTATACAGTAAATCTATGATTCTATAAAACCAAATTGTTTATACTTTGGAAATAATACAGACTTAAGGTTTTATTTGTGTGAAGAAACTCAAAGTGCTTTGTTTGTCAACAAAAAGTTGAGAGGACAAAAAAGTTTCAGAAAGGTGTGGTTTTTTTTAAAAAAATGTTGAATATGCAACACCTTGGAAACAAATAATGCCTACTTTTCATTTTACTGATTGAAAGGTCAGTCTCTCCTGGATTCTTTCGGAAGCACCTAATTTCACCAACCCCTTGTGCTGGGAGTTCACTTGAGTGTCAACACAGTGATAAAATGGAAGAAAGTATGAGGCAGTGAACAACCAACTCTCTGAGCAGTCATGAAAATGTAGTGTGTATTCCCAGAGGATAGGTGTACAGCATGTGTTGTCTTTGCTTTTCTGTTAGGACCTGTTCAAGAGGTTTGCCATGTGTGCCAGTCTGAGAATAGGGAGTCTGAGAGTAGTTTGAGAATAGAATCTGAAGAAGAAGCAACAGAGCAAATTGATTGTCTTGTGAATTTATTTCTCTTGCAATTTGTTTACAGTGCAAGCATGGAAAGTTGAAATTAATCAGTCAAGTCTCCAAGCCACAGTGAATATTCTCAGGTACTTACACTTGACTCCACAGATTCTGTTTTCTTAGGTCCACTGATCCAGGGTGTCCCAGCCACTTTTAATGAAGCAATTAAAAAACACAAGCAGCTTTTCACGCTACTTGAACTCCAATTTCCTGTCCCATTGCTGTTGAAAGTTCCTGTTATGGCAGAGGGTTGCTCTGAAGCCTTACGGGGGGCAGCAGGCAAGTTTGATCTCCTGAAAAAAAATTAAAAAGATAATTTTATTTTTTCATTTTTCATTTTGTTGGTCATGCAAAGCTGCATAGGAAATCTTCTGTCTGGAGAGAAGAAGGTATGCGAGCAGGAAAATAGGTTTTCTATTTGCAGTGGGCTCTGATTTACAGATAGGATAAAAAGAAATAGACTTGGATTCTTGATTCTGTGTGTTTTGTGACTACACCTACATTTCTTGAGAAAGAAATGAAGTTCAATCTATACCAGGATGTTTGTGGTTTCAGTCTGAAGCCATTTTGGGACATCTGTTGGGTCAATGCTGGTGTCAGAGAATGCCCATCCTGAGCTGCTCTGTCCTGCTGCTTGTTTATCCCTCCATAAACCTCCTTTGTCACTTCTTGGTTTTCTTTTCACTGTCTCTTTTTCTCAGTATCATTGCTTTGCCAGTTCCAGTCTCATACATACAGATCTCATTTTGCCCACCCTGCTCTTCTCCTTGTTGAGGCAGGTTCTGTCCTCATGTGCCAGAGGAGATCAGTAGAGGAGAGCCATCATTAGCATTAATTAATCATTTCTCTGGCCCTTTGCTTGCCACTAAAACGACTCCTGCTCTTAAGCTGCACAGCAAAATTACTGGCCTTAGCTGTAGGATGAGCTTCTTAATTGCTATGTGTTCTTCTAAGAAGGTGGCTTCCAAAACCTGAAAACTAAGTCTTCAGAAAAGAAGCAAGATACAGGATATACGAAATACAGTTTTTCTGTGTTTAATTATGGAGAGACAAACAACCATTGTTAGAGTGCACATGTTGGGCGTAAGGTGGATGCTGCATTTCACAAACTTCAAATCTTTGTCACCCTGATAGGCTATTAGAGTTTTCTTATGAAATCTGTTGGAATTTTCATATTGAAGTAATTTTTTTTCCTGATAATTCTCCCAGAGATTGAACCTACAGCAAATGCCAACGGTGAAATTGCACTGAAATGACTTATGTCATTATATTGTAGCTGTTTTGTAGAATTGTATTCTTGTAAGCTTCACTAATCATGTCTCACCCTGTATTGTCTTGTACAATAAGTTAAATCCCAATCCCGAGCTTATTGAGCTTATTTTCTTACATTTCTTCCTAGATGGGTACTGGACTAGATCTCTGTGCAAACAAATGCATTTGCATAGTCCTACATAGAGCAGTTTAGTACATTAATGACCATAATCTGAGCTTTTTAGTTAAGAAGATAGCTTCTTTCAATTTGACAGACTGCACAGATTATAAGAGTAAAGAAGCATCTTGTGTAGGGGTATTTCTGGTTTTGGTGATTGTTATATGCCAAATTCTGCCTTCATTTGCTTGTGCCATGCAGATATGTTGCTTCTTATTTTGAATGTTCAGGAGAACAGAGAAACATCTTAGATCAACTCCTTTTTTCCTGGTGGCAGCTGCTGAGTGCAGACACTGCAAATGCATCATGTTCATAGAGTGGAGCATTCGAGTGGGTCAAGGTGGGCTCATTGTGAGTACTGTCCTCAGCTGTTCTGTTTGATGCTACCTCCTGTCTGCTCCTACTTTACCACTTATTCTGCCTCTCAATGCCATTTAATGGTTTGTTTTCATGTCTTGATGGTTTCTGGTGAGACTGCCTTAAAAAGATGACATACACTTTGGATTGTAGATAACAGGAGAGGGAGGGGAAAGATTTTTAAAAAAGCAGGTTGTTAAATTAAAACCTATCCACTCTCTTTAACTCTAGGCAGAAAATTGCATGTACATGAAAAGATCCTTCAGTTGTAAGAGGACTGAGAAAGGCAGTCTGCTATAATATTTGAGGAGCACTGTATGTGTACAGTAAACTATTGCTCAATGTGAAAATATTCTCCTAATAAAGAAACATATACCTGGATTTTTTTTCCAAACTTCTCAGATGCTAATTCTTGTTTCTTTTTAACCTAGGACATCCAATTCATCTGTGACAAAGTAGATGTATGAGCCCATTCCCTCTTATTATGTATTTCTAAAATGACAAGACCTTAAAAATACCTAAAGCATTTGCTATGGAGTTTTATCATAAAGTTGCATGCAGCCTCTTTATTCAAAGGAAGATGGATGACAGGGTGTGTGCATCATTTTTTCACTGGCATACTGGACTTTCCACTGAAAAGTGAATTAATGAATTTTTTTTTTTTTTTTAAGTTTATGACCAAAAAATGGTACTTTTCCTTTTGTTTGTCATATTTTATATTTTTCCGGTGCTTTCTGAGCAATTCTGTTCTTGACCAAGTTTTTGAACTGTGATAGTATCTGCAATTTCAGAAAGCACTGATCCTAGAAAATTTTGATAGTTGGTCCTCCCCCAGTGGAGGTTTTCAGAACTGGATATCTATCTGTGATTTACTTATGAATTGCCAACTCTCTTGTGGATAGAGCATCTTCAGTGCTTGCCTTCTGCTTCAAGTTCTGATGAGATTGCTTTTTAGTGCCAGTACCATAAATAACTTTGTTGCCATGGGAATATACATTCTTGTGATTATCAAACCAATTGAGACAATGCAAGTGGCAATAACCAGCCATGATATACCAATGTAACTGATGTAGATTATTATTATACTGTATGTGTAAACAAGGTGTATGAGCAACTCTGCTGATTATTACCAAGGGAAGAGCTCCAAAGCTTATTTGCAGTTAGATAAAGAGATTGTGATGTGCTTGTAATGAATACCCCTCTTCATTTTTTCCTTACTACTTGGTATTGTGCTTTTGTATTCTTGGGCTTTGTGGTACTTCATGATTCCTTAATTTATGGAGATGTCATTTAAACTGGTCAGACTACTCATCTGCATTTTCTTTTAACAAAAAGATATTCTTTGTTTGCTCCACTAGCAAGTGGATAGAAAGGGAAAGTCACATCTGTGTTTTGTGAAGACAGTGGTATAGCAGGACCACAATGTCTGGATCTGTGATGTGTATTGCTTTTATATAGCAAAAATGCAGTACCTGAGTTGAAAATATGGTATTTCTTTTGCCTTGGTTGTATTATTGCCCTGGCTGTATAATGAGTAGGATCATGTTTGCTTTTTAGTGCCTGTGTTATCATACATCTCACAGATAAATCTTTTTTCTGTTTCTTTGTCTGCTGTTCCTAGCTACTTTTATTTTCTGTCTCCATTTACCCTATCTTGTCTGAACCTTAGAAAATCCTCAGATTATGGTTCCTATTGATCATTTATAAGGGTACACCTCAGCTGCCATTCTTTACTGTCTTCTAGTGTAAATTAAAATTTTCTCAGACTTCCATGGCATGACAGGATATGACTTCTGATACAATAGAATGCTTGTTCTGATGAAGTATAAGGCTAGAAGTCAAGTACCATTAAATGCACAAATGTTTGAAATGTTATGCTATACGTCATATTAAAATCTTGTGTGATTGTAGGTTGGCCCAGTGCAATTTTTATCTTAAAAAATTACAGAGGAATTTCACAATTTCACAAATAATTTATTTTAAAATATTTGAAATAACTTTATAAGTCTATTTAATTAATTTTTAAAAATTAAATATGAATAATATAGGTTAGATTTATTAAATATATGTACTGTTAGATTAACACTAAAAAGTCTGTAAATGGGTTTATGTGAGAGAGTATAGGTGTGTATTTTCAGAGATAACATGATTACTGTATTCTGCAGGATCAGAGTCCCTAAGTTCTTTATAAATCATTACCTTTTTCTAATAGGAAGAAACTTGCAAAAGTACCTAAGGATTTTGATAATCCAGTCTGATACAAGTCATTAAAAAAATAGGTCCTGCAGTGTTTTATTAGTGTTTCTTGCACTATCTGCTTAGAAGTTGATCCAAGTAATTTTGCAGTGGAGTAGTATGTAGTAATTTTTCAATGGTAAAAACATTGCAGTGCCAAGTATTTGGAGCTGCAGAAAATTTAAATAAGTTAATGGATTTTATTTGTTTGGTTTTGGTTGCTTTTTCAGTCCTCAAATGTTTAATGCTTAGCTTACACATTAGAACTTGGATGGTTTTGCTGTCTATCTAAACTCCCAGTTCACATTTGTGTCCTAAGATCTTGGTGAAAGTGCTCTGTACCCATGTGCCCCACATTGGTTTGCAGCCTTGCAATTAATGAGCAAGGCTTTTCTGGTTTTGTAGAATTTTTATAGGATTTTTATAGAACTTATTAGAAGCTCTCAGAGAATGCAATTCTTATAATATAAATATCCTTTACATCTTAGGTGAATCTTGATAATTATCAATGTATGTTTTATGTTTAAAAAGCTGTACTGGAGCAGTTTTTCACATTCAGTGACATATATGTTCCTTCTGGAATTCCAAGAGTTTTTAAGCTTTTTTTGTAGATAAATAGGATTGAGTTGAGATCTGTAAATTTTTTGGATAAATTTAAAATACTATCTGTATTTTGACATGTTACACTGTGCAGCGTTCTAATATATATAAATAATGGCTTTATGAAGAAAAGTTACAAGTCCTTTCTAAGTGTTGTTTAAGTAATAAACTATCATGAAACTTGGATTTTGCTACCTTCTTTGATAGTTATAGATTCTGTCAGAGAAAAATATTTGACAGTGGTAATTGAGAGCAATGTTTAAATGGGCAATGGTTTACCAAGGCCTCCTTTTTTTATTTTGTATTGTGAGTGGCAGAGATACAAAAAACAGAGAATCTTTAGGTTACTGCATTTTTAATACTTCTGAAAATGAATTTTTTACTGTACAGAAAATTAGAAGTACGTTATCTTGCACAAAATGAAACTCAGAATACTTTGAAGTCCTGACACTGTAATACCGTAAATTCAATAGGTATTCACCATCCATCAGACAAAGTTTACTCAGAGTAACTTCTTGTAGTAGGAAAAAATTATGTTGAGATTGTGGATGGCTGAGTGAGGAAGATCAAAGATAAAACTTTTGGCCTTTCTGTAACTTCTGTACAAGGATTTTTGTGTTAAAACTTTGCAGCTCTATGCAACCTTAATTTAATGAGGAAAATTCTCCAAGGAGGTAGTATAGCAATTTTGGTTCCATTTCACATGTGTGAAAATTTCAGAATAGAAAAATGAAGGAGGAAAAATGTACCTAAAGACTCATGTTTAAAAGTGATCTCTAAACCAAACTTCAGTAATAGTGAAGCAAGTGCATATCTTTGAAAATATTTAATAGTGGTTTAAAAGTAATATCTGTAGTGTTTGGCCTGAAAATGCACAATGAGCATTTTTGAGACTCTCACAGACTTGTCTTACTACAGAAATATCTAAACTCCCCTTGGTTTTTCTGCTGCAAGTAGTACTTCAGAGATCCCTGCTTGTGTGAGAGCCCCTCTCTTCCTTAGCATTTAACTATCAGTAAATACCCCAACAGGAAGAAACTAACCATGTTCTTTATTCCCAGCCTTCCCAGGTCGGAGAACTTGTGACTTCTGCCTGCAAGCAGGAGTCCCTCTGTAAGACAACCTGTCACTGGAACCTTCTTCACGCCTTTCTAAGGAGTAATAAACAGGTAATTATTATTTGTTAATGTCTCTGATCACAAGCTCTACAATGTAATTAACTCATTGCAAATTTTGGCCTCGTTTTACAGCATAATATATGGCTATTAAATTGTTTCAGGAAGTGGTTGAAACCAAAATATCAGCCTCCTCCTCCTGTGATCACTTAGCCTGAGCATACGTAATAATCAAAGTAACAACCCTTATGAGTTATTCCTTCTATAGTTTTAATTAAAGGTAGTGGTCAAATACGGACCTTGAGTGCTGTTTTGGCTTAATCCAACTGGGGGCATCTACAAGTCCTTCTACTTCCCTTCTCTGTCTGTGAGGAGGGATGTTTGTTCCTCTTCTTCTGACATTTGGATTAAAATGGTTTGAAAGCTTGTCCTGCAGTTGCTTGTCAAGTGCTCAGGCTGTAAAAGTGAGGGAATCTTGTCACATTACATCTAATTATTCAGGTTTTGCATGGCAGCCTATGACAAGGTCAAAGCACAGCACAAAGCTCCAAGTTACATATAAAACCAAGATATAATAATTTTCTCAATACAGTGCCCTCAATATGAAATGAATTAAGAAAGGGAGAGTTTTTTCATGGTCATGGCAACATAGATAATGATATTGCATTGTCCTCTCACTGGAGCCAAATTGTGGCAGATGCCAAGATAATTTAATGTGTGGGGGAAATTTTCATTCAGGTGTTTTTCATGTCTGAGGATTCTGACTAGTAATTCTCCTATGGGTGTATCTGCCAGTCGTTTGATTTTAGGTAATTACTTAGCTGCGAAGATATAATTTCTTGTAGTAGGCTTTTAAATGATACAGTTCCATGGCTATTGTTTCTACTAACTGTTCTTTTACTATGCCTTCAGTGTTTTGGATATAATGAAAATATGGGGCTGTTTCTTCTTTTTCTTTCCTCTCCATTTGTTTATTTCTTTGGACTTCTGAATACTCATCTCCATTTTGGAAAGGTATTGTGGAAAGGTACAAGCAAATGAATTTTCACTGACTGCTCCTCATGTGTGTATAAATGCAATTGCAACCAGCTTGTCTTTCTTTATTCAGGAACTTAACCTAAAGTTCCTGCAGAAACTTGATATCATCAGTATGTCTGTTTTGTTTGGCTGCTTATTAGAAAATTATTGACAGTAGACAAGAGAATAAATATGTGCACATACAGATAGCAAGTTTGTGTGAGATTTGTCTTGACACTAGGTTAGAGAGCAAACATCTGACTGCAGTTTGCAACTCTCAGTGTTTGTTCTTAACCTCTTAGAGAAATAACCAGCTGGTACAGGTGGTCACAACTGCACATTCAACTTTGGTTTGTCTGTGTGCAAATTCAAGTTCTGGAATTCATGTTAGTTTGGCTGTGTCAGGGGATAAATCAAAAGTTGTTGACTACGGCCTGTTGGAAAAAAGAACACACCTGTGGTCCAGTAAGTGCAGTTCTAGGCCACTTGCTTTAATGGGTACATTTCTTCAGGATATTTGTCTCCCACCCTCTCCTTTGACAGCTCAGTAGGGAATGATTTGACATTGAAAATAAGTCTGTTTATGAATCAGACACATGAACCATTATCCTGAAGTTACTGTTTTTTATGTAAATATGCCTATTAAATGAGGATAAATATACAAAGTAATAAAGCCTGTTATACAAAAAAACAGTTAATCCTCCAAGAGAAGTAAACTCTATTTTTACTCCTTCAAATGAACCACAGGTGATTCTTTCCTTGCTTTCTCTATCTTCTTACTTTCTTACATCTGGGAACTGTTTAGAGAATAATTTGGATCCTAATGTCCAGTTGAGGCAGTGCAGACTTAAAGAAAGCAGGGGAAACTCAAGGATGACTTACAAGACTCATAAAGTCTGTATAAACACACTAAAATTGTAATAAACTGTGGTACATCAATCAGCTCCAGATATAATTTTGTACCTTTTAACAAAAGTAGTTTGTGATAAAACTTGCTGTCTCTGGACTAAGTCAGATTGGGGGAATGGGCTCATCTGTTTCTCAGTACAGATTTCTCAGTGTAAGGCTCCAGTTCCTAGCAGATAATCAAGGGTTCACATGAAAAACATGCAAAATGTGTCTAAAGTTAGTGAGAATATTGCTATTAACATCTAAAGGAATAATGCTGAGAACATCTGAAATTCTGTCACAGTTTTATAGATTTCAGATGGTTCTAGATTTTTTTTTCTTCTAAATTACAGAAATTTTTATTCTTCCGAATTCCATTGGTATACAATCTTCCTATACTCCCGTGCTAGTCAGTGATTTCTTATGGAGGCTGCTGTTTATTTGAGCCCCTTGGAAAAGTAAAATCATTTGAGAGATATATATATATGAAAGCAGAGAGAGTGTGCTTTATTTTTTGACCATCTGTTGTTACAGCTGTGTGCTGGTCTGCTTGCCTCTCGGCTAATCCAGTTTCTCTTGGTTGCCTAGAAAGGTTTTTGATGAGTATTCACCATTGCTGGAATTAACAAATCAACATACAAAATGTATTGGTCTTGGATATTTCCAGAAACCAGCAGAACTTGCAGTATATATGACACATGTACAGTTATATAGGTTTAAACATTTAGGTCGTTAGAATTAGTTATGAAGGTTGAATGATGTAGTCTACCAGTTCATTATATTTTTTCTATGAAGCCAGCCCTTTGGGGTCAACTCATTAAATGCATAAAATACCATTCATATGCTCCTTATGCTACATTTCCATTCATATTCTAATAGGGACTGTTGCTGGAATAGATTCTATCTATGTCTCTTTTTCCTATGTAGCCGAATTATTAATTATTTCAAATATTATTATTACATGGTAATAGTTCCCCGCTTTAGCTATTTGGAATAAGAGATAACAGTCGCAGGCACTCAGGATATTTTAGCAAATATTGGTACTATCAGCCTACTTTAAAGTGTGTTTCCATTTCAAAAACTGATTCTAAAATATCCCTATCTTTCTTAAAGGGTTGAGTATATTTTCATGTGCGTATAACTTTTGTTAAGAGCTGTAACTGTTTCTTTAATCTTACTTTTTTCTTCAGCTGTAGATTAGGGATATTTATAAGACTCTGAGTTTGAAAAATGGGTAGTTATTGTAGTTGGAAATGTTATTAAACTTATTTATTTCAACATTCCTTAGTTCAGTGCCTGTTCTAATATCTTTTAATTTTAATAACAAATTATCAGGTTTTAGTTGAATGGGTTCCTAAGTGTCTTTGCTGCAGTGGTTCTGCAGAAGTCAGCAGCGCATTGACACATTGCACATTTCATTACTCAAAATTTTTTTTGGAAGTCTTATTATTGATGTCAGCTGGCTGTGGTTGCTTGAATGCTTTTCCTAACTGGACTAACTAGTTGCCAGAAAACCACTTCCTCTCTGTTTCTTAGTATGGAAAACATGTATTTCCAGTAGGGGTCAGGAATACTGTGTAAAAACCTGACCAGTCATATTTGAGAATTGGGCTTAAATCAGCATAGATGCTAAACTGAGCAGGAGAAGGAAAAGCCAGTGCTGCAGTGGAAGGAGATGAGGAAAGCCTGGCTTACAACTGGTGGAACAAAGATGGAGAAGATGCCTGTTGAATTCTATGGATTTGTCAATGCACCGAATACAGAGGAAGAAAAATTCCTTAAGCAAAATGAGAATCTTAGGAGATAAGTGGACCTAAATTGAACATCAATAGAATTTAAGCTGGAAATTAGATGTTTTCTAATGAAGGACAGAAATATGGTGGCAAAACAAAGAATAGTAATTGTGGAAAAAGGAATTAAGCTTGAATATCTGTCATTATTTCTATAATTTCACTGGAATGGGTGCTGATATCCCTTTTCCATATTGAGTGCCTTTGATTGTAAGCTCTATTGAGCACCTCCTCTGTCTTTCTCCAGAACTTGTATGGTACATAGAACAGCAGGACACCAGGACACTTATTCTACAACACCTTTAATTTCTTATGGTATTCCTTTTAAATACTTAGTTTTGGTACAGTCTGTCAATTGCAACCATTTATTCAACACTGGTGTCAGATTAGATGACTTGGAACCCTGGATCAACTGAGATCATGATTTTCTTTCAAATTCTACTGATTCTTTTTTGTGTTTCATTCACTTTTCTTACTTTTCACTCTTCTTTCCTTAGGTGTTCTGTGCAGCTTCCTGGCTATAATATTTAGCATTTTTTATCTTTATCTTTGTTCCTTTTGACATCAGTTGATTTCATCTTTTATATGCTTCCCCATAGTCTGTCTCTTTTTGCTCCTGGTGTCTCCTTGTAGGGTCTCTTTTGCAGGATTTCCTTTTTTTTTTTCTTTTGTCTGATTCATGGTATCTTAAGGTTGAGTATTGTTTTCCAAGTGGCTATTTTTATTCAGTGAAAACTGCAGCTTTAATTAATCTAAAACCTCTGCAACCTTTGTACCTTTAATTTAAAAACTTGTTCCACAATAACATTTGGTGAAGTATATCGAAAATATTGGAATTTAGATTCAGCCTTGATATAGCAGCATTTCTAAAAGCAGTTTGGATGAGGTACCTTTTAAGAAGCTTGTTGCAATCACAAAATTTACCAAGGGGTCTCCCATGTCTGATAAGATAGATAAGCAATGAAGAAAGACAATTTTGAATGGATTTTTCATGTTCTTTCCTGCTGAAGCTGTTCCATGTTATGTAATTATATTCTTATACTCCAGGATATGATGCAAGAATGACCTTCTGTGCAGCCAGGAAGATCTGGGTTCCAGTCTCCGATCACTATTTAGGAAACTATAATAAAATGATACTTCTAAAAGGAAATGGAGACATCTACACCTGAATAGATTACATTTAAAGTTTGGGGAAAATGCTCTGGAGGTGCACAGAGGGGATTTAAGGCCTGCTCTCCAGAGGAATCATGTAACCATTTTCTTTGGGAGTTTTAGATAAAGCTCTTTGGTGTGCAGCTGTATCTCGTTGTTCGTCCAGCCCTCCACTCCAGCCAAAAAGGTTGAAAATTTAATGTAATATTTTTGCTTTAAACTTACTGAAATGTAAGATTTCAGAAGCAAAGTATCATGTCAAATCTTATTTTTGGCTTTGCCTGAAATATGTTTTCACTCCTTGGCCACTGAATTGCAAAAATCAGTCATCCAGTGAGCCATAATCTACCCCAAAAAGATCAGACCAGTCATCTTGTTTGTCACATTCTTCAAGGGAAGTGTCAGCAGCCGCTTTGTTGCCTTCATTCGAGCTGTAGCCATGTATTATATCAAACTTATGTGTCTGGAAAGAAAATTAATCTCCTTTAACAACAGCAGTTGGCTAGCCATTGACTTTTAAATCCCTACCTGTGTCTACTATCTTGGCTGAGATATCCCAGTGTGCCTTCAGTAAATCTAACCAAGTAATGTATTTGATGGTTAATTTTTTATTTTTCAGAGAGAACAACTTTGGAAAGCTTGGCATTGATGTTAAAATACGCTTCGATATTCACATCTCCTATGGTGAATATGCAAACCCACTTTCTATGAAATACCAATACTTTTTAAGTCAGTTTTTTTCTCTTTTAGAAAAGAAGAAAGAAAGGAAAAAAAGATTTATACACAGAACTTGAAGGAAGCTGGATTTTTTAGCTAGGCTGCTGATGGCATAAGCCGTAAACTATCAAGCTATGTTCATGGGTCAGTGAACACTTCATGACTGGAGATGTATGAAAGTCTGCTGAAAGAACACATCAAGCCCTATGCTTGTTCTAACATAATTCAGTTGGTTTTGAGAGGTAAGAGGTTTCTATTTCCCATACCATCTGTTTTTATTACTTTTACTGCCAGCTTTCTGGACATCCTTTTTTTGTCCCACCCTTTGTCCTTGTTCTTTTTTATTTGCAAGTATAGGTAACTGTGAGAAAGGAAAAATACAAAAAAATTATGGTAGTGACAGGATGTTGATACAACCAGTAGTATAGATAGTGAGCTGCTCTCACTGTCCTCTTCTCCTGTTTCAAAAATCAAGCAACATTTTAAATATTTTATAACTTTTGTATTTTAAAACAAGAAAGAAAAGGATTGGCTTCTGCACCAGCTGAAACTCTAGAAATAAAATTTACTGTTTAGCCAGAGTAATGGAAACACTTCTTTTTCCCAAAATCCTGAAGATATTCCTGGAGAACTTGTTTTATTGTTGTGTACTTTTGTTGTGCTGTATTCTACAAATAACTGTATGCATTTTACCTAGGACATGGCATTGTCCCATCAGCCTCCTTTTCCTCAGCGAAGTTTAGGGTATCTCTCACTGCCAGTACTGTGACAGGAAGACCTTTGTTTTCGCATTAAGGTAGATTGAAATAGCTGTTTGTCTTTTGATATATTTAATTTGATAACCAAAATGTCAGATCATATTCGGATCCATTTATGTTTCATGACATCCTCCTGATTTACACTCTAGATGCTTGATTTCTCTGTCAACAAAACAATATTAATTGAAGTCAGTTTTGTTTTCAGTTGTAACATTTGAACAACTACAGGAAATGGGTTTTTCCTTTTCTGTTATGCTTTAATGTATTCCTGAACCATATATGATTATGTTAATTACCTCTATAAAAGTCAGCTACCACTCAAAAGTAAAATAAAGACTAGATGGCATTGTTAGTGTAATGATATACGTTTGTTTATACATCAATCACAAAAGCAATGTGTGATCCACATTTAATTCTTACCCTCAGATGAGAAAAATGCTAAACACTCACCATTTTCTATGTTAATTGTAAAAACTCTACCTTCTTATCAATCCTTTTATTGAAGAAACAGAACAGGGAAGGCAGGCTTAGTGGTGGGTGGGTGACACTAGGTCTGAGTCAGATCAGCTCATTTGTATGTGGCTTTTTCAATACATTAGAAAGTTGCAGGTTGTGGATGTTAATAACAGTGTAAGCCACATTAGAATCCTATTTACGTATTTGCTCAGGTAGTGTTGTTAGAGTGACTGTTTTACATGAGAAGAATGATGAGAGGAGGTCCTTTTTAGAAGTCCTTGTAAAGAGAAGTACAGCTAGCTGAAGAAAGCAATATGTTAGTAAATATTCTTTAACTGTTTGTTGTATTATTGTCATATACATGCACAACTATTTGATATAGAAGAGAGCTCATTGTCAGCTAGGTTCATACATGCATGGAATGAGAGAATTTTTAGCCTTAGTGTTTGTTTTTAATTCTGAATAGTCTCTAAAAAAATAGATCTTAAATATTATTTCTTTTTTTTCAACATTCTGGATGGCAGTATCACTGTCTAATTGATGCCTCTGGTAACATCTGAGTCTACATAAACTAAGTGAACTTTAAAGTTTCTCAAACAGCTGTTTTGTCATCATATAACTGACAGTTTCTGCTGAAACAGCTGTTGCCATGTTGCTAAGTTTCCCTTTTTAATTATTTACATTCAGTCTCATTCACAGACAGAGGCTGTCAAATTATGGTAGTGTACAAGTAGTATACTAAATCATTAGCAAGATGACAGTAGTGTACTAAATAATAAGTAAGATGATAAGTTTATAAATTTTTATATTTTTGTTTGCTTAGGAGTGCTTTTATCTTCTGCATTCGTTCTTTCTTGCAAGTTCCATGTTCACTCTCACTTCATTTCCATTCTTCCCTTTTTATCTCTTTTCAGTGGGGGTCCTGTTTCATCAACTGGAATCTCTCTCAGTGCTCCCTGTCTTAAGAGGCTTTTGGATCAAAGCTCCACATGACCAATCTAAAAGACACAATTTAACTGACACACTGAATTTCAGTGTCCCATTTGAAATACCCCAGACAAGGATAATTCAGCATCTGAAATTATACATTTAAGGATTACTGTCCTGCATGATCTGTTCTGCACTCTTAAGTATTTTACTTTCATTTATGCAGATAGTGCCACATGTATACATTCAGTTCACATTCTGGAGAATATTTTGTGAGCTAACTGGGTTCAGGTCTAATCTCCAGACAAATTCCAATTGATAACAGATCTTAAATGAATGATTTCCCCTGACTTTGGCTTTTTTTCAAAATCCCTTAACTTCTGATGTTTGCAACTTTGTCTGAGTCTGTGTATCTGTACTTTTTATTGTAGCAAAAGTGCTCAGAGCACTGTGGAATTTGCTGTGAAGTTAATGCTCAAAGTTTTTACTTTTAGATTTGACAGTTTTTGAAATCTGTGTATTTATCACAGTCATTGGAAAAAAAATGTTTTTTATAAAAGGGCTCTTTTAAAAATCTACCACTTATTTAGGAAAGAGGAATAACAGGAAGAGGTGTTTCCTTCTGTGCTGATTGCTCTGAGTTGCAGGAAGAGGGAGGGTTTTGTTCCTCTGTGGAAGGGCATGGGGAAAAGGAGAAAGAAGACACTTAGAGTTTCTTAGAGTTAGGGAGATCAGAAGGTATTTCTTTGAACCAATCATCCAAACCACAGAGTTTTTTGGTGATGGGGACTTCAGCTACAGCAGTTTCTGTTTAGAAAGAATGCAGCCTATGGCAAAGTTTATGAAGTTGCTGGTGAGAATTTTCTCATACAGAAGTTGGTGGAAGGCTCCAGGCCCTTCTGTGATCAGCTAGCTACTAATTTTAGAATTGCTCTTAATATTTTCAAACAATTAAAATCTGTTCTTAGAAAAGGTAGGTGGAAGAACATTAAATAAATAAAGAAACCAACCAAACCAAAAAAGCCAAGCACAATAGACTTTAAAAATCCAAATAAGATAACTAAAATATAAATTTCATCCTTTGATAAACAAACATATGAGTAAATGGAGCTCAGAGTAGCTGACATTTCCCTAAAGTATATTAAGGGTTCTTACCAAACTCTTACATTCCAGAGGAAACAAAAGGCCAAATTATAAACTACATGCATGAAATAAGAACATAGCAACAAACCCTGAATAACAAGCACAAGTGGAAACACAGCTCTTGGGGTAACGACTAATACAGAGACTCATTGCTAAACTGCAGAAGTACATTCAGTTCCACAGAGGCCTTTCCTAGTACTGGTGCTAATTAATATTTTAATTTTTGAGTTAGATACTGGAAAAGAGGATCTGTTTATTAAATTTACAGATTATGCCTTCCAGAAGGAAGTATGCTGGAAGGGAGCATCAGAATTCAGGGCGATGCTGGCAACTTACAAAAATGTCCTAAAAATAAGTTTTCTGCTATAACAGGATTAATCAATTGCACAAAATGCAGGATAGATAGGCAGCAGCTCTTCCAAAGTGGATGAAATAGGAAGTGAATCAGAAGCTGAACTGTGATTAAGGTGTTGCAGAAAGAGAAAGGGAAAAGCAAGAGACCTCTTTGCACATTTTTGTACCCATGAGTGAGGCAACTGAGAGGCCATGGGGTCAAAGAGGCAGGTGCTGGGCAGACTGCCTAAGGCCAGTTACTGGAGAAATATGTGTTCTTTATATATGTGTCTATGTATGTCTACATCTTCTGCCAATGGGCTTTTATCAATAATATCCAGAGAGAGAATGAAGCCACTGGCTCTGTTTGTGAGTTCTGTGCTTGATGCTCCTGGACCTGTGTGGTCAGCCCCATGTGTCTGTAGGTGTGCATTCTGTGTGTGTCTATTCCAAGCATGTACACTGCCCTCACTGCTGGCTGGACCTTAGGATATGGAGCTGCAGCAGGTTTTCCTGTCTTCAGCTACCAGATTTGGGAATTCATGACAAGTATGTTTGGAGAATATTAACAGGCAGACAATGAGAATCATGAGAATTGAGAAGAAATTAAGGTCTGCTAGGTAGCAGGAGAAGTAAAGGAGAAAATGATGTACTTGAGTATATAAGAGGAAATACAAAGGGAAGAGAAATAATATTTTACTAGATTCAAGTACTTGCAGTAAATGATACTAAGTTTAAATGTTAGGGCAAACTACCTGTTAGGATACCCGACACACATGTATCTTGCATCTATGAGCTGTTAATCTTCTATCCATAGAGATTTTTTAAGAGTAGGTCCTACAGTCTTCATTGAGGAATGTTGGTTTCCATCCTGCTTTAGGTTGAGGCATAGCTAAGTCCTCTGCACTTGCATGCTTTGATGTTATTTCTCTTAAAAATTTCTCACTTTATTTTGATTTTACTATGGAAATTATGATGCTGGATGTGTAGCTGATGATACTAAGTTAAAGGATTGGTCTTCTTGCACCTTAAATGTCCTGCAAAAAGTAGGTGAATTCCCAGTCCTCTGCATCTGGAAGGTCTGACCTCAGAAGCTTTCAGAAGTTTTTGTGGTCACAATGGGCTCTGGCTGAGGCTTGGGTCTTAGGGTTTTTGTGTGGACACATACAATCAGGGTCTGAAGACAGATTTTGAAGTTGACTACTCCTCTTTGTTGAGATAACTTTTAAAAATGCTAACACAGCTTGTTCTATCTTCTTTATCTCTTTCCTTAGCAGCACATACATTGCTTTGCAAGGTGCCCTTATTCTGTGTCACTGGGCTTGAAGCAGCAGACAGATGCTTCTTGCTCCTTGATGACAGATATTTAGCAGGCTGAGGGCTATCAAGGCAGGATTCTTCCAACGTCATTGGTACTTATCTGTCTCATCTGAGTCGCTGTTCTAGTAGTTCATGGTGCACTGCTATATGAAGTGGTAATTATTTATTGATTTTTTTTCACTGCAGAAAGCCTTCTACCTTCATGCTGTGAGATGGAAAAGGAATCTTTAAAGTAGACTGTCAGAGAAAATATCTGAATGATAACTCTAGGATAACCCACAGCAGATGGGCTGTACTTCTAGCAGTGGAGAAAAGCTGATGAGACAGCAGGCTACTCTGATGCAAGTTCCTTCAGTGCACCCTTTTAGAGGGGAAGGGAGAAAAGGTAGTACTGATTCACACAGGAGAGAAGTGGCTGTGGAGCCTTCACAGGACGAGGGCCAGAAAGTGAGGTTGGGGATATCTGAATGAGGAAGAGTTAACAGGGTGGATGTTTGGGGGTGGTGGTTCTATTGGAAGAAATACAGCCCAGGAAGCACAATTGATTCAGGAAGAGGAGGCAGGCGTGGGGAGGAAAGTGAAGAATTGCTTAGCCCTGTGTAAGCTGCTGTTAGTGCCATGTCAGAACAGTGCTAATGCGGGTACTGGCTGCTGGTGAGTGGTTTTTCTTAATGTTGTTTGCTATGGGTACCAGTCTGGAAAGGATTTGGTAACGACTGCTCTTGGGTTGCACATGCCCCTGTCACAGATTTTGCTTCTTCCATGTCTGCTGGACATGTGTATGAGGGCTTTAACTCCCATTTTCCTCCTGTGAAGGGCTTGAATATAATTCCTCCTGGAGATGAAATTATGATGCCGTAATGAAAATACTGACATCAGAAAACTTGTTGCTGGATCCCTCTGGATGGAGAGTGGAAAAGTTGGCTTTGGGAGCCAACACAGCTGTGGAATACAAAGCACTAAGGAATACCAGTCCAAAACTCTAAAAGCTGGTTCTTTGGTGTCTTTATAGATGAGTCCCAAAACTGATGGTCTTAGTTTATGTCCTCATTTATGCTACATCTCCATTTTTAGCATTACCAGGCCAATGAAACATTCTGAAATGGTTAAAATTATCTGTTTTGATTCTGCCCAAAACTTCTTTGTGTTTCCTTTGTGGAGAATGATACTGACTTTTCTTTTTTATTTTTTTATTTTTTTTTAACACTGCAGATCATTTTCCCAAGTCACAATGCACAATAGTCTATGAATTTTTTTGTGAAAGATGCATTGCTGTTCTTCATCTGGGCCTATAAATAGTGTTTTAATAGCCTGCATAGTTTTTCTTTAGGGACGGTTCCTTCTTTCATCTATTGTCTACTCACTTTGTTATTAATGCTAAGGGTTGAAAAGATTTTCGGTTTCTTCTCTGAAATATTCACTGTCTTGAAAATATTTAACTACAAGAAATATCTTACTGGCACCCCAAGGCTTTTAGCTTCCTAGTCAGAAAAACAGAAAACAAAAATATAATAAAATCTATCAATTGCTTGTCCTTAATGTCTCACTTGAACAGCAGTCATGCTGGTTTTATCCTAATTATTGTATGTTACCCATTTTTGGTCAAAGGAGCCAAC
Organism: Heliangelus exortis; assembly: GCF_036169615.1. Taxonomy (NCBI): domain Eukaryota; kingdom Metazoa; phylum Chordata; class Aves; order Apodiformes; family Trochilidae; genus Heliangelus; species Heliangelus exortis. The sequence goes on along the minus strand of NC_092423.1, from coordinate 83,821,629 downwards.
TGTGAATTCAGTAAAACATCTCACCATGTTGTCTGGGAAGAACACATGCTTAAGTTCTTGTGAGGAATTAAAAGGCTTTGAATGCTTTATTTTCATTCCTCCTACTGCTTTCCAAAGAGCAGTTTTGAAGCCAGAAAGTCTACCAATTACTTAGTAATGAAGCATTTCTGTTAACACTCACTCAATTACTGCACCCTAATTAGAAATACATTATCCCTCTTATGAAAACAAGTGTGACTTAAATTCAGCATTCTGGATATGTGTGACCAGAACAGCACTTTGGATCAGATCTCACCCATAGCATCAGTATTTTCCTATTATTGAATGCATTGCTGTTGCCTGCTTCATGGTAGCATCATACTGGTGGGCCAAAGTCATAATGGCTCATGGATTGCTAATTTTAGGTCTTGATACTTATTAATTACTTCCAGCCATTTCCATGAGAGACCATTTTGAAGCACACACTATTCTGAGCCTTATGCAATGTTCCACTTCCCCTCCTTGCTTACTGCTGATGCCACACATCTCCCTCTTAGTGGGAATCACATATATCTATTTTTGGGCTAACGCTAATGAAGGCAGGGAGCAAAATTTTTCTCAAGATTGATTCTTTTAGTACTCCATGAATAGTTTTTTGTTTGTTTATTCTAATCTCCCAGATATAGTCTAATTCAGTTTGACCTCTGGATGTTTTCATTTTGTTCTTGCTTGTTCTGATATCCTAGACAGAGCTCTCCTTGATGATCTTTCTCATTTTCTATTCTGTTTCCATTTTTTTTCAGTTGGAGTTCTGAGTATTACAGTTGTTAGATAGTCAGGTGTTAGGCTGAATATTCATCTCCTGGGTTTAATCTCTAGGATAAATTTTCTACCTTTTTCTTAGATTTCAATTTTGAGAACTTCTGCAGCTTTACCTTAAAAGAGATTCCAGATCTGATTTCCACTGAAGTCCTTCAGCCTTTAACTATCATTTTCAGTTTTGTTGGGTGGAGGTAAAAAGATATTCTGAAAGAATTATCTGGGTTGCAGTTACCTATTGACATACATGGAGACCTGGTACATTATCTTTACCCTGATCAAGCAAAGGACTGAAGCATATAACATGCAAGTAGTCTATTTGTAACTTTGTGAGGTTACTAAAGCAATTTCTCACTCTTTTTCCAACATTCTTTCCTTTTTTCAGGAGGTGTGGTCTTTTTATCCTAATTTAGTGCAGGTTTATAAATGATCTGCAGATTTCTTGATGCTGGAAAGGCACAGTTGCAGCTTTCTAATTTCTTATGTGACAGAGTCTGTGGATTTTTACCAAGGGAAGCATCTTAGTGGAGTGGTTACCAAAGAGCTCTCTTGTTTCTGCAATGTGTTTGGAAAGGGTAAGTCCCCAGACCTATCTATGAATTGCATGGAAATGCAAGGCAGAATCCAGCTTGCATCTCTGTCTAAATTCTCCTGTGATTTGAGCAAAATAAAAATCTTTTATTTAAAGCATTTATAGCAATGACATGAACTCTTGCAGTTTAGGCTGCTCAAGACTGTGGTATATGGGCTCAGGGAGCAAGGGTATAGCACCCAAGCAGAACATACAAACTAAGTTTCTTTAAGCAAAACTGTAAACATATTCAAGCAATTCAAGTGGTATAAATGTGTCATAGCTACCTAAGTGTGCAATGCAGTTTTCTATCAGCTGAAAATCCCATGCAGGATACCCTCGAAGCAGCTTTACTGTTATTCAGATTCAAATCCTGACAATCCAGGCTTTGGTTGAAGGGCTCTGAAGCCCTGTGAAAGACGGCCCTTGACAGAAACACAGTAGGCTCCTGGAGAAGGGAGGGTGCTTTTAGTCTGTTACCAAAGAAAATACATTTTACCTGATGTAGGTGCCTGTCTTAAGGGAAAGGGTAATCAGAATCATAGAATTGGCTGGGTTGGAAGGGACCTCAGAGATCATCAAGTCCAACCCTTGATCCACTCCCGCTGCAGTTACCAGACCATGGCACTGAGTGCCACATCCAGTCTCTTTTTAAATATCTCCAGGGATGGAGAATCCACCACTTCCCTGGGCAGCCCATTCCAATGCCTGATCACCCTCTCGGTAAAGAAATTCTTTCTAATATCCAACCTAAACCTCCCCTGGCACAACTTAAGACCATGCCCTCTTGTCTTGCTGAGAGTTGCCTGGGAAAAGATACCAACCCCCACCTGGCTCCCACCTCCTTTCAGGGAGTTGTAGAGAGTGATGAGGAAGGTCTGATTTACACTTTTTTTCCCAGAAGAAGGTCTCTCTGGGTTACAGTCACATCACGCTGGCAGAGCAGTAGGTGGAAGCCTCCCCTGCCATAGCTGGCACTGTAGTTACTTTCGAGGGAGAACAGATGAGTTCAGTGTGCAGGTCAGTTCATCTTTATACTAAGAAGCAGATCTCTAACCTGAGGTATCAGTCCTTGTGAGCTGCCTGGCAGTGTTGCTTTGCTGAACAGTTGTGTGTTTGTCTACATGCATATTGAAAATAATAGCAGATTGCGGGGATTTAAAAATACTTGTTTGCAGCCTTGCAGTGCTTCAACATGTCAAATTGAATCACATCACACTAAAGATTGTCATATTATGTGTGACACGACAGCAACATAATAGGATTGATAGAATTCATCTTGACAGGACACAAATGGATAAGTCAAACAAGGATAGCTTGTCTTCTCCCTTGATGATGAAATTGGTGTCTTCTGATTTAAGGAAGATGCTTCTAGATTAAAATTAAAGAAACAAAAAAGTTTGGTAAATATTTCAGTGTGAAAAAGATGTGGGGGCTTTTCTTTGGTTGGGTTTTTTTGTTTGTTTTTGTTTTGGTTTTAAATAAGTAAACTACTTTATTAAAAGAATCCCTAACATAGTGTTGGTAGAAATGTATTTTACGTATGCTATCAATCCCATCTACCACAATGAGTTCAGTTCTGTGCTGAAGAAGCTGGCTTTAGTTGGCCAGCTTTTTTCCTGCACTAGAATAACCTTGTCTCTGTAGCTTCAAGAAGTAAATGCTGTTTGGTCATCTGATTCGAGTGAATAGTTCATGTGTTTTTGGTCTGTTACCAAAGGAAAATTCATCTCCCCTGTGACTGGCATGTTTGTCAGTCTCAAGTGAAAAGAGAAAGTCTGGTTTAGTTTATTCCCTGAGGAAAGTCTCTCTGGGTAAGTGTTCCATCAAGATAGCAGAGCACTGTGCAGAAGCCCCTGCTGCTATGGCTTGTAGTGACACCTAATTACAGTGAAATATCTTTAAATCCTCTCTAAAATAGTATTCAAATAGATTTTATGAAAAAATAAAGCAAGTTAAACAACACACTGGAAATTACTGGAGCCTTCTGTTAATTATGCATGAAGTTATTAGTTGTTGTTCTTAATCCCAAGAAGGCTGCATCTCATTGACTCATTTAATAACATGCTGTAGTTCTTTTAGGGTGCTTATAATTGTCTGAACAGTCTTTATGATTGCTTTTTATTACTTCATTTATGTGTAGAACTGCATGCATTCTTAGTATCCATCATAAAAGCCAAGCTAGGAATTGCTGAATAAAATACTTCTGCAAACATAGAATGAATATTTAGGATAAAAGCAGGTAATTAATTTTTCTGTTTTAAAAACCTTTTTTATTTGTTGTCATTTAGAAGTAACGTTTTTCCGTTTTCCAAGCAATACATGTGAAAATCAGTTTTACTGCTAGATATAAATGCATTTCACTGAGCACATTTGCATCAGAAATTCTACGGAGACTTCTCATAAGTAGTCATGCAGTATTTTAGCATTAGTTCTATTTTGAGCAGAAATTCAGAGGTGAAAGGGCTTATTCTCAGAGATCTGAAGCCACATGCAAATTTTAGTGCTTTCTTGAACTGTCAATGTGGGAAGGTCAGGAAACTGGAACTCTGAAGAAGTATAACAAAAATGTAGAATATCCTGCTGATATTTTGTTTGGTTTTGGTTCGAGCTGGCTGAGCAGAGAAGAAACCATTCATTATTTTGTAACCCAAACAAAAGAAATTATTAGTGAAAACCCCCATATATTTAGCATCTTCCTATTTATAATCAAAAGGCATATATCTGCAAAACTTTCAAGATTCTGTTCCATAATTTTTCATGTGAATTTTCAATTTTCAGTGATTAATAGATATTTCTTATTTAGTTTGTCACTTTTCTCCTGCCAGGAAGTCACTCATGCACTGAGCAGTAACACAGCTGTGTGAGTTGGCAGGCCAGTTACACAGCCCAAGCAATGGCAAAGCCGTGGGTTTATGAATAAATATGAGATAAATATTGGACGAAAAATCAAAATTAACTTCCCAAAATAAAACAAATACTGGTTTATCAATGGTGAAGACCCCTTTCAATTTTTTCTACAGAGAAGCTGTGTGCTCTTTTTTATAGTGAATCTCCTGATTATTTCAATTCTATCAGCTTGCCAAGTAGTTCTGATACGTGACCTGTGTTCTGTTGCAGGAAACTGATCTGGAGGCTCCTGTTAAAATTTTTTTTTTCCTTTTTTAATTTTTATCTTTCTATTTTTTATTTATTCCATTTTCTTCTTCTTTTTACTCCATCAGAATGTTCTGAAGAGGGAGAAGACCTGAGTATTTTGCCAGCCTCACCTTGGGTATGAGCCAAAATCAGTCAGAAGCTTTCCACTGAGTTTTGTAGGTACTGAATCATACTTCTAATCCTGTGAAAAGAAACACATCATAAGCAAATAAATTCTTATGAAGAAAAAAAAGATGTATTTCACATCTATTGATATATTTTTGGCAACGAAATAATTGCCTGTTTACCACAAGACCTACAGTTTAATTGCAGAGCAGTAAGGTGTTTTTTTTTTGAATAGTAGAGTGTTGGGATGTAAGTGGATTGAGAGAAAATGGAAGAAAAAAAATGCAAGAAAAATAATCTCTAAACTCTAAACCAAAAAAGAAGTACTTTACTTCTTAGAACAGTTATTTTATTCATCTTTGAGTATTTATGAAGATTTTTCAGGGAAAGTCTCCTTTAAGGGATGAAATCTGCTGTGCATGAGGCTACTAAGAAGTGAGCTGGAGAAGTATAACTTGAGCTTTTTTAGTCAGAGCCCTCTCTGAAGTTATTTGATTGTCTCTGAGAAGTAAATGGGGCTCTGGGCACTAATAGTCTTGGTCCTGAAGAGTAATGCATTTCAGTAGTTGAGAAATTAAAGCACTGTCTAGAAAATTTATCTCACTGACTGCCAGGCTTCCAAATACACAGAGGATTTTGGGAAGAACCTGATAGAAGCTCCTGGATGACCAGAGGATGATTAAAGGATGAATTAAGACACACAAGGCCACACTGCACTCCTGATTACTCCCATGGGGACATGCAGAGGCATCTCTGTGTAGGGCTTTGTGGACAGAATCAAATTTGCTGTGCCTGTGCTGTCAGATGCTTTCTAGCTGATTCTGCACTAAAAAAGTCTGAGACTGTGGGTTTAAAATGAAGTTTTAAGATGAGTTATAGGGACAGCTACAAGACAACTGTAGTACAACAATCAGTGGATTATTGCTAGCTTGGTTTTCATTTCAGTTTTACTCGAATTTCTGCAAGATCTGATTGACATTCCAAATTTACAGTGGTATGTAAAAGAAAGGAGAATAATTTGTTAAGCTTTGCTGTTAGTGTAATGTGTTATTTCTCCATGCTGGACATTTTATTTGACCACAAAATCTGAGAGAACTATGTGGCTTTGACAGGTACTGTCCTTTGGCAATTTCTTCACTAAGGTAGATGATGATACTTTTATTAAGACTAAACTGGAGCAATTGCAACAAATCCTTCAGTGCTTTGGGGAACATATGTGGTGAAAAGTCAACAACTGTGCAAAATGTTAATGCCAAGTCTGGCCATGCCACTTAATGTTATGATGAAAATTGACTTTGGTATATTTGGTGACCAGGAACTCCTTAGTCTTGAATCCTTTTTGGCCTTCATTGTATCATCAGCATAAAAGTCCTGTCTTATGCTTCTCACAGCTCACTGCAGAACTAATAAGTGAATAATAAGACATGTAAATAAGGACATTTCTGTGATTTGAGGTTGTTTGGTTCTTTTTAATTGAAGAATTCTCTCATTTCTTTGTTTCACAGACATCATTTTTCTAGGAGTTCTCTGACAGTTTTCCTGCTTCTGTTTTGAGTATTAAAGCTGTTTTAAGTCCACATCAGAAGTTACTTTTTTATTTTTCAGAGTTTATAGTTTTCTTCAGGGTGCCTGTTTCTGTGATAACATTTTGTATGCTTGTGGGTCTGAATCATTTTGCTCTGATCAACAGATGTTGCAGTATTGTTTTTAGGAAAATTTTTATTTTGGCTCATAGTAGGAATGTTTAGGCCCATATTTTGTGTAAGTAGGGATTGACTAACATCCTGCTTGCAAAGTATAAAGGTTTATAACTGAAATATACCATGTGAAAAGAAATCAAAATATGGGCCAAAAAATATTTTTGACAAAGACCCTTGTTTATCTTGCCACAGATTTTTTTTTTTTTTTAAGTTTCACACATTAAGGAAATGCCAGTGATTATAATGCACAGATACAAACCATCCCAACTGTAGATTTACCATCCCCATTCTCAGCTTTAGTTAATTCATTTGAATATCACATGCAGTTAGTTGCTTCAGTATCAGATTTAATATGGAACAAAAAGTATGGTAGCAGAATTATTGCTAAGAAATCAAATTTTCTGTAACTGTATGGAGTTGGCTTTTAGCAAAGTTTTCAAGAATACTTTAAAAAAGGTGATAAGTTCATTAAAAATAACCGATTTAGTTCTACATTTTCTTAAGCTTCTCTCCAGGCAACTGCCTGACAGTTTAATAATGATGGGATATTATTTAATGTTCTGCTTTAATATTTTTAGCACCAACATTTCTAATGATTGTCGATTGTAATAACTCTATGAAGAGTCTTCCTTGAATATTTGCCAGATAAAGTTTTTTGTTTGTTGGCTTTTATTGCTTTCTTTTAAGATTTTTTTTTTCTTTTGCTCTTTATTGTAATTCCCACAAAATTAAAAAGTTATTTTTAACTTTCAAAACATTAATTTCAGTTCTGGAATGCTATTATATGTTAACTAGACCAATTTATTTACTCTAGAGGCCCAAGGAAAAGAAGTTTATTCTCTTTTAGCCTATTACTCTTCTTGAAGAGAAGGTTGTGGTCTTATTTTTACCTTACAAATCAGTTAATTTTATTCTTATGAACTTGACAAAAGCAGTTGAGAAATGTTATTTTGTTGCCTGTAGAACCGAGGTTTCATTCATGTATCTATTTCCAAGCTTTCTTTCTTTTTTGTCCCTTTCCCAGCACCCATGTTTGGTTCTTTCAACCATACTTGGAAGAGGAGTGCTCTTAAGTGATGCTGAAGACCAGTTTAGGTATGAAAACATGGTCCAAGCTGTAACTCCATTGATAAGTCAGCACAATACTTTGGAGTTTTGGAGAGAAGAGATGATGGTGGAATGCCCACTTGAAAAGCCACGTGGTGAAGCTGTTACAAGTATTAGCCAGACATGAGGTGTTCTGATGTTATCAATAACATGTCTTTCAAGGAACATTGGGTCAGTTAGTAGGAACTTTGGGTTATTTTTCTAGCCATAATGACTTTTAAAATACACTTGCATGCCTGTGAAAACTTACTTGAAATAACATTCATTTTCACCTCTTTTTTTCTCATGGAGAATGGGATCCTGCTTAATTTATGTTTATTGATCCTCCATGTGAGTCAGACATGTCTGGCCGGCAGATATGCTGTTACTGAAAAAATAAAGATGTGAAAGGATGAGGCATTGTTGCTTCACAAGTTTGTATTGGTGCAGAAGCACAGATGAGGTTGCTACAAGTAAAAAACACACCCGTAACACTTTTGTGCTTTGTTATTTGTGTAGGCTTGCCTTCTGAGAAGTGTGTGAAGCACAGAACTTGCTTTTCCCTTTATTTCTGGCAGTGCAGAATTGGAAGTGTAAGGCTGAAAGATTATGCAAATCCTGCTGAAGGGAGAAGAGTTTTTTCGGTATTGTCTGTGAAGTATGAGATCTTTTGTTAAAAATGGTTTACTAAATAGTCACTGCTGTCCTATAATAAATTTTAAATGAACAAGACTGCAGTCAGTCTCAACATTAGCACCTAAGGTTTGTGCATACACTGTGCTAGTTATGTTTTAAATATGAGTCTTACAATTTTGGGAGCTTGATTTCTTCTATTTAACTGATATTCTTCCATATCTCTTGTCCTCATAGGCTTCCTGGATCTGTTTTCATTTCCATGTATTTCCCTGTGCCTGTGAAATCAGCTGGGAGCAGCATATTTACAGGGCTGCAGATTCATTGTTTAACTTGGCAAGTTAGAACTCTGCCATGCAAGTTATTTTGGGTTTTATTGCCTTCACTAACTGCAGGTACAAATATAAGGATATTTTATTTAGCTCCGGTGGGAGTATTTGTGTCTATCTTGTGTTTCCTGTCAGAGTGCAGTGGATGGAGTATATGTAAGGAAGATACACCACATTGACTAGAACTGGCATAGCCAAAGTTGTACAGCTTGAAACTCATCCCCATTTAGTGTAAAAAAAACAAACAACCCTCACTGTCCCCAGTCAATGTCATTCACACTTCACAGGAAGCAAGAAGAGAAACATGAATACCAAGCTGATTTCCTGAAATGGCATGGCATTTAGACAGTCCTTCTGAGGTGATATAATTCTCCTGTCTTTTTTATATTTTGAAGGGCAGGAAACATGAAAGGACTAACTCTGAAAAAACCCATGCTGTTAGAGAAAAAGATTACCTGCCAAAATAGGTTCTCTGATGCTACTCTGGGTAAATATCAGTCAACAGTCATAGCTAAAACTATTGTATGAAGTGGATTATATTGAATACCTCAGAAACTCCCCCAATCCATTGTTAGTCATTTATCAAGGTTTAGATCCTTCAAAGACCTACCACCTCTCTGTATCTGGAGACTTGCTTTCCAAGCAGATGCACTACTGATGCATGTGGTGATGTATGGCTGTTTTTTCACTGTGCAAGAAATAAATCAAACCTTGTCATTTTTAAAGTCAATAGCGAAAGTCTTACTGGACTGAGAGCAGCCAAGATTTTTTATTCTTTCTCTCTGTTATGGAACCAGCTATTTTCAGTAACAACTAAAAACTCTGTTGCTTCCTTTCACTTGTCTGAATGTCAATTTAGAATCATAGAATGGCTGGGGTTGGAAGGGACCTTAAAGATTTATGTACCGCTGGGCAAATTTATTGCTGTTAACTGTTACTATCACTAATCTTTCAGGTTTTTATTATTTTTTTTTTCTGAGTCACTAACACTTCAGGATTGTGCCACTGGAATTTCTGGTCCTTAGACAGGAAACTGGGAGTAAAGTTTTGTCCTTTCCTAGAATGTGGTCAGGTAGGAGGTAGGAGGCTCATTCAACTCAATGCCAGATTCTTAGTTCCACAGTCAAGGGGCTGTGGAAATGTAAAGCATCAGAAAATAATTTGATTTACCTATATCAGAGCTTTTTATGGAGTCAGCAATGGGCTGTAGATTATTCAGATACTATAGAGTCAGTGTTCCAACATAAGAAAAAAATTTTCAGTTGACTCTATCACCTGATTACATTGACATAGAGTTATTACAGTAGTGTATTTCATGGACTGTGCAGTTCACCAGCAATGAAATTTTAATCAGGTTGCACAGTAACTCTGAAAACTGTGAGAATGTCATCTTTTCCTGATTTTCCTGCCACCTTAAATCCTGGCATATGCCTATGGAGAGAAAAAAATAGATTTAGAAATAGCTGCCAGGAGAAAATGTGAGAGGAAGAGGAACAAAGTTAGCTAATAGGGAAGTTTGGGGATTAAATTGAACCTTTTCAATGTTCTCATCCATTACTCAGTGAAAGAGAAAATAGTAAATTGTTCACACAGCTTGAATGCACTAATCAACAGCTTCCTGGGTGAGAATTGCATAAATGAAAATACATTTCAAGTGACACATGATCTGGAACCATCACTCTATGTGTTTAGGGCAGACAAATTCATTCTCAGCTTCAGGATTGGGAGCAAACATCAGCTGTATCTCTAGCCATGCATGAATAGCTAAATAAATAAAATGGTGTCCAAGATGTCAGTGAACATCATCTGTTTTGATTCACAGAAGTAGCTATCAAGCCATTGTGTTCTCCGGATCACTTAACAAGTACCAGCAGGTACCCAAAGCACATCTTCAGTGCTTGTAGTTACATTGTTGTGGTCACAATGACTGTGTTTAACATGGAGAGTACCACATCAGCTTTTGAGATGGATCTGGAAACCTGCCCAGATTATCCATCTGTTTGGGTGCCTTCCGCTTCAAATGGAAAGAGATTGAAAAAAAGCTTTTAAAACTATTATATGGCTTTTTTGCTCAAGCATATGCAATTATAATTATTAACTGTGAAATTCTTCCCAGCTCTTCTCTGCTTATTCACCCTCCCACCTCCTTTATCGTGCCAACCCAGAGTCCAGCTGAGGAGTGCCTGACTTTACACACATGTGCATGAGTGAAAGAGCTGTGAAACTGTGGATGCACTGACAAACTTCAGGCACTGCACTGCTGACCTGGCTGTACAACCTGTTGCTTCCTATAGGTGCGTAGAGGCAAAGAGGAAAGCCTAGGGTTAGTTTCTCAATTACTACATTGATGCCTATTCATGTGGTCCAATTTATGTATTTCATTGCTATGGATGTATCTGTTGTTATGAATCTATCTGATAATTCCTTCTGCTCTCACTTACCTATTTCCCCCTCATTTGTTGGGTTTGTTTGGTTTTTTTCCCAAAAACTAAGTTTTATGGAGAGGTTAATGCTTTTTGTCCAAGCTATTTTACATTCCTGTTGTGTATCTAGAAATACTGGCAGTTTTTTAATTGTGTTGTAGGTACTGCCATCAAAAATATAAGCTTAGGTGTATAAGTAGGTCAGCTCATGGTTACATTGCTGATTATTGACTACCCCTGATGAACTGCACCATCCTGCCTCTTCCCTAAGTATCTCTGTACCTGCAAAATGTGGCCTTTCAAAATTCTAGTTTGAAGTCTTGTGTTCCTTTAATTTCTAGATACACATGCTGCTACTTTTCATGTTTGTGGGGAGTTTGTGAGATAACAGAGATGGACATGTGGGAGGGCTGGAGTTGCTGAATGCTATACCTATTGCAGCACTCATTCCAGAAGTATTTAAATTGGATGCTTTATGAAAAACTCAGCATTTATTTCCAGTCTCATACGCCCCTGTAATTTTTATGTATGTAAGAATTTTTTGGTTTCAGGATTAAGTGAAAGTGTACTTGTGCAAAACTGATTTTGGTCATTGCATGTTTGAGTTTCTAATCAACTGTCTAGAATGGACATACTGAATTAACTCCTAAAATATGGGGCAGTGCCCCTGTTGTAAACTGTGATGGGTTGACCCTGTCTGAATGCCAGGTGCATGCCAAGCTGCTCTATGACTCCTCTAATCAGCTGGACTGGGGAGACAAAAATACAAAGAAATGTTTGTAGGTCAAGATAAGGAGAGGGACATCATTCACCAGTTACTGTCATGGGCAAAACATAGTTGGAGAAATTAGTTTATTTTATCACCAGACGAATCAGAAGACTAAGAACTAAATAAGAACTAAAACCAAATCTTAAACCATCTTACCCAGACCCTCCTTTCTTCCTGGTCTCAAGTGAGGATGGGGAATGGGGATTACAGTCAGCCCATCACATGTTGTCTCTGCCACTCCTTCCTTCTCAAGGGTAGGTAGGACTCCTCACACTCTTTACCTGCTGCAGTGTGGGCTCCCTGCCTTGGGAGACAGTTTTCCATGAACTTCTCCAATGTAAGTTCTTCCCACAGGCTGCAGTTCTTCAACAGCTGTCTGTGTGTGGGTCCATCCCACAGCATGAGGGGCGTTGCTTCTCCAGTTCTCATAATCAGCAATGATTCTCCTGAGCTGTGGGGTGTGTCTGGAGCCCCTTATTTAAAAACAATGATTCCCTTTTCTTCTGGGGCCTTATCTAAATCATTTTAAACTCACCTGTGTGTTTCGCCTCCGTGTTCAATAGCAATGTGCGTTGCATTTAACTTTTCATGGGAAATAAGTTTTGTTTATTTGTTTTAAACTTTCTGTGTGATGCTTTCATTGATCATTCACAGATGCTTGTCTCAAAAGAAACAGTGAAAATCATTCCTGGCTTCCTTCCTTTCAACACCTTATTGACTTCTAGCATATTCATCTTTGTTTTTTTTCAAAACTAAACTCTTTCCACACAGAAAATCAGCATTGCAAGAACCTTTGCAACTTTTTGCATTCAGCTTGCATTTTGATGATCCTGAATAATTTGTCTTCACTTTGCAAGTCAGCCTTTTACCCAGGTAATTTATAAAGATGTTGAAGTGAGCAGGTTTGAATGTGATTTACCTGGTAGCTGACCTTCCTCCAAAGAGAGGAGTAGTCATATAATTCTGTTATACAATTCCTGTCTTTGAATAAATTTCATGACCAGAGGCCTTTATGTCCAAACAGCTGACATTTTAAGGAAACATTAGTGGTGGTAATTTTAAAGCTTTTGGAACATTGAAGTAGCATGGGTTGATTGTTTATAAAAGATGCTTACTTTAGTTTTCTCAAGACTCTACTGACATGTGTAGACACAGTTGTAGGGTATGTATGGGTTGAATCCAGTACTGGGCATGTGGATGTGTGTCCTGAAGAATTTAGAAAAACTGCTTTTGTGGAAGAATCTGCTGAAGATAGAGTCATTAGTTGCTAACGCAAGGCCTTACAAACGTGAGTGTAAGTGTTCCTAAGAGGGTATACATAGAGGTCTAACTGAGATTTTAGTTTGAACAAATCATGTCTTATTAATGTGTGGTGAAGGTGTAATTTGCTCTCCCATTTATTGATAATATGATGCTCTGCCATGAGTCAAGATCAAAGCCCTTCTTCTGACTTGCAGGTGGAAGATAAGTATTGAAGGATATCAAAAGGTTTTCCATTGCTAAAACAACACTTTTTGGAGTAGAGCTGTGCCCCAAGGTCCCAGGTTCAAAGTTACCAAGGGCTTGTTGTTACATATGGGATATTTTCTGTGTGTGTAATATTATTGGGATAACACAGAGGACTGTGTTTCTGCATATGTGACAGAGATGGGTCGTGTTGCTTAATGCATGATTAGATCAAGATAAGACACTAGTGAGAGTATGCTCTTGGGGCTTTTTAATGCTTTCTATGGATCAACATGCTTTGCAATCAGAGGTTTCTGATCAGTTGACATTAGAATACCCAAATAATGGTAAGGAATTTAATTGCATTAGACAATGCATTGAAGACCCTGACAGTAATATAAGCATAATAATTTGACACTCACCAGAGACTCTCCTACCTGCTTACCTCTTAGGGTATGAATAATTTTGGGGTTTTTTTCCTTCTCTAGGATGCTTTGTTGCTGATTAATGTGCAAAGAGAAGAAATGGCATGCAAACTGGTACTAGTTTTTACTTAAGTGAGCTTCACAACTGTCCTGTGGTGCTAAGGTGCCAAGCATATGGCAATCAACTACTAATTAAAGAAAGTGCTTAGATTAATATGTATCTTTTCCAATATGTTGCACAACTTACCTGATCTGTTTTGACTGAAACAGTGATGTTTATTCCAGTGCCTGCTGCTTTCACTGTCAGTTTTGCAACCTTCCAGCCCATATCATCCACTAGCAATTTCCTTTGGGGGTAGCAGTTCCTCAGAGACAGCTGAAATTGAAAAGTAAGTACTACTTTTCCTCCTTAAAAGTCCCTCTTAAACCTTGCATTAAAACTTGAAATCTCAAGAGCCTTCTGGTGGACAGGTAAAGAATTCACAGAGGTATATATAGAACCCTCAGCATAAATTAAAATCTATCCGTTAAATTTACAGTAGAGGTAAAGCAAAAAGAAACCACAGTACAACAGCCCAGCTCTAGATTTGCCTTATTGTATTTGTGACACAATGGAAATGATTAATTTAGAAACATAATTACCATACACACCCTGTGTAATTAGTAGAGGGAGAATCACCTCACCCTTTGACAGTGTCTCAAATGTAAATGAGCATACACTGCTATTGATGTAGGTTTCTTTATAGATCCAAAATGTGGTTTGCAATTAGCATAAAATCAAGTTTTCAGGATATTCTAACTTCTAATCTATGAGTTACTGTAATGTAAATATTCTTAACTTAGGTGGAATATTGATTTTAAAAGCCTGCAGTTTTAATGCCTGATGATTAAGCTAAAAAACACACTCAAGTCAGTAGAAGCCTTTAATAACATTTGCATATATATTTTTTTTAATTTCATCTACTAAACTGCAAGTTCTCCTATTTTTCACTTATAAAATTTTGTCCAAAATTATGCTGCTTCATTACTGAAACCCTGCATTTTCGCTATAATTTTCTTACCAATTTTCATAGATATTCAGTGTTTTGTCATCCTGGAAATTCTCTCCCTAGTGTAGGAGTCTCTAAGAAACTATACTTCTATTTGTCTTATTAAGTATGAAGTTGCTTTAGTAGAAAATTTAGTGGAGACTTTTTTGGTAGTCTACTAACAAAAGGAATACAGAATCAGATATCCTCAAAATGGATGTTTGAATGAAAATTACAGTTTTATTGCTTTTGTTTTATTTTAATTTTTTTTTAACCTGTGGAAAAAATCCAAAAAATGCTTTAGATGCACCTATTGCCTGTACTTGCAGTTCAACAAAAATGGGGAAAAAGATGAAGATGTCCCACTGAGCAAGACTGTGAATAGTGTTAAAAAGGCAATTTCAGCTAGGCAGCAGGCATGCTGACAAATGTTACACCTTCTCTAAAATAACCAGACAATCCTAATGTGGTATTGTCTAGCCTTATTGGACTGGGGAAACAAAAAAATTGAAATCTATTAAAAACTAGTGCAAGAAACAGACCTTAGTATAGTGGCATATAGATTATCAAAAATAAACATACATAACCATAAAAGAATCTTTGTAAAGATCCAGGATTAAATCACCATGAATGGATATGAAAGCACATGACAATATTTGGTGCTAAGGAAACTTAGGAGTCAGAAGGGTTACTATTTTAAATGGAGCTGCTGGGTCCTTGTGCTTGTCCCTCATTTTGAAAACTCTTAAGTGTTTTGTTCCCAAATATATTTCATTTCATGCTAATTTAGTGCCTTGGGATTACTGTTGCTAACTACTATCCTGTATAAAGTCCTTGTTTGTTGGGACAGCAGCTGAAAGCAATGATTTTAATTTTAATTTTCAATGAGGAAATAGGACTCCTACAGCAACCCTGGTTGGAATAATACTTTGATTTTTTTCCTTTGCCTTGACTCATGTTTGTTATCATACTTTAGGACGATGGCCTGTTGAAAGAAATGGTCCCCTACAGAAGAGCCAATAAGATCATGCTATAGGAAAGCAGAAAATATGATGATGATTTTGATGATGACCTAGAAAAGGTAATTAAAAAATAAAAAGAATACAGTGATCGCCATTTGGTTTTGAAATTTCTTCTGTTGACCTACCTGATGCTGCCTACTGAGTGTTGGATGCTTGATGGTTGGTGGTGGGGGGAAGTGGGTGACTATTCAATACCATAAATTCATTCTTCCCCTCCACTGAGCACTTGTGAAGACAGATTGTGCGTGTAGTATGCATACTCTGTATTTCATTTGATTTTAGTATTGATCTTCCTAAGGCAAGCTGAATACATTTAGGCTTGTTCTGTAGGCAGTTGATCAACAGATCCTTTCCCACAGGTTTCTCAGAAAACCTGTATGCAGCAAGGAGTTGGGGGGTGTCCCACAGTGAAAACCATGAAGAGGAGGATGTCTCTTTTCTAAACCAACAGTCGTTGTCCAGGTTGTTAAATAAGCACTTCTTGATGCCATCATGTGGCAGGTGCCTTTTAGTTTTGTGTCATAGTAATGGCAAGTGCTTGCTCCTGTTATGTTTTATGATTTCTTCCTATAGGCGAGGATTGGTCTAGTTTATAATAATGTCTTCTTCTGTCCTTAATGCATATACATCTGTTAAATCCTTTATAATCTAGCATGTATCTAGGGTTTCTAACGGAGTGTAAATACGCAGAGTGCAGCCATTTGTATTACAGATTATTTAAAGGAAAATGAGAAATCTCATCAGAAGTTGTCAATGGGTCTATATGGCTTTGGTGCTACAGGACTGAATTGAGGGAATTTCCTTGCTTATGAGTGCACTCAAAGTCTTTTAATCCTTCAAGAAGCCTCTCAGCATTGTGTTTCTATTTAGACCTAGTGTCTCTGAAGTATGATCTCCTTTCTGAAGGTAGTGCAGTATGTGGCAGCCAAGAATTCTGGAATAACATGTTAGGCACTTTTGATGTTAGGAAAACATCTGTAATATCTACTTGTTCCATACTTAGCTTTCAGAGGGCTATGAGAATCCTTCTTAGTCACTTGTCTGAAGCTCAAATTCAGATCATCTATGGTGTGCATTTCCAGACCCTGTGGAGGGAAATTGTTTCTAAGAAAAAATTGTCCTCTCCATGAAGAACAACCTCCAGCCACACTGTTACTGTGCATGTCAGACTGGTGGTGCAGACGCTCCTGTTCATTGAGCCACACTGCAACATCAACACAGCCAACACTGTCCTTGCTTTAGTTACAAGGTGGTCCTAACATTGTTCTGGTTTCAACAGCAAGTGCAGGAGGTTGATACCACCCAGCACTGCCTGATGTTGCCTGCTGGAGCAGCATCCTAGCTCAAACTCAGTGATATGGGGAGGTGAGGCACTTGCTAACCATACCTGAAACTCTGATTATAGAACATAACTGAGACCCCTTCTCCTTGGAACACAGGGGCACTCTGAAAGTTGTCAAAGATTGCCTAACCTGAATCATGGCTGTCGTGGAAAAGTACTGCCCAAAGTCAGCCACCTTGGACCCTATAACTATTGGTCCTCAGAGGCAGGATCTCCAGAGCTCTCTGGGATTGCAGAGAGCTGCAGTCTGCAGCATTTGTGTCTCATGAAGGAAGATGGTTTATAAGATTGAAAGCGTAAGTTGCTGGCCACTTCTCTCAAGCATGGGGGAAAATGAAATTATATCAGACTGGTGTAATTTGACTCCATTGGGTAATCAGGGGGAGAAGACTGCAACTTCTTTAGTGATATCAGGTACCAAAAATGTAACATTTTCACAGATTAAACCCTGTATCTGTGTTTGTGCACAGTTTAGTTGAAAAACTTCATCAGATTTTTATTTGAACCTCTGCATTGATTATAACGATTCTTGATTAAGCTGTTAGAAAATCATGTTATCTAATTTTGTATTTTATTATTATAGTGTTAAAGAATCTTAGTTTATTACTATTCACACCAGACCCTTAATTATGTGTAAAGCACTACACTGAAATCCCTACATTTAAACTCCTTACTCATAAAACTTTGGCCAAGTATGAGATTAGGAGTGGACTCTGAAAAATTGTTCAGAAAACAAGGGGGTCCACTCTGAACCTTTTGGCTCAACCAAAGGGTCTTCCTCATTCTTTTCCCTAATTTCTTTGCAAAGCACTCCAGCTTATCCCTGACTCAGTCTCCCCTCTCCATGTATTAACCATTTCCCTTGATCCACATATAAATCACTCTTACCCATTTCCAACCCCTACATGCCCTTTACACATAGTAAATAAAAGTGTGAACCTTGCCATTAAAATCTGTTAAGTCACTCGTCAGTAAATCTGTATTAAAAATCACCTTTTCCTAATATCTTTCTTGGTGATTATTTAGGTGACCTATAGACCTCCCACTGTCATCTGCAACACCGACCTTTCTCTCATGTTTAACATGAATCAGTTTTGCTGCACTTTAAATCCATAATTCATTATTCATGGGCACAGAGAAAAGATTGTTCCACCCTTTGCAGCTGCCTTTTGTCTTTGAAGCTGTTATCATTGTTCCCCTCTTCTTTTCTTTAGGCTAACCCCATTCTTTCAAATTTTCCTTCCTAACTGTCAGTTTACACACCAGAGCCAGATGTTTACCTTTTCTCCATGCTATTGCTGACTCTTTTCAGAAGGGTTGCTATGCAGGTACCTGATTCTAGTCCTGTAATTGTGCAGCTGATTTTTCTCTCAGTTAAGTACTCATGTTCCCTCATCCTAAAGCAGATCTCTTAGAGAATCGATTGCATCTTTGTATTTTCACAGGCAAGTAGCCACCTGGCTGTGGTTCCCACTGACCTTTGCACCTACCCTATGATAGTTTCATCAGGATTAGATTTCCCTAGTTAGCTGAGGAGAATGCCAAGCAAGAGCATCAATAAAATAGTTTTCATGAAGTCAGCAATTGTGCATCTCCTTTATCCAGAGGTCCTCATACTTTGTTCTTAAGAGGTGTAATTTTTTTTTTTTCTCACTTTAACAGATGCTATTTCAGTTGCAAAATGAACTGCAAATTGGGGAGATAAAAGCGAAAAAGAAGAAAAACAGAAAAGTGATGAGGGAGGACTGGTTCGGCACTTCAAGGAAATACACCCTTTTCTTTCTCAGTGAAGACAGACTTTGGTGCTGGTAAATTACTTTTTTCTTTTAATGTACTTTCTAAATTATAAAGGAAATGTTTGCATGCAAATCAATTGCTTACCATCAGAGGGTTTTCTTCATATAGAATCATCGAATTTTCAGGGTTGGAAGGGACCTTTAAGATCATCCAGTTCCAACTCCCTGCCATGGGCAGGGACACCTCCCACTAAATGAGGTTGCTCAGAGCCCTGTCCAGCCTGGCCTTAAAAACTTCCAGCAATGGGGCTTCCACTGCCTCTCTGGGCAACCTGTTTCAGTGTCTCACCATCCTCATGATGAAGAACTTCATCCTGACATCCAGTCTATCTTGTTTAAATCCTATGCCTTTCACTACCCGAAATCCTAAAAAATCC
Organism: Heliangelus exortis; assembly: GCF_036169615.1. Lineage (NCBI taxonomy): Eukaryota > Metazoa > Chordata > Aves > Apodiformes > Trochilidae > Heliangelus > Heliangelus exortis. The sequence continues at coordinate 83,802,620 of NC_092423.1, read as the reverse complement.
TTCTCCAGGTTTCTTTTAGGCCCCAGTAATATATATATTATATACATATAAAATATATATATAATATTAGCAAATTGCCTTTCCAGCATTTTCTGGATACCTTTTTTAGCTAATATGCACATAGCAAATTTTGTCATCTTCTTCCAGATGACTCTGTAGGCAACAACCCAGTTAGTAGTTCTTTATCCATTATAATAAATAAACTTCACACAATATAGGATACTTCAGCGTGACGTGGTATTCCCCTACAGTCTATGTCACCATAAAGTGAACAACATCACCACACTCTGTACTGCTTACTGGCTAAAACAGTATTTTTATGTTTTTTCTAAAGAACCCAATATGTAAGGACACCTCTAATTATCAGATCGTAATACTAGTGTTTTCACACTTTTTTGTATCCAAGGCATATTATTAATGTCAGGAAGCAATGGGTTTAATATTTTTTAATAGAAAGTGATTATTTTAATTGTGTGGCCAGCAACACATTAGCTCTCTCAACACTGAGCTAGGGAATAGCTTGCCTAGTACAGAACAATATGCACAATATGATACAATATGTCTTTCATAGAGTTGGTTCCTTTCTATTGAAACACATTAATTAAGCATACAACATTAATTTTGAGTTCCTCTAAATCAACTGAAATACTAAATTCACTTACCTCTGGCATCTTTGACTCTCTGAACACATGGTAGCTCAGATGCTGGATGCAGATTTTGTTGCTTCTGTTGACATAACTTTTGCTAGAAAATTGTACTGTGTTCCAAAACATGCTTATGAAGCCAATATTCATATCTTGAAGTTGCTTGTTGCCCTTACTTCATTTAACCTGGGTGGGTATTTGATTTAGACATTTAAAGAATAGGTTTAAAACCTGTTTCAAGTGGCAAAAGAGGCTTTTGACAGTCATGTAGATGACAAAGCCAGTACTTCAATGGTTACCCCTGGGATTCAAAATAATATGAGCAAACATTTCCACATTGGTTTAAATGAGCACCCATCCCATTTTCTTGAATAGATGACCAAATGGTTTAAACATCTTTTGATGCTGTCAGACTCCACCTGAGAGGGTAACATTCACCTCATTATGGCTCTGGAATCAATACCAAGCATTCAGGAAGCTTGGCCTTTCTTATGTGCTGGGCACATGATGCATCACACATGACCTCATTCATTGCAGGTCAACAGTGGGTTTAAAAATTTTTTTTGCAGTACAGAGAATTGAAATATATGAAAAAGTTAATTACAGTGCTAGTCTTTTTACCAATGTGATATTTGACACTTTTCCTAATAACATTCATAAAAATACTCACATTTGTATTCTTACATGCTGATTTGAAACTCTTCAGTAATGCAAATGTGTGAGCTCTTAAGACAGTTTAGTTTTATTACACACCATTTGAAATTTCAAGTCTTTTCATGAACAATTGAATGAGGAAAATATCCTGGAAATTCTTTGCAAGAAGTTGTGTGAGGTTTAACAGACACGACATTCTTCAATTTCCTTGTCACCCATCACGCTTGCCTTCTGCTTCTTGTCAGTTGTTTGTAACAAAGATCACTTACGTACAAGTTATTGCTTCTGTTCAACTGGAATAGTGAATACATTATTTAGGGCATTTCTTTTAAGCTTCTACTTCTCCCAATAAATGAGGCATTGTTGTGCTTATCTGCACTGTTGATTATTACTTGACCTTTTAAAATGATACCGTTCATGTTTAAATTTTGTTATAACTTAATTTCTTTTAACTAAGAAGATCAACTTTTTTATCATTTATATTCCAATTAATCTCTAGGTGTTTGGGTCTTTTGTAGCTAACACTAATCCACCAAAGCTGGGAACTGAGTTTTCTTAATGTGACATGTTAATGCCAACATAATAGAACTGACAGTAGGGAGCCTAAATTCATGTTCTCATAGAGATTAATGAGGATTTAAAGTACTTTTTCTATAGAGAGATAATTATTACTATTTTCAGTGTTCTTTTTGTGTCTTAATTGTTTACCAAAGGACCTTAGGTACCTCTGGGGCACCTCACAGTATTTGTGGTAAATCCTCGAAGTCAGCTTTCATACCTAACGTTTTCAACCTAAAAAGAAACAACCAAAAAGATGTGTTTTAAGAGTAGTAACCAACTCTTCACATCTCACTAGCAGATTCACTAGGAAGTCAGTATTCTATAGAACTCTGATGCTGACCCATATCAGCAGCTCCAAGGTTATTATGTATTAGTCCCAAACTGCACACCCCTTTAACTCTCAGGTGTTTTTCAACCCTCTGGTTTTAGGGTCCAGGGAAGGTTCCTGTGAAGATAATTGCCTGTTTCTGATGGATATGTTAACTCGTGCTTAGGTCTGGCAAATGCACCTTTTTTCCTCTGTCATTGTGAACAATGAAGTTGCATACAGACAATGCAATTTTTTCTGCTGTAAAAATTATAATTGTTTTTGTTTCTTGGTGAAAGGCTTCTTACATGTATTCCTATCTGTTCAGGCCTTGCTGTCTGAAAGCTCTTTGCCAGCATCTGTTTCTGCATGCATAAAAACAGTAATACAAAAAAATCCCTGAACTTCCTCCATATCCATCTTTGTGCAAGTTGCAATAATGCATATGGGGTTTGAATTTGGAGGTGTTTTGAGAGAAAGGAACACTTGTTTGAAGAGTATGAACAAATCTTATTTATCATTCCATAATTTTTATCCCATTCAAGTGTGCTTCCATGCAAATGGGCACAGCCCTTTTGTGCATTAAAAGTGTTACTTGTTTCCATGACTCTCAGAGTGACAGCAGGGAATGGCACAAAGATCATGGGACCAAACAAGTGGGAAATCATCAATGTTTGTCTGGAGAAAGGCAGGCACTACTGCTTTATGCAAGGTATGGATTTATTTTGCTTCAGGTCCTTCTCAACTGAAGGCACTGACTGAAGAAGAGGGAAGGTATGAATGCATTTTGCTAGTGGAGAGCTTTTGTGAGGGTACATGACTAGCATTGCTAATGGCAGCTTGTCAGTTCTGCAGGTGTTTTCTTGCTGATAGGGAGAAAATTCTTCTCAGGCTGTATTCCCTTCTCTGGATAGGCAGGCATTGCAGAAATGCATGAGGAGGAAAAGTTGGGTATTTCTTCAGCATTGAACTGTAGCTCTTGCTGGCTCCAAGGATGGATTGCAAGCCAGTATATACAGTATGTCTATAGAGGGAGATATATGTTTTATTTTTCTTGTAAACTGTCACCTGTAGGTTTATAACTGGTTGAGTATTGATTTATTTCCCACATGCGACTCATTTTTGAAATACATTGAAGTATTTGTAAGGAAGTATCATTTAAGTTACTCCTCAAAACCAAGATATATGATACTGCAGCTGCCAAACCCAAGATCTCAGAAGTTCTGAGTGAGGTTTAAACTGCCCCCACCCCTGCTTTGAGATTATTATAATAGCAAGAATCATAAATTGTTTCTTCTTTTTTTTTTTTTTTTTTAATTTCTGAGGTTTTATACAGTACAACTACCCCTTACCTTGAAGTATTGTTCTTTGCTTTCTTTTTTTTTCCTTTTTATTTCTTTAAAATTTGTTTCCTCTCTGACCTTAAAAAATGTTGTTTCTTGATGTTTCATATATTTAAATCTGCATGTTTATTTTCCAGAAAGATACTGTGAAATATTAATTATTAATATTTATCTAAGAGTCTTGTATGGAGCATGAAAATAACATAAAACAAAAGAAATAGAGCCCGAGAATTAAATTCTTACAGTTTGAAAAAGGAATTGAACATATAATTGCCAATACAGTAACCTCAGTTCTATGGGGGTATGTGTATGCTGTCCTTACTACTGAATAGCTGTATTATTTGAAAGCTAAGCTTTTGAACAAGTCATACATATAAAGGGTTTTTTAATGCAGTCTGTGCACAAAACTCAGTACCAGGTGATGTAAACTCATGCTGTTGTACTCTGTAACTGAACAGAAGACAAAAATTTTGGAATAATTCTGGTTCTTAGTCCTTTTTTTAAACCCTTTCATCTGTTAGTTTTTACTGCTGGGTGAACAAGCCATCCTATAGATTTTTAAAAATGCTTTATTTTGGTGAAAAAAATATCAAGGGCCATCAAAATTTACAGCTTTCATCTCCATTTACTGGTCTTATGAGTCACATGTTTTGTCACAAGGAAATCACATTACTGCACCTTAACAACATTACAAAAAAATAGGCAAAACCTGTGTTGTGACAGCAGAAAAGATCCTGGGATGCTGTTTGACCATAAGCTGAACATGAGCCAGCAGTGTGTCCAGGTGGCCAAGATGGCCAGTGGCATCCTGGCCTGTATCAGTTGTGTGGTCAGCAGGATTAGAGAAGTGATTATCCTCCTGTACTTGGAACTAGTGAGGCTGTACCTTGAATACTGTGTTCAAGTTTGGGCCCCTCACTATAAGGACACTGAGATGGTGGAGACTTGTCATGCCCCACAGGGTGGGTGCAGCACTGTCACATCTCACAGAGTGATCAAGGCTCCCCAGAGGTGGGGGCCAAACCAAACAGCACATTCTACAGAGTGGGTACAATATTATTTCCCACAGAGTGGGCACGCATAGAATTCACCAGAGTGGGGGTCAACCCAAAGAGATTCAGAGTGGACCCCCTTCCTTTCTAAACTCCTTCAGAGAGGAGCCTTGGTGCGAATGGGCCCAATGCTCCTCCTCTAATTAATCTCTTTTAACAACCCATTCCATGAGATTAAGCTAAGGAATTCACTGCATGGCACTCTAGGAGTAAGATTATTACCCAGGAGGTTTTTACAAAACATGATTTTAATTAAAAGTGATTAAGATTATAAAGCATGTCAGATTACAATTAGCAGAGGAAAAAATTACAGTACTTTCAAAGAAATGGATTTCAATTTAGCAAAATTTAAGGAAATTGTCAAAAAACAGGTTTACAACTAAGAAACTTAACAAAGCAATGGGTAATAAAACTTAAAGTTAGAAAATATGTTACCCTTATGTGCTGAGATAAGCTTAGAAACACAGACACAGAGACAAAGGTAGTGAAAGTGAGATAAAGAAGAGACAGGAAAGACATCACCACCCTTGGATTCAGTGATGATCTTGGTGGGAAGCTGTGGTCCTTGTTGGATGGGAAGCACACATCCTGCATTTTGATTGTGCCTCTTTTATGCCAACTGATCCCACCTTTGACTTATCTTGCCAAGCCAGATGTTCACTTGGGCCCCTCCAGATGAGATGACACAGCAATAACCCTTATTTCTGCACATGCACCCTCTCCAGTGCCTTTACCCAGGGCACACACAAGATGTCCCTCTGCCTCTGCAGGGTGCAGCTTGCCTGCCCCTGTCCCTTATGGAATAAGGACAGTGTCCTGCCTGTCAGGGTGGCATCAGGCAGAGCTCCCCTTGCAAGGACAGTGTTCAGCTGATCGGGATGGCCACTGAAGGAGGGGCTGCTCTTGTGAGAATAGGGCCCTGTTCATCTGGGTGTTTCCCCAAATGAGGGTCTCTCCTTGAGAGAACTGAGTCCAGGTGGCTCACTGAATGAGGCCTCCACCTGAGCACCGTGTCCATTTTTTCAGGGGACTCTTTTGATACAATTATTCCTTTTGGGATTCTACACATAATTGCCAGTACAGTAACCCTAGTTCTATGGAAGTGAACCAGTATGTGCATGCTGTCCTGACTATTGAGTTGCTGTGGTATTTGAATGCTAAGTCACAGATATAAAATTTTTTTAATGCAGTTTTTGCACAAAAGTCAGTTCGAGGCGATGTAAACTCATACATAATACAAGAGTGTCCAGAGAATGGCAGAAAGCCTGGTGAAGGGTCTAGAGTACAGCTCTTATGACAGGAGGCCAAGGGAATTGGGATTGTTCAGCCTGAAGAAGAAGCTGAGGGGAGGCCTTGTCGCTCTCTACACTTACTTAAAAAAGTTTGTAGAGAGGTTGGTGTTGGTCTCTTCTCCCAAGTGAGCAGCAATAGGACAAGAGGAAATGGCCTCGTGTTGCACCAGGGGAGATTTAGCTTGAATATGATGAAAAACTTGTTTACTAAAAACAGTGGTTGAGCATTGGAACAGGCTGTCCAGGGAAGTGGTGGTGTCATCATCCCTGGAAGTATTCCAAAAATATGTCAATGTGGCATTTCAGGACATAGTTTTGTTGGGATGGTGGTGGTGCGTTGATGGTTGGTTTTGATGATCTTACAGGTGTTTTCCAGCCTCTACAGCCTTGAGATACAGCATGAATGTCAAAATTTGCCTTAAAATCTTGAAAAACATGTTTCTCAGTCAAGATAAAGTAAACAAAACAAATAAAAAGATCAGTGAGGTAAGCATATAGCATTATTCCAGTGCAAATAGCCAAGAAGAAAGTCTTATCTCTAATAAGTTTCAGTTCTTAGGAATCATATGAGGTAGAAAGTTGCAAAACTACCAGCACCTTAACACTTGAGGACTTTATAAAAACATAATCTCATATTGGGAGAGATTTTTCTATGCTTACTGATAGGATATTTAAGGAGAGAAGGAAAGTGCAGCTTCTGTACAGTCATAGTACAGCTATTTCCAAACCCAAAAATCTTTCCTACTGTCTTTCCTGTTCTTTTGGGTTTGTGGTTTTTTTTTCAGCAGTGAGGCATCCCTGCTATGAACAGGAGTTGAAATCTTACCTTTGATTTATCTTAGAAAAATGAATCTAGGGCATGAAAAATGATTTCTATCAACATTCAAAAAATTTGCTGGACCATACTTTAAAAAATTTGTATCTTAACTTTTTCTTCCATTTGTCTTCTACAAAGTTCACCTCTGACACATTCTGATTGAAAGGGATAAGTTAAAGGTCTTTTTGAAGGGATTCACATGAGGGTGTGTTAATTTCAAGGGAGCTGGTGTTTTATTGGAACTAATAAGCTTGTCCCAATGTTTAGTGGATTTTCTTACAAAACAATAAGTGCATTGCAGGGGTTCATTTGTTAGTTAAAACTTTATTTATATGTCTACCTCTAAATGCCCCTAATTAGAAAAAACTTAATCTTGTATTAGTTGATGACAGCTAGTAAACCACTTGTTGATGTAACTGCAAATAGTTAGCTGTTTACAAAGAACTGCCTCTTTCTGATGAGGAAATTGAAATGTTTTATAAAAGCATAACTCACAGACTTGTAAGACAGTATATTTGCACTGTTAATACTTGAAAGAGATGTATTAAGTGTGAAGATCTTTTAAATAGTGCTTTAGCCTGCTGTGTCCTGTCAACAGGCTTATGCTCTCTTGTCCGAGTAAAATCCTATTAAACACTTCATTGGTAACAAAAGAAAACATCTGCAATACCACTGATTCTTATAAAATTCCCAGTGGTTAGGGGGATTCAATGATTTTTTTTTTATTTTTTTTAATTTTGTTTAATTTCTACTACAGTCTTCATTTTAGGATTATAGCTGCCTCCTGATGTCAAGCCTGGCAATAAAACAAAGGTGCAAATGCCTGCCATGAATCAAAACCTGTACTTAGTAATCACAATTGTCAAGCAAGGACCCTTTTGAGTCAATTAAGGAAAACTAATTATATGTAAGGTACACAGACAAATCTTACAGGAAACCTACCTCACTCTGCAACGTGCGACTATATATTATCTGCAAGTGTCTGTTATATCTTAAATCATTTGTAGCCTTCTGCAGTTTCAAAAATCCCATTGCCTGATTCATATCCAATGTGAATGACATTATCTATGTGTTTTTCCTGCTGCACATCTGTTTTTTGTTTTTTTTTTTTTTTATACGAACATGCAAGTATCTTCACATTATATATTCTATAGACTTGTGAAAACAACAGATCCATCAAACAGACTAGTACAATTGATTGTATAGCATGGATCCCATAACCCTTGCCTGAAACTTGTGAGAAGAGTATTTTTTGCCAGCAGAGGTTTTCAGTGCTCTACTATGTAGAGAGTGTGTACTTCGTGACACTCGAAACAGAAAAAAATGTCTCTTTTTATAATGATACAGAATATTTTGGGGATATTTTTTGACCTGAGCATTCTGTAAAATTTAAGAGATTATTGTGTGCTGGCTATTTACGTGGAAATATACATACTGATGGCTGGTGTTGTCACAGGATTCTCATCCAAAGCTTATGAAAGTTTAATGTCATTCATGATATTAAGATTTCTTAGAATTGTTGCAGGGCAGGTGGAAAGAACTCTCAAAGGTGTGATTCCTATCTAATAAGGACATTTGGTAATTGACCTAGTAGGAATAGAGTAGAATTATATGTATGATGATTTTCCTTTAATGCAGAACAAGGCATTAATTTAAAACACTGGGTGGTAAAAGAGTAAAGCATGAGGAGATGCTAATTTCTGATATTATGATTTGTTAGATTGTGTTAGATTGCGAGATGAAGATAAATCATTTGTAAGGTTGAACTGTTAAAAATTTTATGCTGTTTATAAGACCACAAAGGTCCAGACAATGTTTATACATTATGAAGATTCATGCAAATAAATGCAAGTTTAAAGACTGAAATCATCTGCCACAAAAATTTGGCATAAAAGAGCAAAATATTTATTTGTAACTAAGTACATTTGTGAAAAATGTATCTCTTATTATAACCCTACATGGGAGGAGCAGTTGATATCATAGATTCTATGATATCATAGAATCATAAAATCAATATCATCGCTGAAACTAGAAGGTCACTGGGGAGGGCTGGTGGTTTCTGCATGTTCACCATGTGGAATGGGTTCCAGAAGACAGTGATACAAGAGGCAGGTCATGGTGAGCAGTAAGTGAATCACTGGGGATGATTCTAAAGGAGGAAGCCAAGGAGTTAACGCTTGTATGTATCAACCAGATAAGAAAAGTGTGTAGATAAAAACAGCTATTCAGGGAACAAATCAAAAACGAAATCTGAGTGTTTTGAGAGAGAATGAGGGCTATAGATTTTGGGACAAATTTAGAAGGTAACTCATACTTCTTCATTCCCTCAGACAAACAGGTATAACATGGATCCTCATCTTAAGCTGATTGCTGAGATTTGCATAACTAAATAGGTCTGAATTATGAAGCTTAGAGCCTGTTTTTGTTGCACATCTTCACTCTATGCATGAAGCAATTAAAAACTTCTGTTGTAGTGCATCAACTTGGGATGGTATGGAGGGGCTTTGTTCAGCATGTGTCATTAGAATGTAATAGATGTAAAAAAAGGTATTAAAAAGGTCTTAAAAAGGTGAATAACTTCTATATCCTTCCATCATACACATATACAATGAAGAGCTCCTAAAACCATCCTAGAAGTCTATGATTAGTGATCTTGCCTGAAGTCTTCTCTCTTAAATTTATTTATGTTTCAACTTTCTACCTATAAAAATTTAATATAAAGGCACTTATGCAAACTTCTAAGAATAGCCTTTCTTATTTTAAGTGTAATCTTTTTATAGTTGTTTTAAATCACTGTCAGGGCTATGCTGGGTAGGTACTTTTAACACGCACTTAGGATTTCCAGAGTATTTAAACATGCTAGGTTTTGTAAAGATCTCTCTATAAGCACCTAAGTGTACTCACATTAGAAAATATTCTTCCTCTCCAGGAAAAATGCATATGCACAATTTTAACTTTAAACATTTTAAGTAATATATATTCAACATGAAGGCCGTGCTGAAGTGTTTTGGTGGTTCTAACAGACAGACTGCAGTCAAGTGAGTTACTGCACGTATTGCAGTGATGACAAGAAGAGTGAAGGTGTGTTAGAATCAGTATTAAACAGCCCTGTGAACATCAGGACTAACAACTTGGTTTTCAGCAGTTTTGTAGGTTGTGAATGTGTAGCAATGCTACACTGCAAATAAAAAGCAATGCCAGATTGTTGTCTCCCTTGCTACATATGCTGTGTTTACTGCATACTTCTTGTAAAACAGCTCATGGTTCATTTTTCTTCCCACCATATGTTCACTGAGCCACAAATGGCAAGTAAATGGGATTTCTTCAGTACAAACAATGCAGTCATCACTTCCCGAGGAATGGGGTTTTCCTCTGTCTCTCTAGATGCTGCTCTGTATATAAAGAAAGGAGATAAAGGGCAAACCATGAATTTCTGCACAAGCAAAGAAGAGCAAATGCTAACTCACAATAAAAAGAACTGCTGTGTCCTCTGTGCATGTATACATGAGGGACTGAAAACCTGTTGTAGCTGTGCAAGCAGAAAGCATAACTACAGTAAGCCTTGTTAATTTAGAGAAGTTCTTTAAAACTATGCTGAAAATAGTTCAGGGGAAGCTACTGAGAGGTTCTAAAAGTAAGGTCTTTTATATCGAGGAACCTTTCAAGCATGATACTCTGATTTTGTCTTATTGAGGGAAACATTTCTGGTACTAAGAGAATATAAGATTGTCACTAGGATAAGTTATGGTCTCCAGGCCCTTTAAGATATGGAAGTTAGACTCTTATTAAATGCTTTCCTGTGTAAAGGTGGGAATAAGTATGAGTTTTAGTACTGTCTTAACCCAAGGCTTAAAGCTGGAAATGCTTGTTGACATTGCCAGCAGAAGTTTGCTGAGAGCATACACATGATTGGGATCCTCTGATTTGTTTTGGTTTTTTTTTTTATGTCATCTTTTATGATAAGCAGTACTCAGTTTTCATAATAATAATAAGTTGGACATCTGCTAAAAATAAGTGTGAAGAAGTGCACAGAGAAATGATGATGGAAGACTATAAATATTGATTAAAAATGGCTGCTGGTGATTTTTATATCAACTTTATCGCATTTATCATACATTTAAGTTTCATTCATATAAATGTTTATGAGAAACAAAATGAGATTGATCAATGGGATTCAATAATACCCTTCAATCATCAGTGTTGCCTTGACTTGATATGTTTATTGAACAACCCCTATGGAACTCTTTCCCTCTTGGCTCACCTAGCTTAAGGCTTTGAACACTAAGCATTTGTGCTTTTACAATCCAGGACCAGTCTGCCAGGGATACAAGAAAAATTATCCCCAAACTATATGAACTCTCAGGAAATTCACTCAACCTAGAATGTTCAGGGTTAATGAATTAGGGTCTCCTAATGATTTTATAATTTTACAGATCCACTTGTAGAATGGATATTACTGCATCAGGTGTGCTGCACTGTAGAGAAGGATGTGATCCTGAAGTTTAATCAGTTTTATGAGACAATCATCAGTGGAAATCTATTTTCATACCTCTGTATCTGAGCATTTGGAAGTGTTGCCAGGGTAAGGTTTTTACATTAGGAAAAGTGATGGAGACTGACAATAAAGACTAATTAAAGCATGTCAGCTTACTTACACTAAGAAGTTGAATGCTAAATATGGAGCAAGTAGACATGAAGGACAATTTTTTTTTTCACATTTCATGGTAGTCTTTTTTGTAAAATCAGTTAATTGAATAAATATGGCCTATATGTATGAAACACCTATATGTATGTGTTACACCATACATTAGAATATTAATGGAAATTTTTGAAGCTTACCTCATTTGTTTTTGCCTATGTCTGGTGTGAGAGATCTTTGTGTTTCATGGATGTGTCATAATCAAAGATTTCTCAGAATTTCTCATCTTCCTCCATAAATAATTCTGATCTGAAGATTTCTATCATAGCTTGTTACGTGCATTTATATTCTTCTGCCTTACAAGTTGCATTAGTGATATTTTAGAATAATTGCTGAAAAAGGAATTCTTGGCTTTCAGCATGTGCTCCAGCAATGCCAATTCTCCTTGCAGTTACTGTTGAGTAGAATCATAACTGTGTCACCAGAATGGTCAGTACAGGATGGACAAAAATAAGATGAAAACTCTAAGCATACCTTAGAGAATGTCTTAGGCACATGTTTGGTACATACTTATCTGCAATGGAAAGATCCAATGTTCTTCACATGAAAACCCTGTTCTTTACATTACCAGTTAATTAGTCATTGAGTAGCCCTCTCTGTAGCTTTGAAATGTTGGAGTTATTTTATACCTGGTCACCTTAGATTCAAAGGATTTCAGTGTGGAAAAAGATGATACACCCATGGCTACGGACTTGCAAATTCTTGATGTTTGCAGAACTTGGAAGTGCGTGCCAATTCTGTTTCACAGAGACCAAAGGAACTTGCAGAGTACATTTTTTTATCAAAGACTGTTTTCCAGGTATCTTCATTAGGAGGCTTTACTTACTCTTCCTCTCTGTGTGCCTGCTCTGAATAATCTTGTCTGTGCTCTGCACAGCAATTTCAGATTAGTACCTTGCAGTCTCGACAGATTGCCTCTGGCAAAAAAGACAATCCTTGAGCAGCATATTAAGGGAGAGGTATAATGAATCTCCTCTCCTGTGTAGTGGAGGATAAAATGGGAGGTAGTTATGAGGATTTAATTCTCTTTTATATGTAAAGAGCGTTGAGGTCTTCAGTGAGGAGCCCTACGGCTGTGCTGTTTTCTGTACTGATGGTAACGGAACAGAAAAAAATATTGCTTTGTGGGCCTAAAGGCTGTCTCCTGTGCTTTATTCCCTGGCAGATTAGATTTTAGCAATGGTGGGGATACTGGACAACTTCACACCCAGAATAAGTGGCAAAAAAGACTCCTACAGCTCTGTTCATAGGATTGTGAATTTCATTTAAGGAAGCGGTTAAAAAAAAAAGAGGAGAGGAGGGGTATGTGCTACAGAAGTTTCTGTATAATGAGATGGTATATGATTTCTCTGATCTTTCTTTTCTGAGTCTAGGGTAAATACTGAATACATAAGCTAGCAGTTTAGCCTCAGGGCTTTATTTAACTCCATTTTATTTGATTTCACTCCAACTGTGGCTTACTGCTGATAAGCCTTCACTTGAAAGAGGACCCCTGGGTGCTGGAGAGTGTGGAAAGTGTCTGTATGAGATTACTGGGGGCAGAAATTTGTGAACTTTTGTATATTATGATTTTAAACCATAGATTAATAGAACCAAGTAATGGTTTGGCTTAGAAGGGGCCTTAAAGATCATCTAGTTCCAATGCCTCCTACATGAGTAGGGACAACTCCCACAAGACCAGGTTGTTCAAATCCTCATCGAGCCTTGAACACTTCCAGGGATGGGGCATCAGTAATTTTCCTGGGCAACCTGTGCCAATATTTCATCAAACTCACATGAAAGAATTTGTGACCAGGCCTGGACGAAGTCTGGAAATCATTGATTGGATAGAGAAGAAAAGACAACAGAAAAAATACCGTCCAGAGCAGTTGAGGTTACTGAGAAACAAGTTCGTGTCCTTCATGCACAGTATTTTCTTCTGATGCCAGGGTACTGATTACTCATCACTTGCTTTCTCTGTCAAGAGGTGGTAACTTTCACAGCCACAGAAGCCAATGCCAAAGATCCCTATTCCTTGTTGTACCCTTTTGAGTTCTTCTGTTGGTGGCGTCATAGGAACTTCGGCCTTCTTGTCTTCTTGTCCTTTATATCCTCTGTTCTGCTTAAGTTTGACTCCTTGGGCTTTGGTGTGGGGTTTTTTTGTTTTTTTTTTCTGCTCTGGCCTAGGAAATTTTCCCATCATTTCCTATAAGTTTGAAAATTCTCTCTGTTGCCTGGATGAGACTCTACCCATCTCCTAATTCAAATCCTTGTTGAAGTCATGTCTTTCTCCTGAGTCAGAAATAATTGTCATAAGTTGGTCATTATAGCTGTGTAAAATAATACAAATAAACCATAATACGGGAAGGTGAATTGATAGGGTATGGAGAAGCTTCAGGTTCTGTCTCTTAAAAATGCAGTTTCTTATGTTAAAGTTAATTCTTGTGCAATAAACAGGAGGAACTGCAAAATATTCTTCCACTCATATGCTTGTTAACAAGTGCGTGTTGATTCCCTCATTGATTTTGTGAAAGGCTTCCGCTTATTTATTTTATAGTAGGAACTTTGAGTGTCTAGATGAATTCATGTTTGCTTTTATGGTGCAGGAAAGAGGCAATGATAGTATCTCAAAAATGCTGCAACATGGAAATTATAACAATTGTTTGACATATGATTCGGTTCTGATCATGAATTCTTGTTTGTGCTTGACCTTTCAAGACACCGTCCTTGCTTACATTATTAGGTTTGTAGAACATCAGAGAGTGCAGTGCTGCATAAGACCTGAGAGTGTTCTTGGGTACTTGAGCACTTTGACTCCAACACTTAATTTTAAATACCAAAAAAAATCTAGAGGAGTAGGCTTAGGAAAATCTGATATGAATTTAAAATGTTTTTGCTCCTAAAACTAAGGAGGCAAAAGGACACTGAAAATTACCTTAGTCTCTTTCGCTGCCTATGGTATATTCTTTTACACCCGCACTAGAACAGACCTTCCAAGACACAGTTAGCAAAATTTCAATAATTTTCCAGTATTTTAAAGTAAAAACTTAACTTTTTGCACCTGAAAGAGTTATCTAGTTCCAAATCAAAATCTTTCCTGATTCAGATGTCATACTGTTAGTGGTACTGATCACCTTGGACTATGACATGTGCTGAAAAGAAGTTATTTCAGTCTGTGTTGAATTATAACTGGTCATCCATGTCATTCTTAATACGATACACTTCAATTATTTATTTTTTTTTTAATTTGAAAGTTACTCTGATTTCCCCACAGTTTTTCCTCCTGCAGGCTAAGTAACCCCATTTCTTTTGTCTTCTCTTTCTGTCGTTTCTGTTTTTCTTCACCAGACCTCCATCTCTCTTCTGTTTCCTTCTGACAGTGCTCCTGAGGTCTTTCTGATGCTGAGCAGAAGGAATTCAGTGCTTTAGAGGTATATGTTTGCCTCTTCTCCTCACCACCTATGTCAATAGAAAATGATAATAAGAACTAAATGAAACTGAGCTGTACTGTACTATTTGTTCTTGTTAATACCTTATTTGTGACAGTTATGTATATATTCTGGGACTGGGTTATACCACGTCACACTGATGCAATGTAAGAAAAGTTATGCAGTAATGATTTCTTACAATAACTTTCAATAATATTATAATTTTTTTTCACGTGAATTATCGCTGTTCTGTCAGGTAGGAGATTTCCAGGTTTAAGAAGCTTCATAAGTCAGCATGTGATTAATAGTAGTAACTAATGTCCCCTAATTCTCCACTGAAGACAAGCAAGTCTGGTCATGGTAGGAAGGTATGTGCTAGATATTAATGTTTAAGATGGAGTTTTACCACTTCAGATTGTGATACAGAGTAATCACAATTGTCTTTAGTGTGTCAGGATGGTAAATTTCTTTTGGGAAAATGTAAAGTCACCTCTTTGGTGTCAAATATTTCTTTGGAGTATGTATATACGAAGTAATTAGGAAAATAAATCTAATGCAAATATGTTCAGAAAAATATATTATCCTTACTGGGGACTAGGAAATTTATTGCCATAGCAGGTATATTTGTAAATTTTGGTTGAGCATTTATTTGGCAAATAGACCAACCTAACCTGTGTTAAAAGCCATTTTGCACTCTTTTCTCATTATTTTATTGAGCAGGACAGCTGTAACATCTGTCTATTATTTAGTTGGTCTTATAACCAGTAATCTTTTTAGTTTGAGCTGAACTCAATTACCTGTTGTTTTGCTAAAGGATATTGGGAAAAGAAGAAAATAAATGAAACTGTTTTAGTTTCAGAATATGAAAAGAGGACATTTGCATTTGCAGAGTGTTGTTCAGTGTTGTGAAAAACTCATCAGAGATCCAATGTATAGAACTGTCCCATGGTCTTGATTCAATCCTGTACAAGTCATTGATATTGTGATAGGTTTTTATTTAAGTGGTCATGTATACGGTTTAGCCATTATAGTTGGAGTTTTTAAGATGACCCTCATGAAAGAGCATATATGTCACAATAATTTGAGAGATTTCAGATCTTAAAGAAAGTTTTTTGTCTGATTGTCAAGATGGAGGATGTAATTTCTTTGGTCCTTGCTTGGAGGTCTTCTCTACTGTTCTGAGCACCCCTCTCACCACCCTGCTCTAAATTATCTCTGAATATTGAAAGTATGAAAAGTCTCAGGGTTCATTAAATAGAGTAGTGAAAAGGTATAGGAAGAGAAGAGTATACTGGTCTGGTCTGGAAAAGAAGATGTGCCCTGGAAGGAACTTGTGTTTAAAATTAAATTGATCAAAACCCCCCAAAAGAATAAAAAGGATTTTAATCAAATCAATAAGGTCCATTGGAAACTGGATTGGTTAATAGCACACAGGGAGGAAAAGGAACTGCATTATTTTAAAACTGGAAGACAATTATATTTCCATAAGGTTTCCTTGCAGTTCTTACACATTTTAATATAATTTCCCCTGAGAAGCATGTTCATAGCCCTTAAAATATATAGTTCAATAAAATGTAGAAATATATAATGAAGATACTAATTTTGTAGGAGTTTATGGGAGTTAGCAACAGAAACATCTCTTATTCGGAAAGAAAAATGTGCAAGTATTTAAAATGTGAAGTAACAGGGATAAAATATAAACTGTTCCTTATCTTTTCCTTCAATATTAACTGACCTTGGAATCGTAATCTTAAAGAAGCATTACTGTCTATTTCTTCTTTTTCCTGCTGTTGGGATGCACTAAAAGGGATGAAATGCAACTGAAGTGGCAGTTTTAGGATTTTCTTCCAGTTTTTACAGAGTGGGGGGAACCAATATTTCTGGTCAACAACAAAAATTGACATGGTCTTGGGTGTATGTAAGTTTTTGGCACTGTGGAAATTCATGATCACTGGCTAGTACCTCTGGGACTTCCTGATAATTTTAGAAATTAATTCTTGCTGGACTGTTCCTTTGTTTCACTCACACTTTTCAAACATTCTTTACATGAGTATTCACACCTGGCAATTGCTACCCTTTGAAAATGCACTTCTCAGGGGCTCTGAAGCATTCCCACATCACAATTTATGGGCATAGAAGTCCCTCAAAATGTCTTTCTAGTGTAAAATTGTACTTGTTTAGAAAATGTTTAGAATTGCAGTATTAAATGAGCTCAGTTTAGAATTACTGCACTAAATGAGTTCATTTAAATTTTCACATAAATGTCACACTGTACTTTTATGTCCCAAGGCTGCTTTTATCTCAGTGTGCACTGCTTGTCATATAATCTCATTGGCTGCATGTTAAAAAAAAAATATTTTGATTGTGTAAGTTCTCTTTTATATATCAAAGTTCATACTAAGTAATCATAATGGTCCCACTGATGTTAAATTTGCAAAACCATAACTGATAGTATCATTACTGATTAGCTCTCTTTTTGCTAACAACTGGTTCTCATTCTTGATGTTAGCTTTGTTGGTTTGTTTGGTTTCTTTTAAATCATTCAAAGCTTTAAAAAAAGGCAATTTACTCAACTAGCAATAGATCTTACAGATGTAAGAGGGTTTAAAGATTAACTTATTTATAAAAAAAATCAGGTATTTACCTCTCCTCTTTTTTCATCTCCCTCTCCTAAAAATAAGTTGACAAATAATAGTTTCATCAAGTAGTTCATACATCTTGTCAAAAAGTTAAACATTCAATTATGATCCAGGACAATATCCAATGAATTTAACGTGTTTTTTATTAAGTGTCAGCATCATTCCCTATGGTAGATAGTAGTTTATAAGCTCATGAAGATCCATTCACATATATTATAGCTTCTTTTACTGCTCCCTGTTCCTAGCTTCCAGCTATCTAATTAGTTTGAAAATGTAAGACTGGACAGGTGGTTTTAATTTTCTGGACCACTGAGAGGGAGACACAAGATTACAGTCAGGGAATACAAATATCACCAAGATATTTATTTTAATAGGATTGGTTTTGTTGGTTTTCTTGCAAATGTGTAAGGATATTTTACTATCTTGGAACTGGTAGGAGCAAGGGATTTATGCTTTTTATAGGGTCAGGTCATCTGACTAGTAGGACAAAAATGCGGTTTTGAAGTAATAATTTTCCTGTCCATTTTTTCTCTCTTCTAATATTTTACTCTAAAAATATTTTTCTAAGGACAAGTGTCATGCTTGAGTAAATCTTGATGTATTAGCAAGAGTCTGCATGTTAGAGAACTTTGTTTTAATAAATAGACATTTCTCTGAAAAGGATGTTTGAGAACATTAAAAATGATACCTACATAGTACAACAGCTAAGAAATGTTAACACCTAGATAAAAGAAATGGTATTCTCTTTCCCAGCCATGACAATCTCATTCTTTTTGCTTGGATGTCCTTAAACATCTTACAGTGCTGGAATGAAAAACTGGCTAGTTCTACCATTTTGCTCTCACTGATCTAATAGTGGATTGTCTTGCAGTTGTGAATGAGTTCTAACCTAAAATGTGCACGAGAAGCAAGCAGATATTTACCACTCTGTTGACAGAAAGTTGAGAACCAGAATGGATCAGTCTAATGAAATGTAAATGCTGGGGGGGTAGAGGGACAGTTTTAGGTGAAAGACTCCTAAATAAGATCTCTTTATTTCTGATGTATTTCATGATTCACCAAGCCATCCTTCTTTCCTTGGTGTATATATTTATATAAAATAATGTATATTATATTTGTATATTTAAGACAGAACTCAGGAATGAGAGATTTTATCCGGTTTTGTATTACTGACAGAAACCTAGGTTCAAAATTACTTGTTAAGCAAATATTTCTGAAGAAGCCTTATCTGCAATCCAGTCTTTAGTACATAGATAAAACTCATGTGCTGTAAACTACATAGCTTCTGACCAAATTAAAAATAATTAGGAGGGAAAAGCTATTTCTAGAAAGCAGAAAAGTATTAAAAAGGAAATGAATTACAGCAACATTCATATAAGATCTGAATTCATCACTTTAGTCCCTTGATTGGTGACTTGATGGCTTACCCATTGGACAGTCATTTTAGTATTCCAGCTTCAGATGGCCTTGGGAGATTTTGGTCAGTCTTACTTTTGTGAGAGGAGTCCTAAAGCAAATTATTTCTAATGAAGACTTAAGGAGTCAAGCAGGTGGAGTGCTGTGGTTTAACTCCAGCCAGCAACAAAGCCCCATACAGCTGCTTGCTCACTTCTTCCAGGTGAGATAGGGAAGAGAATCAGAAGGATAAAAATGAGAACATTCATGGATCAAGATAAAGATAGTTTAATAAGTAAAGTAAAAGCCATGCAGACAAGTAAAGGAAATGATAGAATTTTTTCACTACTTCCTATCAGCAGGGAGATCCCCAGGAAATCAGGGCTCCCATCACGTATATCAGCTACTTGTGAAGATAAATGTTGTCACTCTGAACGTCTTTCCTACCTCCCACCTCCTGTCTTCTTTTCCCACCTTTATATGCTGAGTGTGATGTCATATAGTATGGAATATCCCTTTGGTCTGTCGGATCAGCTGTACTGGTGTGTCCCCTCCTAACTTGTGTATTTCAAGGCTCCTCTTTGGTGGAGTGGGCTGACAACAGAAAAAGCCTTGGCTCTGTGTAAGCTCTACTCAGCAATAACGAAAACATCTCTGTATTATCAGCACCATTTCCCGCCCAAATCCAAAGCACAGTCCCATACCAGCTGCTTTGAAGTAAATTAACTTTATCCCAGCCAAAATAAGCTCATGGATTACCAGGAATTTCCTAAGTGCTGTCATGAGGAAAGACGTAGATATTCATTTATGATATTGCATATTTCTTATGTAGACAAATAGGTTGGGAATGTAAAGAATCATCTAAAGACTGCAAAATCAATTTTTTTGAGGCATTTCTTAAAGCATTAATCTTTTAGCCATCTGCCTGTGAGTGGACAGAGGCTTAGGCAATGGTGACCTTCTGAAGTTATTAGCTGCGTTGTGATCAAGACATCACCTGCATGAATGGCTGCAACTTCTGCACAGGGAAATGATTTTCAAAGAGATTACAGAATAATTCAGAATCATGGAATCATTTAGGCTGGAAAGGACCCCTAAGATCACCAAGTGCAACCGTAAACCCAACAGTACCAATTCCACCACTAAATCATGTCCCTAACCACTGCTTCTACACAGCTCTTAAATACCTCCAGGGATGGTGAGTCAGCCACTTCCCTGGGCAGCCTGTTCTAATGCTTGGCAATACTTTACACGAAGAAACTTTTCCAATTAAGACGTCCCCTGGTGCAACTTGAGGCCTTTTGCTCTTGCCCCATCATTTGTGATTTGAGAAAAGAGGCTAACACCCACCTTCAAACTCCTTTAAGTTAGTTGTAGTAAGTGATGAGGTCTCATCTCAGCCTCCTTTTTTTCAAGACTAAACAGTTCCAGTTCCTTCAGCCGTAAGACTTGTGAGACTGGTTCTCTAGACCCCTCACCATCTGCACTGCTCTTCTCTGGACACTCTCCAGTATCTCAGTAGTGAGGGACCCAAAACTGAACACAGTATTTGAGGTGCAGTCTCACCATTATGTCTATTGTAGTTTGGCTAAAGGGACGAGGAAAGCCCTTTTCTCACTCACCTATCTCCAGTAATATCAGTGGTAAAATACTACTCCCCTGCTTCCATTTTTATCTGGCAGCAGGCTCGGTGTGATACGACCATACTGAGCTAAGCTTCTTTTCCAAAGAAAAAAATGCCTTGATGCTTCATTGTATGTTGGCTTAGTTTATGGAGTAACTCTGCCAGTGCAATGTTTGCAAGCAGCACAGTGACAGTATCACCCAGGGAAGTGGTAGTGTCCACTTATAGACTTTAACTGTGAAATATAGAAACAAGGAGTACATGAAGAAAGAGAAAACAAATAAACACCAAAAAATAAGTCAACAAGCTTTTAAAGCAAGTCTTTTAAAATATTTATAAGGTTTTTTTTGTTCCTTGGGCTACTCGTGACCTGATTGCTTCATCTTTTTCTTACACAATAGCAGCCAATGTAAGTCTCTTGCTCAGGTCTCTTCAGAAATAGCATTCGAGGAATTGTCTCCATGTAACATTCAGAATGAAGTTCAGAGAGGCCTTAAATCTGCAAAGGATGGTGGAATATTTTTTTTGACACTAAAACTTATTTCAGTCTAAGAAGCTAGCATTCCTGTGCAGATTAATGTAGCTAGAAAAAATGTTGGCATAATTAAATACCAGTTCATGGAATCCAAACATTTGTTTTGGAAGTTTTGATTAAAATAATTGTTTTCATTTTTGAACATCATTGTTCTGATAATTTTACAGCTGTTTACAAATTATTATTCCATTTAAGGTCTCTCTTCACTTTGGACCAGACAGAAAAAATATATAAAGTTTAAACAAAGCATCACCAGTAAATATTTGTATTATCCTGAGTCATGTCTCATGGCATATTCGTTCTTGGTCATTTTTGATATTTCAGCTTATTGTCACCTTTTATGGTAGGGAAAAATACAGCTTAAACACAGTCATCATAAAAAAATATGTCTCTTTGAATTCTTTGAATATATCTTGGTTTTCTATATTTAAAATGATTTATTGAAAATATAAAGTTTGGAGACCCTCAGTAGATTTGTTACAGGGTGTTGTAAAGTTATATCTTGCAGATAAATCCATGTAGGCTTTTTTTCCTTTGAAAATCACATTTCACTTTGAGCATCTAAACATGAATTGAAGTCTTGGCAGTTAAATTTGAAAATTGCATGTGGACTGCGTAAATGGGAAACTTTCTGCCACAAAAAGCCAAAAGACTGGATAAAAATAAAAATGCAATAGTTATTTACTGAAAACTTACTGTTTCCCATCTGCACACATCCTCTGTTCATGACTTTTTCATAGACTAAGGGAAAAAAAAAAAAACAAACCCCTGTCAATAATATCACTAGCAAATAAGGCCATAATCAAATTTGACTATACTCAGGTAAGGCAAAAGCACTACTTGTTTTTTTATGAGTTTATCCTGTATCAGAGTTCCACCAGTAACACACATAAAACAGCAGAGGGACTCAGGAACTCAGCTGGAGTACTGGAGAAAGGGTCCTGGTGCATTATATAAGTTTTTTAAATTGTCAAAGTTTTGTTCATCACACTACCTGTTGCCATAAGTATTTTATTTAAATATTAATCTATTATTAAATATTAATCCAGAGCAAACTTGCAAGCTGAAACACACATTTATCAGTGACTCTGCAAATATTGCCACTTAATCACAGTTGAATGCTTGCTCAGCATTTAACAGTTCTGTCAGCTTCACCTCCATTTTCACCTACTTTCTTCTCTCTGTGTTCTCGAAAGAAAAAAGTTCTGTGAAGTCACTTAATGGCTGTCTCCTGTTTTATATGTCTTTCCTGGCATTGATGTACAATGTACATGGTTTGACATACTGTCACCAGAGCTTGGACAAGATTTCCATTGTTGTTTATCAGTGAGATAATTCTGAAATGTGAGGTCTGAATTAATCCCTTTAATGAAATATTCTCCTGCCTAATAGGAGCAGTTATATGTCCGTTCTTGTAAGGTTATGTGGCTTTCTAACTGCAAGAATCCCAGCAGAACTCTACAGGGAGAAATGTTGTTCAGACCAAGAATGACTGACCTGCAAATAAGTAGAGAAGAAATAGCTTCAGAAATTTGAAGAGAATAAGAGGATACAGCCTAGTAAGAAAAAACTCTTGATAAGGAAAATCAGCATTCCTTGGACGGCCTCATTTCTGAGCTGTAGCAAGTAGAGGAAATAAAGACTACTGAGTGGTATGCAAGACTAAGCAGCTGTCTGAAAAAAAAAAAGGCTGCATAAGTAAACCAGATCAGGTATTTTTCTGCTGGCACAAAGAATAGATAGAAACAACAGAGTCACCTCCCTCCTGTTCAATGCACAGCAAATGAAGATGATGAGGAGTTCTGAAGTTTGGTGGGACTACACCTGGCAAAAGAAGCCAATGCAGTTATTTTGTTGGGCTGTTATTTTGTTGGGCCATCTGCTCTTGGACAAAGAAGTCAATCAGAAAGCAGCACTTCCTGCAAATGTTATCCCAGATGAGAATCTGTCCCCCTTTTAAATTTTCTAAGAGTGCAGATTCTTAAGGAAAATCAAGTAATACACCTTCCTGGGGTTAGAAATGTAGTGTTTGTATTTTCTTCTAGTATCCAGACTGCTATAGACTGGATATTAATGTGGAAAAAAATGCATAGAGTGCCAGCTGTTGCTTGAACATTCTGCCAAGCAGTAGGTTTGGCAAGTAAACAAAATGTGATTGATAAATATAATTTCTTGACATGAGCATTAAGTGGATTTGCATCTCTCAGAAATCTCATTGGTAGACTAGCAAAATATCTCTTTGCAAAATGGAGTTAGCTTAAGTAAAAGAAGAAGATCAAGAGCAGAGTTAGGACAATACATGGCATGCTAGAGCATGAGGAAAATGTAGCAAATGTTGCAGTGTCTCCTATTCTGAAATGAAAATGTTTGATTTGTTAACATAAGTTAGAGATAACTGGAAAAATGCAAGTTAATGCAACCCAAGTGTTGGAAAACATTAGTAATCACTTCTGGTATTAATGTAGCTCACAATTAATTTCTTGATGTATTCTCTATTTGGGAGAGTTTCCTTTAACCTTAGAGTGATGGGAAGGAACTTTTCTAGGGCTCTACCTATAAGAGAAGAGTGAAAGAGTAAGAGCAGAGGAGGGCTTTCATACTACCATTCCCTGTCCTCCCCTCAAATGACCAGGCAGTGTAGTCATACGGTGTAGGGTAAAGTAATCTGTAAGCAGCTTTCCTTTGGAGACAGTGGGTTCCTTTGTTGCTTTTTACTACTCTATCTCTTCTCCTTAGGTATTAACATGTCCCCAGCCATGTTAAAAGCTTAGGAAAGAGAAACTATGATTAGAATGAATTAATTGAAGCATATCTGAGCAGTATTTCTGCTTCTGAAAATGGAGTATATGGTACAGTGGCTGGTGTATATATACATATGTGGTACATATGCCTGGTGGTCAGAAGTTTTAATGGGGGCAGTAGGGGCCTGAGAAACTCTGGAGTGAATGTGGAAAGAGAGGAGGGGATAATCATGACAGTGGTTAGTAGTTTCTTGAACTGTTTTACATTTTGTTTTGAAAATTCCCACATCCTTCAGATTTCTCTCAAGAGACTTAGGTTTTTTTATTCCTGGTTTTCTTGTTTGAAATCTTTTTAACCTCAATCTTTGTTTCCAATTCATAAACTTCTTCTGTGAAAGGAATAAAGCTTTTTACGCTGTGTTACCTGATGTTGCAAGAAGCACAGAGTAATCAAGTCCCACCATTTTCTTCTTTTTGTTTTGCCTCCTGCCAAGACCACCTGGTACAGCAGGAGTGAACCTCTGATCATTCTGCCTCTGGTGTCAAATCAATAGCAAATGGTTCACTAAAGGTCTATTTGCAGTTTGAATAATTTCTTCCTCTGCAATGAGTCATGCTCCCTCATCTCAGGGATAAGGAGGCAAATGTATGGTTTTCTTTTCTCTAAAGGGACACATTTATTTCACAGCTTGTTAATTGGGATGATCTTCATGATAGGGCTGGGTGTTGTCTGCTTTTAATGTATCATTTTGAAAAATTTACCATGTCAGGAGGCTGTCCCATTGAGAGAGACCAATATTCTCTTCCTGGCATGACTAAGGGCTGTGTAAGATCTTTTTCTCCAGTGGTTTCATAAGCATCCCTCAGTAAATCTGCAAATTCAGATCTGATCCTCCTCTTGAGTGGTTCGTGCAATACAGTGAAACACATTCTTCTTTCTCAGAACAGTCTAGAAGGTACTGTTGTAAGTTTTTTAGGTACAAGGTGCTTGTCATTGTTTCTTTTTTTACTGTTGGCAATCCTCATAATTTGGAAGAAATATGAAAGTCAATGAAAGGTCTGACTTTCTTGACTAATGACAAACAAGCTCATGGAAGTCTTTGTCCAGACATTACTTAGTGTGTGTCAGTACATCTGGAAAACAAAAGTTAATAATGCATAGAGGTCAAATATGCTGAGAGAGGACAATAACTGTGCTTCAAAAGCAGCCATAAGGAGACACAAGGAATTCTCATTTCCAAGAATTACTGCATGATGTTCTAATAATGTACAAGGTGTGACCCAGCCAGGTAGTCTCCTTCTACTAGTCATTGATTCCTTCTTCTCACTTTTTTTCTGGTATCTCTGAAACTCATTGCCTATTCTGTGGTTAAAAGTAAACCAACAGCTTTGTATTAGTACTACATATACGATAGCTTAAAACATTACAGAAGATAAAGGTTTAATTTTGAGGTTTAAACTGAGAACCAGGTGAAGGATAGAGAACAAAGATGAGGGCTACAATAGGTGGAAGAAATGATGGAGAATCTGTATTAGGAGTTTAAAGCTATATGGTAAGTATCATTTAAAGTACAATATCTGACGGTAAACAGATATAGGAGAGAAAAGAGCTGCAGGGCTTTAAGATATGGAGCATGCATATATTTAACATCTATGTAAATGCTATTGCATGAGGAATCCTATTAATTAATACTAATTAAAAAATTGATTTATGCTTTTCATTAATTAAAAAGTATGTAAATAAAAATATTTTGAGATAAATAGTTACTTAATATTGAGCTGTAATCTCTCTCTACAAACTGAAGTTGTAAAAGTAATACATACTACAAAAGCCACAATTTTTGCTAAAGTCCTAGTGAATTTCACCTTTTTTATGGAATAGTAGCTAATAAAGCAGTCTTTAAAATAACCCTATCTATAAATCTACAAATGTTAAATATGGAATATTTTATACATTTACAGAGATAAATATTAGCTTACACTTTCCACTGTGTTCTAAAAAAAACCCCAAGCCCTCTTTAAAATATGTCTTTGTTTCATAGATGACATTTCTATAACATCACATCCATTTGAAGATAGCTGAATTACAAAGAAACAAACAATAAACCTACAAAAGAACAGTCTAATTGGGTTATAAATAAAAGCTGGTTGGCCTCCCACTACCCCCAACAATAAATTGGAAGGTGTGCTTTAAAAAAACGCACACACTTACTTTCATAGTGATGTGTGTGTACAAAGAACCAGCAAAGATGAAACTATTCAGTTTAGCTTCACCTGTTTCTCCATACAGATGTTAATAGATACATTATCTTAATGGCTCACCTAATCAACATAACCTCCATTTCTGATTTTGCCTGATGACAATCCATTCACATCTTTTATTATACTGAGGGTGTCAGGGCAACATTTTTAATTTGAATTGCGTATCCGTTGTCTTAAGAGCATAAAGCAAAATTGCAGTGCAGTGTAGTGAAAGCTGTAAAATATAACAATCTTATTAAATCAGCCTCCTGTCCTCCACTAAACAGCCCCAAGGTGTTTCAAAACATATAGGAAATAGTGCTGCTTTACCTTTGTTAGCTAAACCTCCCTCCATTTTTGCATTTTCAGTAGGAATGTTTGGGGAGCTGTAGAATATCCCCCAGCTTCTCTTTCAGTACCTGTACTCAGAAAGTTGGAAGTTTTGTATCAAGAAGTATTTTCTGCTGTTTAGATTTCTGTCTCATTTTCTGTGACATTTCTGTCATAAATTGAGGTCTTTGTGTAGAATCAGGAAATCTGGCTGGTCGCTTTCATCAGTAGATTTGACAGTATTTTATGAAGGACATCAAGGTTGTTTTTTCCAAAATGAAGCACAGAGAAGAGGAGGTCAACAGGGAGGCTAGAGGCAGAAATAAAATTGAATTTAGAATCTTAGTTCTTTGTACTGCTCTTTGTTCACTTGAAAATTCACAAACCAGAAGATAAAACCCTGCACTTGGATTCCTACTCACTCACTTGACTTGCACTGATTGACCACAGTTAACAGGCTGTACAGGCTCCATGTTTTGTGGAGCTGGCTCTTCTGTTCCCTTTATCTTGCAGGTGTGGTGAGACAGCTTTGTGAGAAAAGGAATAGAAGAGGTTTAAGAAGTATCTTCTGTTAAACAAATGGATATCAATGGAGCAGCAAAACAGATCTCACATCGTGACTTCTTCAGGTCTAAAACAGAAGCGGCCTATGTGGAGTGAAAACCACCTCCTCTGTCACTACTGGTTTGTAAAATATCTTGAAGATACAACCCTCATCAGGTAATTTGAGCCAGATTTAGACTGAGCAGTTATCAAACGACCTCACTCCATGATCTCCATTCTCTAGCTGTCCCTGCCCTCCTGCAATGTGCTGCAGCTCTTCTGTAAGGGCTGGGCCAGGGGATGAAGGATCTGCCATGGCCAGGCCTCCCGCCTCAGGAAGCGGTGCTGCTGGTGAGAGGCATTGCTGATGGCAGGCACTTGGAAGTGCTCTGTGGCCCTGGAGTTTCTCAGGTCTTATTTCATTTTGCAGAAGGAGACTTAATTCCCCTGCAGGACCTGATGACCTTAATTCCCCATGATGGACCTGATGAATGCCAGGTTTGTATGCAGTTCTTGTGAGTCCAAAGAGGAGCTGCAGTAGGGCAGGAGAAGAAACTGAAGTTTCTGTCTTGCACCTCTGTGTATGTGGCTTCTTACTTCTGCAGGACACATAGGTTATTCATGGCATACTTTAGTCTGTGAGATTTTTCTGTCTCAATACAGGATTCCAGCACCATTCTAAATGGCCTGATATAACCATCCTGACCTACAAATGTTTTTCCAAAAGGCCACGGATATTTATACAGTTATTTGCACGATGACTGCAAACCCTTTGTGGAAGTCTTGAAGCTTTCGGATGTTTTCAATGTAAATCAGCATCCATATTTAGACACCAGTATTGTCTTTTGTCTGTATTGCTGAGGCACCATTTGCTTCTCAGGATTTTACCTTCTTGTCCCAATATAATAATTTTTCAGGAAAGCCACAGCGTTTAATTTAAGCATGTGAACTCACTTCTGTGAAGTGTAACTATGTTGATCCAAGGCTCTTAAGCAATCACTCCCCTACTGGGTACAACCCAGGGAAGGACAAAATGGTTTTGTCAGTGACAGTGCAGGTCCATCCTAAGTGAAACAGAGATAACTTCTGGTTTCACAGATCATGTTATGAATTTTGAAGGCATATGAAACTCTGTGTTTCTAAAAAGAAATGTCTAAGAAGGTCAGCCAGTTTTCCTTCATACTGGTTTCCTGGTTTTATAGGTGTGAGTACTGAAAAAATAGTGACCAAATTTGTATAGTTTACCTACGAGTTATTTGACTTACATGAGTTATTTGTTTTTTCTTAATTGTGCTCTGTGGTTGGTTACCTGATTTACATGTCAATAAATTTATTGGTGGCAGAAACCTCTTTAACAGAAGACTAATCACTGGCAAGTGTTGCCTGGCTCACAGTTGATTATAAATAATGTATACACCTAACTGCATAGATGAGCTTGCTACATGTAAATCAGCATTGGGGCTCGAGAAACATCTTTCTCCAAGTGTTTGTGTGAACAAAATGGCATCTCCAATTTGGCATTAACCACCAGGTTGGTCCTGAGAGCTGCTGCTTTTTCATTGTTTGGGCTGCCTATGTCTCTTTGGTTGTTTATTTTCTTTCCTTTACACTGACTCTCAGGAATCATTACCTTTTTCCTATTACACTTCTGTATGGCTAGTTGTCTCCCAGCTATCTTACTTCAATTTTGAATGTTCCCTTGTACTATTTGAGGGGTATTAAAGTTATATATCTACGAGGAGCCACTGAAGAACCCTGTCTTTGCATGTAACCATTCATTTTGCCTTCCACAATATCTTAGTATAGATTTTATTTCAGTAGACTTACTCCTAATTTATACTGGAGTAACTGAGAAAAATACATGCAATTGTATAATGTCAGGGTTCAAACCCTCCAAAGAAATACCTGTCTTGGAAGAAAAGATCAGAAATTTTGGATATGGACCTTGGATATGTTTGCTTATGTCCTTGCTGAGATTCAGTAGGGTTTTAAAATCAAAAGCTGGACTGTGTTCTTTGAAAGTTCATATACGAATGCTCAGGGTCTATTTTGCTCTCTGGAGTAGATTGCATCAGCATTACCCAGAAATTCACCGGAATAGCCATCACAAAACAGTTGTGTGTGCATGTGTGTGCACACATTTTACCATTATGTTTATTATTGCTTGTTATCCTTTCAGACCATAGTGTTAAACCTAAGTAGCGGTTTGTCCTATGAAAATTTCAAGGCTTTACTAGTGCCCATTTCTCCTTATTTTTTCTGACCATTCCTGGAAGAAAAGATTAGAGATGACTGAGACCTCCTTAAGAGCATCAGCTCCTTCCAGCAAGTCTGTGCAGGGGAATCCAGAGGAAAAGCAGCAGCTACAGTGTGGTGCTGATACCTTTCAGATGCAACTTGTGCTTGTCTGGGAAAGCAGCTCTTCTCCAATTGTCCAGTAAAGAGGAAAATCACTTGGGTTAAGTCACCTGTGGCCTGACAGGGTTTAAACAGAGCAGAGGTTCATTAGTAATCTCAGCTAGGAGGTCTCAGACACTACACTTTGGTGGAGCTTAGTGTCCATAGGTGGTCACCTAAGACAACTGTCTAAAAGTCAACTCCTGCAAACTGGAACAGTAAAGTAGTTTTCAGGTACTCCAGGCTGCTGTCAGACAAGAAATGGCAGCTGCCTCCAGCAAGGCATTTGGCTGTAAAACCTCAGTTTTAGTGTGTTTTCTAATTTGAATATAGCAGTAGGGGATAGATCATTGCCTGAGCCAGCTCTTTGGGCTTGGGTCCAATTCAAACATGCAATATAAATATACCCAGAAAATGGAAATATAAAGGCATACATTTGGTTGGTAGATCTGTGTGTCAAAAAATGAGAAGCAGAGAAATCCTAAACAGATACTCTCAAAATGAATTGGTTTTTTTCCTCCAAAATATGATTTCCCTAAGATTACTAGAGTAAAAGGTTTCCCCTGAACTTTGAAACATCAATGCTAAAACATTTGTTGTTGATTTGATAAACTATTTTTGATCAGTTTCCTTCCAGCTTCAATACATGCACAAATCTGTTAGGAATTAGTTTTATGTGATACTCCCTTACATTGCATTTTTTTTTCTCTAGGTTGAAGTATAAAAAAGCATTGCATCTGAAATCAATACCAGCTTCTAAATGGGTAGCAAATCCTGGGGAAAATCCTCAAATTATCTGTGGACTTGCCTCTGTCTGTGAAAAATAAAGGTGAGACTTTGCAGTCTTTTCCTTTGCAATTGCATTAGGGATTAGAATAATGAGCACTAGCATTGCAGACTAAAAATATGTTAGTTTTAACTAAACAAACAGCATGGGAAACCAAACTAATCAGCAAAAGGAATAATCGCTGAAGTCATGCACTGGAAATTCCCACTGCTCAAAAATGTTTGCCTTTTTTTTTTTTTCTAATTTAATTATAATAAACTGTCTTTTTAATATTTAAATACCTAATAAAAAAGAGGATTAATCTGTGGCTCTACCTGTCTTATACTCAAATGAGTTCAAGGACAGGATTTGGACTGCAGCTGAAAGGTCTCTCTTTGCCTATCTCTGCTGCCTCTGCTTGTGGATGTAAGCAACCTCCATGGGAGCCATTCAGACTGTTCTGCAAACATCACAGCTGAATTGGCAGGCACTCTGATGGAGATATTTTCATTGCTGGAACCATATCCCTTCCCTCTGCTTTCTGTACCCACTTTATGCTAAGATGAGGCATTGGGCTTCACTGCTCCCTTATGATAAGTGTGGTTCTTTCAGGAGGCTCAGGGGGTGATGGTCTCATCTTTGTTTTGTTGACTAACACAGTCAACCAAGTGGACTCTTAAATAGCTTCTATAGTTGAAAAGAGATTTAACTTTTCTTTTTGTCATTTTTATCTATTCTGAACAAAATTCTGTTAGCACGGCTTCCAGTACTGTTGTCTGACCATGGCAGTGTGAGAAGCCATGAGATCTCTGACCTCCTCTGCTGAATGCCTTTGCCACTCAGCACCTTCTTGGTAGGCAACCATCCACAGTACTCAGTCATGGAGAGTTACCAAGAGCAAATGAACTGAGGTGCCACAAATAAATGTGTTTTCACAGAATCACAGAACGTTAGGAGTTGGAAGGGACCTCTGGATATTAACTAGTCCAATCCCTCTGCCAGAGTAGGTTCACCTAGAGTAGGTTGCACAGGATGGTGTCCCTGTGGATTTTGAGTGTCTCCAGAGGCAGAGACTCCACAGCCTTTCTGGGCTGCCTGTTCCAGTGCTGTTACCCTTACAGCAAAGAAGTTCTTTATGTTTTGGCTGAGCCTCGTGTGTTCTAGTTTGTGACAATTACTCCTTATCCTGTCACTGAGCACCACTAAAAGAGTCTGGTCCCACCCTTTTGATATTTAGATATTTATAGGCATTGATGAGATCCCCCCTCAGTCTTCTCCAGATTGAACAAACCCAGCTCCTCCAGCTTTTCTTGGTATGATAGGTGCTCCAGTCCCCAAATTATCTTAGTGGCTCTGCACTGGACTCTCTCCAGTAGCTCCTTGTCCTTTGTGAAGTGGAAAACCCAGAACTGGATGCAGTATTCTCGATGGAGCACAATAGAGGGGAAGGATAACCTCCCCTCTACATGCTTGCCACGCTCTTCTTGATTCACCCCAGGATGCCTTTGGCCTTCTTGGACACAAGGGCACATTGCTGGCTCATGGTCATCCTGTTGTCCACCATTATTCCCATGTCTTTTTCCACATTGCTGCTTTCCAGCAGGCCAGCCTCTGACCTGTACAGATACATATGGTTATTCCTTCCTAGGAGCAGTACTCTTATTCTTGTTGAACATCCTGCAGCTTCTCTCTGTCCTGTTCTCCAGCCTCTCCGGGTCACACTGCAACACAGCCCTCTGGGGTTTCAGCCGCTCCTTTCATTTTTTTATCATCAGCAAACTTGCTGAGACTACACTCTATCCTTTTGTCCAGGTAACTGATTAATATATTGAACAATTCTGGACCCATTTCTGTTGCGTGGGATGAGTCTCGCCGTGGGAGTCAGTCGAGCTAGTGCTGGCTCTTTCGGTATCAGGAGCTAACTTTGATCTGTCCGGCTCTGGAATTCTGCCCGGAAACCACACCTCCCGAACCCGGGCATGCGTGCCTGGGCCAGCCCCAGTTGGGCACAGGCGGGGGGGGCACCGTCTGGGCAGTTGCTGCCTACATTTCCCCCCTTTTTTTTTTTTTTTTTTTTTTTTTTATGGGGGAAAAGATGACAAATACGTGAAGATCTTAGCTGCGTGGTGCCTCGTTGTTCAGAGCCGGTGGTACTGGTCTGCAGGGAGAGGTTGGTGAAGACGACGAAGCCGCAGAAGCTGAGGGTTAAAGGCATCATCTGCGAAGCCTGCAGGCTCCTGGAGGTGATCAACAGGATGATGGAGCTGGGCTTTTCCCAGCAGTGTATGGCAGGAGGACCAGAGACAAGGAGCAGGAGTAGAAACATAAAGAGCTTGGGGTTAAGGATTCCCTCGTACAGCCACTTTAGTCTAGGGGCTGCTTTTATCTTCGCAGCCTTCCGTGGGGCCGGGGGCGGCATCGGGGGTAGCTCTCCGCGGCAGCCGGGGGTGCCGCCAGCCGCGGTTTCCGCCCCATCATTTTCCGGTGTTTCGACTTCCTCCAGGGGTGGTGCCGACGGAGTTGCGCTCGGCGCTGTCCCGGGCTCCCCCCCCTCGGAGGGCGGCGCTGGCGGGGCTGCGCTCGGCGCTGTCCCGGGCTCCCCCCCCTCGGGGTGCGGCACCGACGGAGCTACACTCGGCACCCTCCCGGGCTCCTCCCCTTCGAAGGAGGGTGCCGAGGGGGTTACTGTGGGCATTTCCTTCAGGGGAAATACCTCGGTTTTTCGTAATGGGGCCGCGGCGGTGGCCATTGCCACTTCTACTTCGGCTTTCAAGCAAGCTAATAGATTGCAAACGGTTCGCCAGGTGTTGTCCGCACCAACAATGTCGCCGTTGGCCTCCTTATAGTGGAAACTTGCCAGCACGTTGTACGTCTCCCCCCACAGGTCCCAGGCCGTTTCGGGACTCGGGTAGCGGAGGTTTTCCTGCGTTTCCGCCTGGGTTGTAATCTGATCGGCAACGGTGGTGCCGGTAGGTTTGCTCACATAGGAGCCCATCGTCAGATTTACTGATAACGGTGTTGAAGAGAAGAAAAAGTTTCTCTTACCCGAATTTTTCGGGGTATCGGACGGTCTGTAGAGAAGGGTCACTTTCGGACGAAACGCTCGGGGAGACGGTTTAGACCGAAATTAATGCTCGCATTCTCCACCAGATGTTGCGTGGGATGAGTCTCGCCGTGGGAGTCAGTCGAGCTAGTGCTGGCTCTTTCGGTATCAGGAGCTAACTTTGATCCGTCCGGCTCTGGAATTCTGCCCGGAAACCACACCTCCCGAACCCGGGCATGCGTGCCTGGGCCAGCCCCAGTTGGGCACAGGCGGGGGGGGCACCGTCTGGGTAGTTGCTGCCTACACATTTCTGACCCCTGGAAAACACACTTTGTTACTGACCTCCAGCTAAACTCTACATCACTAATGATAACCCTTTGAGCTCTATCTCTGAGGCAATATTCAATCCACCCTGCTGTCCACTCATCTAACCCATGCTTCTTAAGCTTGCCCATGAGGGTGCCATGGGAGATGGTGTCAAAAGCCTCACTGAAGTCAAGACAGACAACATCTACTACTACAGTCCCCCTCCCCCCATCTATCCATCCAGTCATGCCATTGTAGATGAGTATCAGACTAGGCAGACATGACTTGCTCTTGCTGAATCCATGTTGACTACTTCTGATAACTTTCTTTTCTTCCACATGCTTTGAGATCATGCTTGGAGTGAGTGGTTCCATCATCTTTCCAGGGCTGGAGGCGAGGCTGACTGGTTTGTAGTTTCCTGGGTCTTCCATCTTGTCCTTTTTGAAGACTGAGTACTTTCCCTGTAGAAAGTATTTAGCAGAGACGTGTGTTTCTGAATAATAAGATTCAGTGTTTCTTAAAAAATCAGTTTTCTCGAAGGATTATTATTTCTGTTTTATTCAGGCTTTTTAACTTATTTTACAGAAAATAACCCAAATGTTATGACAGGTGTCAACAGAAAAGCAATGACTTTTTCTGTCACGCTCTCATAAAGCGTCTCAGGTACAAACACACATTAGTAATTATTAATAACTGTAGTAGACCTTTTCTTGTGGAAGAAAATCTTTCTAGGTATCAGTCAGAGTAGCTGAGTTACTTTGCGGGATCGAAGAAAAGGGAAGAGGAGGCTAACGCTGCTTGTTCTGCTGTCATTATTCTCTTCCTGATAGAAACAGGAGAGAAAAGATCTTGACACAAATAAGTCCACCAGGTTTTTCCTGAACTGCAGTAAATGCAGGCCATGTCAGAGCCCATGCCCCTAGGGTGTCAGAGTTCAGGAATCAAATGCAGACACAGGGATAGTTATGACACATGGGAGTTTTCATCATTCTGTACTTTTCTATAACTGATGGAGAATAAGAGAAATGTTGTTAGCCCTGTGCTTCCCATATCATATCGTATCATATCATACATCATATCATATCATAATCAATCATGTCATGTCATGTTATATGTCATGTTATGTATCATATCATATATCATGTCATATCATATATATCATCATAACCATTAAAGATGATGGGATGCCTTATTGCTGCAGGTAGGAAGGGGGTGGAAATTTTCCTAACATTTTTCTGCTGTCCTAAACAAATACATGGTGACCATGGACAGAGTGCTCTAAGCTTTTTGAAATGTATTTCTGGTGTGACACTGGCACACAAATTAAGTCTGGTGCATTTCTCAGACTGATCAGATAAATTTAAAATCAGAAATGTGTAATGTATACATGTAGAGATGTATATATTTATGTATACTTAGAATACACTTAGAAATGTATAGAATTACTTAGACGAAAGACTTTTCCTATAAATTGTGAAATCAGTAAGAGTTTTGACCTTGTCCAGACTGTGCTATAAGAATAATTACTGTGTAAGTATTTTTACTCTGAAATTAATCTTCTCCATTAAACATGAGTTATCTCCAGTTACATAAGCTACTACTGCTTGTACCTATGCACTCATCATACATTTAAAGATAATTTATCATTTACTCTGTAGTTCTGGAAATGCAGTTGCAATTATTTGTTCATAAGCTTTGTTAAGAGAAATGTTCTGCTTTCTCAGCTAAAGTAGAAGTGGTAAAGCTAGGTGTTAGCTGAGTATTTGTCATTTGCAGATTGAGCTGATATAGTTGATTCCAGATCTGAACTATAGCCTGTTCAGTGTTTAATCTCTTAAAGATACATTTTTCCTAAAGACTATCTTTTGGTATTTGAGTCAACATTTTAGTCACCCAGGTCCTATAGGGAAGAAAGAAAAGCAGCCTTGAATGTGGAGAGTACAACAAAAGTCATGATCACCATTCATATGTCTCCAGTCCTTGCCCTGGTCTGGACATCTCTCTGTGTGAGCAGTTTAACTCAGAGCCAAAATTCCTGATATGCTAAAGCAAAATGTTTCAGAATGTTTGGAAGTGTTTGAGTGTCATTAATTTTGCTCAGTTGAGAAAACTGTTCACATTCTGCAGCTTAATATTTAAAAAAATTGTTAGCTGTTGATGGAAGCTTTCTGCTTTCGATAACTCACAATGCCTGATTTACTAAAACAAAGAAAATGCTGTTAATTGCAGAAATACCCTATGAAATGGAGCTGTTACATATTAAACATAGTAACAACATTTGACACAGAGGAGCTAATCAGTAAATGTCTGCTACAGCCTTTGGTTACTGAAATCCTAGACTTTGTCTAACAAGTGGTTTCACAGTTATAGTGGACTTCAGTGGACTCACCATTTTCTGACAACTGAGAGCACTGGCTGGAACAGTAGAATTCAGTCATGCAATGTAATATTTAAGTAAGTAAAACACAAGGGGGAGAAGGCATCTGACTCTTCTTTTACCCCTAGGTTCAACAGTGGGTTCTCTTTATTGGAGAGGGTGAGCACAGCTCCCCAGTTAGCCTGAATAAGTGCTTCCCTGTTTACTATTGCTACTGGTTCTAGGACACAAACAGGTGCTGTTTGTGTGGGCTTTGTAAAACTGAAAAAGATGGTCTGTGCATCAGCTACTTCATTTAAATAGAAATAGTCATACTTACAGGAGGCACTCTCTATAAAAACATTGATTTCTCAAAATGATTTATCCCTGGCTGTTTTCTCTTGCAAGATTTTCTTTGCATCCAGACTGTAAGTATTATCTAAGTTCATGAATAACCTATCTTATTTTGTCTAAAAGTACCTTCAATCATACAAACATCCTTTGTGTTTTGATTTTTGAGAAAAAAACAGAACAAAACAAACACAAAGGCCAAAACAGAGCAACTTCTGTTTACGTTAAAAAGTATTTCCAGACACAATGCTTTTTAATAAGTTAGTCTTCCTAGATGTGAAAACCTTTCACACTCATGTGTGTGATTGTGCCTCTGCAAAGGCCTCACACGATTTATTTTTTTTTGTTTAGGTGCTCTCCAGTGCTTTCTGAAAAGAAATGTGAATTTTCTGTGTGTATTAGAATTCTTATGGGCTACTATGAAATTGAAATATATAAAAAAATAAATGGCAATTTGCCTGTTGCTCAGATATGCCATATGTAGGATGCCATACAGTCCTAACTCGTGCTGTTGTTTAATGAGATTTGAAGGTATCTCCTACCTTGAGGAATGTTCTGCTCCAGGGCAAAACTAAAACATTCCCGTTTATCCATGCTGAGAGCTGCTTACTCATTTTCCAATTCTAACAAGGAACTAAGTCCAATTAAGTGGAATAAGCCAAGTTTGTGCTATGGAAGGTTTTAAACTGAATATTTAGAAGGGGCTCAGGGATCTGTGTACTTTAGCTCCCTTAGCAGAGCTCCTGTGGTTCTCAGGCTATCGCACGCACCGCTGCGTGTGAAGCAAAGAGCACCCAGTCTGTTTGACACAGCTTTGGCTTCACTGCTGAGAGAGAGATGCAAATGTACACATTAGATATTTTCTCTTAAATGCACCAGAGTAGAGGACTGATGTGTAATAACTGTGGTGAAAGAACAAATAGTTATGTTGCTTGGTTCTAGTTTGTTAAGGCTGGATGACTGGATGGATAACTTCAACTTCCAAAGTTCCTGCAATTAGCTGTGTGTAATTAATTTGATCAGGAGTGTAGGAGACTGATCATTGCAGTGGTCTTAGACCTTAGCAGTGTTCACTGCTATGACCTTATTATATGTTGCAGGGGTTTTGATAAATAGGAATATTTTTATTTCTTATAATCCGGTTGCTGGGTAATTTATATTGCAATGAAATACATGGGTAACCAAAATTCTGTCCTTATGAAGGACACAACGTAGCATGTTTAAAGATTTTATGTTTAATGACATCTCAAAAAAAAATGTGGACAAGTGTAGATGGCATGTGGTTTTGTTCGCAAATGTCAAGAAAATATATCTATTTACCAAGATAATGTTATTAAAGAAAGTACCCAGTTTGCTTGACATTTTTCACCTTGCCGAAACAAAAAAAAAATGCCCTGAGAAAAAAGAAAAGATTTCTATTTTGCTAACATTTTGTTAAGAAAAACCAACAAAACAAAACAAAAAATTCTTACAACACTTCTGATCTTTTCTTTCTCTCATTACAAAAATAGATAAAGGGGAAATAAGAGAGCAGAAATGAGATATTTCTTTTTTAGTCTGGAGAAGATGCAAGTGGAAGCACAAGTTCCACGATTAAATAGTTGAAATTTAGTATTGAGTTTTTAATGAAAAAATTCAATACACCAGTATATGAAACATTTATCACTTTGAGTAACTGCTGCTAAAGAGAAGTTTTAACTCTGTAAGTCAAAATATAATGTATGAGCTGTTGCATAATACTTTTAAATCAAACCACGTTCCTCTTGCTGTACAGGCCACTGCAAATTGTTAAATAATTTTGTCTGTTTTGAGGTTGTACTTCCTTCTCTCATTGATATATTTTATTTTCATTATGTGAAGTTGTACGTTGCAGCTCACATGGTGTTTGAAACCAAATAAGATGTTTTAGTTTTGCCAACAAACAAATATGCCATCTTTCAAGGGATCTGTCTTATTGGTGATTAATGACAGGTTATTTCTTAAATAATGCCAATGAATTTCAGGTGTAGATCTAGTTTTATTTTAGGCACAATATGTAAACACAGATAATTGCCAGTCAGCCAACAGTCATCCTTAACTAAAAGTGCTTGAAATATGTGTATCACCATATATCTTAACCCTTACTCAAAAATATTCAAGAATTCCAAATTACTCTGCTGGTAATGATGTGCAAAATCAGAATTCTTGACACTTGAGGTCAGAGCAATTACCACTAACAAATTCAGTGACATACTAGTTTCCACACTGTAGATGGAATTCCATCAGGGATACATAATCTAGTGATTCTAGCTTCTTTATTAAAGAACCCATTAATTTAAAAACTAAACTAGGTACAGTGAGTCAGTATGAAGAAATAGCAGTGCTTCTGTATTCACGTTTGATGAAAAATTAGACTTTTTATTCCCTGCTTAATAATTTTCTAGGTTGCCTTGGTCATTGTCTTAAAGTAACAACCATGTTCCAGCTTGGTTTTTTTGGTTTTTTTTTTGTTCATAATTTATTTCAGGAACTCTGTTCAATTACATTCTGTAGAAATGGTATTTAGGTCACCTTCAATTGGCATCACAGCAGTTTCCTGTTCTGACCCACCATTTGCTGCATGATCGTATAGGACAGGTCTAGTTCAGACAGAAGTTCAGTGGCTTCTGTCCTTAAGTATAATACTTTTGAATGTATTTCTAAAGAAATACTATCTAATACTATTTAGGCTTAGGCTTTTTACATTTGATTGTTTTTTTTGTTTTGTTTTTCTTTTTTGAAAGATCTGTTGAGGAGTTTGTAGGAATTTAACTTATAACTCCAGAGAAAAGTAGAAGCATCCTTTTATTTCAGAAGTTTGCACATTCTGCTGGGGTTTTTACTTTCCTTGGCTGCATACTGGGACCCTTTGGGCAAACTACTGGATGGCGTGGGGAAATCAATGTTGGTTTGAATAGCTTTAGTGGTGGCTCTTGCAGAATTTATTTGGGATGATAAACGCTGGCACATATAGCTCAGGCACTTTTTCCTAGCTTTGTAAACCAAATATTTTTTCACCTTTCTGGAAAAGAGAAAGAAAATTTCTATAGACAAGCTAACAATACAGAAATGGGTAAACTTTAAAACATTGCTTCTTAGATTTTTCCTGATTTTTCTTTAAATATTTTGCAGTAAGTTCCCAGGCTGTTATTTGATGCCCAGTGTTTAACCAGGCTTTAATTAGCTAAACATTGGGTTGTGTTTATATAACTGACATAATGCCAGTAGAAAATGTCAATCAGCTCTTGAAAATGTTTTAGCTCTGCCTTTGTGGAAGAAAAGGTAAGAATCAGGTAGCTGTTTCAGGGTTGAAGAATTACTGATGTAATTTGTCTAAGTTGTAAATATCTGTGTAGTATCTATGGTTAAACTTCTCTTTGAACAAAATCTAACTTCATGTGATTGAGTGACAAAGATCCAAGACAGCCAGAATGAACTGTATTTTAAAAACGCATATGAAAAAATATCAGCTCAATAAAAATGGACAAAATGCCAAACCAGAAGTAAACTCAAAGGGATCTCCAAGGAAAATCTGAAAAGGTTAATTAAATCCAGTTGTGTAATGCTGAGCTGATGCTATGTTTTTTCACAGTTCTTGACTTTGCTAAGGGAGAATTTATCAGGTACCTGAAAGAATGAATGTTCCCTTTCTCCATTACCATTATGTAAGGTTGGAAGACTGGAAAAGTGGAGAGACCAAAATGTGTGTCACCTGTGACAGCTGCTTTGCTGCTGAGGCTGATAAAATAGCTGAGAACCAAAAGTTTGTGCTTGAGCATGGCCAGGAAAGAGTGAGATCTTATCAGACAACGAATAGGTAGAAAAAAAATTTATTGCATGCAGTTGGGTGTCATTACATTTCACTGAAACCCTTTAAGGCTTTGCTGAAAGAAATAGTAGAAGACATTAATTCAAATAGCTTTTCATTCCAGGGCCTTGAGTGCTGGAGGATAAGTGGAGGGAAGTCCAGCAGGAAATAGGTCAGGCTGCTTCTTTACTAATGGGTAGAGGAAATATTTGTGTCAAATACTGGCAGGGATGTATTTGTATCATTGCACCATTTAGCTGTACCTTGTTGTGAGGCACTGGGGACAGATGGGCTTCCATCTTCCAAGATTCATGTTGGTATCCATACTTGCAGGTCTTCCTTTCCCCTAAACTTTCCAGAAAATAGGACTGGTGTAGAAAGTACAATTTATTCTTGAAGAACCCCTTTGTTAATTTTTTTTTCT
The DNA here is from genome assembly GCF_036169615.1 of Heliangelus exortis. NCBI lineage: Eukaryota > Metazoa > Chordata > Aves > Apodiformes > Trochilidae > Heliangelus > Heliangelus exortis. Next base: position 83,762,327 of record NC_092423.1, on the reverse strand, counting down.
ATTACCATTATTATTTTCTGCCCCAAAGGATGCTTTTCTCTGGTTAATTTTAAGTTTTTGAATCTTTTTTTTATTTTCTGTCTTTAGGACTGTGCTAGTACTAGGTCCTATATTTATATCATCAAGCTGAAAACGAAAGCTGTCTAAAATGATATTAAAAATCTTCACAAAAGATTTTCAAGTCTTCACAAACCTGTCTGCCATATTTTTATTTTTGACATTACAGTCATTCATTCATATCCAGACAGAAAATTCAGACAAATGTGGTTAATGCATGCTGTGTGAAAAAAATTGGTTTAAATTATTGGTAAAGAAAAAAGAGGCAAAACACCACGTCAGTCATCTGATGAGGAAACATATTGCAAAACAATACTAAGGGTTTAGATACTAAGAAGACGTTTACTAATTGAGTCTAACCTCTACAGCATCATACAAGTCTGAAAGTATGTTTCTTTTCAGTTAAATAGATATAGAATGAATTATGCAAATTTTTCTTTCTTTGAATTTCCATGATCCGTTATGCAATCAACGTATTTTTTTATAGGCTATCCCAAGAGTTTTAAATATAGGTTTTGTTATTTGCCTTACTTCTTAATTATGTTTCATATGTAGAATTTTATTCAACTACAACAAAAATATGCAACATACTATTTTTGTGCCCCACCTCTTCCTTGCAACCTACCTGCTGCTGAATGCTGCTTTTGCCTTCTGCTTCAGCTGCCTTTGCAAACAAATCTAAAGTCATTCTTCCTGCAAAACAGGCAGCCTAATTAACAATTAACTGCCTTCCTCAGAAATTCTAGAACACTGTTGGCCCTTTGCCTAGCCATGGCTTTTTTGCTTAAAAGTAGATTCTTTTAATTATGTAACAGAATATCCACTTTAAGTATTGGGTAATTATTCTTTTTAATGGGAGCTAAGCACTAACACAAATACAGGAATCTGGACAGTATTTAAGATAATGTATGAATCTATAGGAATGGAAAAAAACCCTCACATACAGAATATACAAATACATAAATTGAACTTTCATGTTTTCCGATGTTTCACAGGTACTGCCTAACAGAAAGGAAACAATAAAAAAGACAATAAAACGTTTTTTTGCACAGCTGATGATAAAATTATTGATTTTATATCCCACACAGCTCTCAAAATTACATCTTTGTATTTTCTAAGCAGCAGAATGATTATACCTGTGTCTGCAGTGTAAGCTATTGAGAAACTGAACCAATTATATGTATTCTTTTCTGTGTCGTACTTGCAGCTTGCAGCTTCTCTTATCTGAAATTCACACTGGATTTCTGATTGAGAATTCTCATCCTGAGCATCCACAGCTCAATAGATGTTTTGAAATTACCTTTTGGAATGCTATCTAGAAAATTTAAATTTCCTGAAAAAAAGCTGGTAATATCTGATGTCTGCCTTTTTTCTTATTTCTGATCCTTTTCTTGACAACCAAAATAACCTTTAAAATGAAATTTTCTTGATATATTCCTCTGATTGGCTGGACACAAGGCAAGAATCCTCTGTAAGGCACCAGGGCAGAAAGCTGTTTGAAAAGAGTTCAGCAATTTTGTTGGGAATTATCTTCCATCAGGATTGAAACATAAGAGCAAGCTAAACAATCATACATGATCTTGACCATACCTCCATTTTCTGTCATTGCTTTTATTTTCCTCTTGAATGACAGACACATTTCTTTGTTTTTCTCACCCTTCTTGCTACGTCCTGAAGGAGAATCTGTGAAGAGAACCAGGTGTTTCCCTTCTTCTCCTTAGGCCTCTTGAAATCACCTGGAGTCAGTGTTTTCCCCTGTGTGTGAGTGAATGTATTTACTGTGCTTGCTAAATACAATTTCCCAGGAGAATCCTGCTTGTTACAGTGTGTTCACTAAAGGCAAAGGAAGTACTAGAATAAACTATAAAAAATAACTGTGCTGGATTGTAGTTGTAGCCTCTTCCTTACTGTTCTGATCTAGATGTCTCAGTGGCTGATCACTACCTCCTGGAACAGGTAATTGCTTTTCCCCAAAGAGTTACACTGTTAGGAGTAACACTGACTGCTTCTCTAAAAAAGGCTCAGAAAGGTGAGCATGGTAAGGGGAATGAGAAAAGGAGGCCTGCTTTCTTTCCAGCAAAATGCTGAATTAATTTCATGACTTTTTATTCACTTGGTTGACATTAAGACTTTTCTGGTCTAATATGTTCTTCAGTAATTTTTTTTTTTTGCTTTGCTCATATTGTGATGTGGAACTACTCCATTCTTTTTTCCTTACTCAGTCTCAGTGGGCAATTAAATGTTGAGTGTAGCTTTGGGGAAAACAAGTCTTATCTGGAAGCAAGAATCCTCATAATTTATGACAACTGCTGAAACTTCAGGCACAGTGGTTTTAAAAGTCTTTGTTGATAAAAGCTCCCACTTGCAGTAAGGTCTGACCTGCTTGAGTGGCACAGTGCATTTTTGAGCTTTGCTTCAATGCCTGAGGGGTGCTGCAAATCAGAGGCTTCTGCGTATGGGAAGATAGGATGCCTTGCACCTAGGGGCTAGACCATCAGGCTGCACCATTTATTGATAGACTCCTTTTTTATTTCAAAATGTCAAACCTCATAAAATGCCAGACAGAAAATATTTTTGTGAAGTAACTGACATGTTAAAAAACTGAACATTTTTCTGAACCAGGTTTTTGCCTTTCTTGATAAGAACTTATTTTTGCAACTGACTCGTGGCTGTTGTGAGGTGCTGGGCAGGACATGTACTGAGGTATCTCTCGTCAAAGCCCTGTGTTTTCATCTCACCCAGGTTACCCTCCTGCTCTGCCCTGGAGTAATCTGGCTGCTGATGTGGGTGGAATGTTTGGAAGAGGGTGGGGAGGCCTCATTGCTTTACACTCTTTGTAATTCCTCACTTGCCTGAGCCAGAGTCCAGTGTAGTGGACTGACTGGATTGCTGCAGTCAGGGATATATGGGACTAGGAGGTGGACAAGATAGTTTTCTGTATTGCATGACAATTCTTCCAAATGAGTGAAAAAGGTTTTTTGTTTTCTAAAAGGTATTTCTTCTTGCTGCACTTCCAGTAGGGGCGTGTTGCTGGTTTTATGATGGACAGTGCTTAAAGCCACCTGTCAGTGGACCCAAACAGATGTGCAGGGAATTCAGTCAACTTTTATTGTTAAAACAAACCCTGTTCTTGAAGTCACACATTTCATGATTGCTACTAGCAGCCCCTAGGTTTTCTGGAATTGGGAGTAGATACCTTCACAGCTTTGGTGTAGTTTTAGCTACTGTTTTCATAACTAATCTGTATTAAGTAGATTGTATTATCTTCAGTGTAATGCAATTTTTTGCCAGGGCCTTCAGATCTAATCTGAAAAGATTCCTTGTCATGTTGATGCCATTATTGTACTGGGAGACCTGATACAGTTGACTACAATTTCTCTGCTCCTGTTCATGTTCCAACCCATGGCTAAATTCTACAGTTTTAAAATGCAGTTCTGTAAAGCGATTTTGGTGTGGTTGCAGAAACCTTTTAAAGTAAAAGATATATATATAGTGAATAAGATATAAGACCTCAAAACATACACTTTGAAAACTGTCTGACCTCTTGGATGCAAATGTCAGATAAAAAAAGCACAAACTCAACTGTGCTTTGCCTCTCAAGAATGACTAAGGACTTTCACTAAGTCATGAGGTAGCTATGAATTTCCCCACCTATTTTATCTATTTAATCTTAAACAATGTAAGGCATGTCTTTGGTTCATGTCTTGGATTCATGTCTTCTGCACTTCATGTCTCTAACCCCTTGGTTAGAGAGGTCACTTGGAATATAGAATGCTAAAATTCAAGTATCAAAAATCAAATCTCATAGGTGCTTCAGGGGACCTTAGGATCCAATTTTGTCTTTCACTCTAGTGTCCTAAATTCCACATAGTCAAGTATTTAATGGCTGTCATTCTCTCAACCTTTGCTACTGAAGCCGTTATAGGTCACATGGTCACATGGAAAAAATTGAATATTTATTTTAGAATGAAAATAGAATGGGTGTTTTTGTAGAAAGTTTGTGTGGGAGGCTTGTTTGCTGATGGAGGAATCTTGGTTTCTGTTTTCTGTTTCAGTTCATGTTAAATCTTTTTATAGAAATCATAGAGAAGGCAACTGGTGAGATGGAAGAATGCACCTCAGTCTCTAGAGTAGTCCATGGCCATGAGGCTGGGCTTGGATGATGGAGAAACAAGCCATCACAAAAGAGAGAGTTTTAAAGTAACTCAGAACTGTGGAAATTGCTCTAGCCACTGGGACAATATGCCAAAGAACAACCCACACCATTCAAATCAGCTTTTTCTCTTGACTGGTGACACTTTGCTTAACTGGCAACTTTTATGTGAAAAATTACCTGAGCATGCACGAAATATCTTGGTAATTAGCAGAGCTGATGGCCTTAAGGCATCAGTGTTATTTAAATAATTTTTGTTTAGAGCAAGACCCCAGCATAAGGAATAGGGATAGAGCTCTGTTCCATCTCTTCTTTTTCCTCCTCCCTCCATTTTATTGAAAAGATTTTGGGCTGGACAAACAGCTGCACTGAGACCCCCATGGCTGAATTCACACAGCAGTCTCATCCAGGCACACACGTTGGCAGGAAAAGATGGGATAAGTTCCAGACACTGAAGCTCTTATAAGCAGCAAACTCCTGACAAGTGATTTCAGTGCCTGATCCTGAATTGCTTTAATTTGCAATTGAATGACAAAGTCCTCAAGTCATCCTTATCTCCTGAGTAATTGAAGAGAGTCTCTGCAGTGTAAAAACTCATTATGATTCCTCTGTGTTATTTTACACCCTTGGAAAGGAAGTTTTTGTCATTACATCTCTCTCTGGCATATTTTTTACTAGCACTGAGCTGCAAAATATGAGATGCACACCTAGTTGATGTGCTTGTATTTACAGATGAAATTGAAGATTAAAAGAGAATTCATTATTGCATTTGTGCAGTTCTACAGAGCCTCTCTGCCATTGATCTTTATACTTTATAATCGTTTGATTCAAGTTCTGATCATAAAATAAAATGTAATCATTCTTTGTAAGTGTTGTTTTTTGCTGTCCATAACAGAGGAAGAGATAATTTTCTAGATGTTTCACAAGTGGAGATTAAACTAATGAAGTAATTACAGTAAATTAAGATAAAATCTAAGATCCAAAGCCTTGCAATAGGAAGCAGAATATTTTCTACTGTCTGATGTGGTTCTCTTCATTTCCTGGAGCTGGAGAATGCTAATTTTTGCAGCACCTTCTGCCCCAGTAGAACTTGAAAGCAGAGCTGAAAGCCTTTAAAAAGAAGGTTTTCTTTTTTTTAGGAGTTTGAAGTAGGGGCACTGTTCACTAAGTCTTTAATTTGTAGAAAGTAGATTAGAAACTAGCTGGAAGTTGTTACAGAATTATCTGCACATGTAGTGGGCTAGACCCACTGTTACGCTTTTAGTAATTTGTGCTATTTTGGGCAAGTGAGAGAGCATTTGTGACTGCTTACTTTTTTTTCCCAGAGTATCTGAGAGAAAGTAAGACATACCAGCATGTTCTCTGAGTTATTTATGATATCATTTTGCAAATTACTGTAGGGATATAGCATACAAACAAATGAGACTCTCAAGGAATGGGGAGAAAAGCGAGAAAGCATCAGGGCCAGGAGGGTTCTGAGGTCCTTCTTCTGTAACAGAGCTATAATGGAGCTCCACTAAGGTCTGATGCACTTCAAGTCTCAACCTGTGGTTGGATGCATCAAAGGATGAATTTAAAGCAGAATATGCTGGCAGTGGAAGCACGTGAACCACTGTGTCTCTCTGTGGACAGTGAACTGTAGAACAAGTGGAACAGATCCCAGGCTGAGCTGTGTAGCTTTGTAGACAGATAAAAGCATAAATTGGCTTTAAATTGTTTGGAACTCTAACTTACTTGTCTCCTTCTAGAACTGGTCGTTACCACATCTCTGCACAGGATGTTTATGCTGGCCTCAGCCCTGAGACTACTGAATCCAAAAAATGTTCCAGGTGAGTCCTCTTCCCCTTTGCTGGAATTCCTTCTCTGGGGGTAAAACAACAATGGCTTTCAGTTCATTATGATAAAATATGTACAGAAATGAGTGCCCCACTTTTTGCTGCTTTTCACAATCAACTCAATTTAGAACACGTTGTGTTGCTTCGTGACCATAAGGATTAAGGTTGTCATACAGGGGTTTCTCTTCCTTTGGTAATGTGTTGTTATAAGTCAGCCCTTGTTCTGCAAGCCTATGTGTAAGAGTTGCTTTGTTGTTGCTGTTGAGACTAAGGTTTTCTCCTGCAATGGAAAAAAAAAAAAATTCTTGCTGGGTGAGCTCATTAGTTTAATGTCTGTGTTGCATTCATCTGTTTGTTTCGGAACATAAAAAAAACCCAGACCAAAGGTTTCAAATGGTTCAGGGTTCAAGGTTTGGGTCTGATATGTCTTCAGGGTTTTCCTTTGTTTTAAATTAATAGCTGCTGTGAACTGAGCGTGGTTATGTAGCATCTTCCAGAATATAGGGGAAGCACTGCAAAAGAACAGGATCCCTTTTGTGACCCTAGTGAGGTTTGTAGACTCCGTATTGCAGATTCTGAGAAGCATACAAATAGGGTTCTTCTGTCCAGTCAGTGAGACCTTAGTTCCCACGTGTAGGAACTTCTGCTTGGAAATACCCTTGCACATGGCTAGTTCATGACTATGGAAATGGATGCCTGACACTGTAAAATGACCTGTCCTTATGCTAACAATAGCTGAGTTTTTTACTTTACCTTATTTAGTGCTAGAAAATGTTTGGTACCTGAGTTTGAGAAAAATCCAGTTGAGATCTTATGTTGTTTGAATTTCTATTAATTTTCTTTTCACACAGTACAATCAGTTTTATTTTGGGGGGGAGTTAACTATATCTTAAATCTGCAAATTATGCAGACTAAATGAAACCAAAGTAATTTCTCAATTCTATGTTATTTGTCTATGATCAATAACAAATTCTATGTTATTTGTCTTGCCTCATGAGAATGACAGCTCTGTGCACAGTTGCCACAGTACCTGCACTTTTTGGTAAATATGGGTGGTTGGATGCATCTGTATATTGTTACTGGTTAGCATCAGTATATTGTTAACCATGGAAACATAATCCTTCAGAATCAAGAGTTTCTGAAACATGAACAATGGGGACTTTGGAAACCAAATGACTCATGTTTGGCAAAAGCACCTCACAGATCTTTGTCTCATCACTATAAGGCAGAAATACGTTCCAGCAGCTTCAAATTATAGAAATGAATCTTGTGAGGGACTAATGAAAAAGTTGATATTTTAATTCTGCTGTAATTTCTTGTTCCCAAGATAAATGGGATAGGAGACAGAGTCTCTCCCCTCTGCCACAGTGCTAATGTTAGTAGGAAGACGATCTGCCCTCTGATCAGCTCTTCTGGGCAATATCACATCCCTTGTGACTATTCTGTGCTGCATTTTCCACCCTACTCCCATGGCAGTGACATGGGGAAATGGTCATTCTGACCTGGTTTCAGCCATTGCTCACAAAATTAACAAAGCCACCTGAGTTTATGTCTTGGTTTCACTCTATCTTTGAACAGTCTTTGCCTCCTAGTTGCCCTGTGGTTTGGGTTGAATTCAAAGAGATGACCCAAGTTAATCAAACAAATCCAGGAATTTATCCTAATTACAAAGGTGTCTTCAACCTGAGTGCTCTAGATTATGCTCTGCTAGAACATAATTCTTGCAAGTGATTCCCTGAGAGGCTGTGTCTCTGTGCAATGCTTCTGTGTTATGTGCCTTAGACTGAATGATCTGACCATCTTTGCAAATGTGCTATGTGAGGTGAGTGTAAATGGAGACAGGTATACTCTGTGGGAGTGAAAAATATACTTATTTCTATTTTGAGTTCTTTATCCATCTTTTTGTACTTCTTTGAGGTTGTAAGCTGCCTCATGCATAATAATTGCTATGATACTGTAAAAAAGCAAGGAATGGTTGTCCTTTCCAAATTATAAAATAGTTATCACTATTCCAGAGAAATTGTGCTTTTTAAAAAATTAAAGGCCAATGGAGTTATAATACTTAGATCTTGATTTTTTTACTCATTTGTATGAATTTTGTTTCAGTCAGGGCCAGTGATCTGAAAGCTGAAAAACTGGTAGAATAGCAGTGTCTTCCTGTGTCTCCAGATTCATGAATGTTTTTATATGAGGATCATTGATTTATAATGAGAATTTCAATCCAGCTTCAGTCAGGTCAGAGACTCCTCTTGTCACTTAGTAATGACTTTCTTATCACAGAGGGCCAGAAGAGTCCTTACCAGTATTTTCAGCTTTCAATAGCCTTTGGTACAGTGGGTCACTAGGCAGTGGTGACTTCATGGGGTGGTTCTGCTGTCAGCTTGGATCTTCTGGACCATTTGTCATCAGAGCAGGTTGGAGCTGCTCCAATCTATCAAGGAATTCTCATGAGGCCCTGATCCTGTTACAGACAGAGATATTAGGGTCACTGATAGCTGCAATGCACTTCTTTCTTTTTTTCACCAATGCTGCTGTTTAAAGATTTCTAGTTAAAATTTGGCCCCTGGTGCTACTGATAATAAGCAGCAATTTTCTTCTCATTGGTTTTGCAACAGGAGCAGGAAGGCATTTTGGAAATCTCTTAAGTCACATTGTCAAAAATGAAGTCACTCAGAAGTTGCAGGTTTGGCCAGTAGAAAGGCTGGGGAAATGATATGAAGGAATTTGTTTTCAGTATGCCTGGTCTAGGACAGTAACATAGATATGCATAATGAAGATACAACACAAAAAGAAATTGGTCTGTATGTGACAGTGTATTCAGAAGCCCATTTCTGTTTAATTATCTGCAGTATTTAATGTGCACAGTTGTGATTTCAAGGGCTTTTACAAAAGTTGGCTGGGCCTATTTCAATGCTTCAGCATCCCATGCTGTTGCACATCTACTTGGCAATGGATCTGAGGGAGGCGGGTGCCTTCCAGGCCAACTGCTTGCATCTGAGCAATTTCTGCACAGCACAAGAGCAGTCTACAGGAGAAATACAGGTGGTTTCTTGTGTAGGAGATGAGGAAAAAAATACTGATGCTTTCCAAAGAACCAAGATTTAATCTTGATGAGCCTTATTTTTGTGCCTCAGATTTCCCCTTCCAGGCAGACTGCTTGGCCCTCATTTTCCATGTTGTGTATTCATTGGATGCTCACTTACTTGAATTAAAGGCCAGACTATAACAACAAGGTTTTGATGAACTACTTGAGTATTTGGCTTATTCTAAATGCAGTAAGAGTTATGATTATGCAGCCTGAGAAGGGGAAGATGAGATCCTGTTTTAGATTCACTGTTGCATTCACTTTTTTAGCTACGAGTACAATTAGTCATTACATCAGATTTTCCTTTTGGGTCAGGTAGTTTAGTAGGAGCTTGACTCTCAGGCTGTGCTCTTGTATTTATGATCAGTTGTCATGGCTCCTGTCAAGTCCAAGGAAGAGGCTTAGACACTGAAGACCTCAGATATATTTTTGCCTTTGGCACTGCCTTGGCAAAATTTGTGAATCTAACCTCCTATCTCTCCAGTGTCCCTTCCCTCCCATTCTTATGTGGCCTGCAAATTACCTGTGATGTGGGTTTTTAGTCTTTGCATTGGCCATTTCTGACTGAGAGAGGAGGTTTCCCATTGAGTGGAGGGAATGAACTCTGGATGTGATGCTGTCAGCTGCCAGGGCTCAGGTGAAAAACTTGTGGGAGGTGGCAGAAACAGCTCCCTTCCCATCCTGAGGCTTGGGCTGTGCCTCATGTGCACATGTTCTGTGTTTCATGTGCACAATGGTTAGTTCAATGGAGACCTGGTCCTGGTTGCTCTTGCCTTCTAGGCACTAAGATAGTGTAAAAATAATCACAGGGGCTTTGCCTTTGAGAGCTTAAAAATGTGTTGCTTTAACACTTCAAAAGCTTAAAAATGTGGTGCTTTAGCTCTACAAAAGCTTACAAAACTCTATGAATCTTTATTCCTGTGGGTTTGGTGCATTGGATGAGGTTTTCTCCTGGGATTTGGAAAGGTGCTTGGTAAAGGCTATTTTAGGAAGTTATCACAGGATTACTTTAAGAATAATGTAACTTTCAAGGCACATTGGTTGTATTTATTATTTTTAATTATATTTAATGATTTGTGTTTTCCTCTTGTGCCTACTTATTTTTATCATGTGCTTTGCTCTCTATTTAAAGGGTCTGGGATTCTTCCCAGACAGGTACTACATAAATAAAGTGTATTACTATTTTAATAAGCTACAACAGAACAGAAATTAGAAAATTACATATGTTCATATTGTCTTTTTAGTCATTGTTAATGTCAAGATTTACTGTTTAACGAGAAAGGTGAAGTGGAAAGGAACTTCCACATGGGATAGAGAGAAACTGCTCCTCTTTCCCGTATGGCCCTGAAGGAATTGAAGTAGATGCAGTAGGCTATATTTTAGGAATAAGCCTAATCTTGCTGTCTCTTGCAACACTTTAGAAAGAGTAGTGAGCAATAGTTAAATTTTATTCTGATAGGGAGGCTTCAGGACACTGGTGAGATGTCTCTCTACCACATCTAGTGATGGCAATGCAACCAAATAGATGAACACAGACCTTGCCATGCTCAAAATGTTTGTCATGTGTGTACAAACAGGAGGGTTTGCATTAGACACCCAAAAAGCAACGTTTCTAAAGGGTCAGAAATGTTCTGCTAGCTGATATTTTTCTGTTTGTTATTTCTGCAAATCACTGTAATTCCAAATGAAAGCTCCCCTTGAAAGAAAAAAACCCAACAAAATAATACCTAAAAGACAAGAATTAGGAAACACAAAGTACTATTTCCAGCAGGGAATACCAGCAGAAAAGCTAGAAATCCCTTGAGAAATACTGCTGTTCTGTAATTTCCAGCTCTAAGTGCAAAGTTGTGATGGTAGAAAGCCTGGGGTAGCTGACTGCAGCAGCAGGCACATCAGACCTGGGTTGTCCTGGGGTTGATTCCCAGCTCTGCTGGATCCAGCAGTTCTGGCTTACCTGCAGCCAGCCACTTTACCTCTGTTATCCCTGCTGCTTTTGGACTGGTGACTGATTCTGAGTATTTTTATGAGTGCAGGGTAGAGAGTGGCCAACACCTAATATATCAGCTTGACCAGAATTCAAGTAATCACTCTGATATTTAAGTATTGTTATCTCTAACCGTGAAGATGTTTTTCTTTGGAGAGTCTGTGATTTGTATTTGGATTTCTGATGCAGTCTGGGATCCTTTTTGATGTACAATGCTTTAAATCAAAACAAGCCTTGATTATTTGTACACAGTACGTCTTTTTTGCATAGTGTGAAAGTAGAAAAGTAGATAGGACTGCTTTAATTTTATCGAAATAAGTCACTGTGTATTGCATTTTGAAAATCAGACAGTTTTTCACATCTACTTTCCACAGTGTAGTAAAATATGTACATAAGCATGCCTACACACCAATTCTGTACTGCAGGAATTCTGTACTCTTTCCTTAATAGTTTTAACTTTAGGCTCTTTGTTTGTTTGATTGTTGTTTGGTGTTGGTTGGGTTTTTTTGGGGGTGTTTTTTTTTCAGTCATTGGATTTCCTTACACTAATTCTGCAATATTTCTTGTGTAAAGAGCATCTGAAGCATTTTGTTGTTGCAAACTGAGAAACTGGGCATAGTCTCACCAGAGAGCAGAATTTATTTTTCTTGCTGGAAGATAGCCTTCTGCTTGGAACTGCACAGCTGGGCTTTTGCAGGAGAATGTCAGCCTGCCTGTTAGAGGATCTACATGCACACAAGGCAGAAAATGCATTGGTCTCTTAATTCTGGGACCAGTAATGCCAGAACACACCAGTTTCCCAGCACTGAGACTGGCTTTCCTCAACTCAGCTGACTTTAACGTATCAGGAACTTGGAAGAAAGATAGGAGATAGAGAGTCCCACAGGAGTATGTCAAGTGGCTGAGACCTGGGCCAGTTTTCAGTAAACTTTACTCATAGCCTGAATGAAAGGTAGAATTTAGTACTTAAATAGTATAATACTGCATTACAAAGCTTGGTTTGTGAAATAACCCACTAAACATTGGGCTTAGTTATGTTGTTTGATTTCCTTATGTTTAGAAAATATAGGGGACACAATATTTCCTAACACTAGTATTTTTTACACATACAAGATTTTTTTTTAGTTCTGAGTTTTCAGAACAAATTGCTGGAACTGTATTTCTGCTTACATGCATTTAAAAAAAATAATGGTGTAATTATAACTCTTCTTCTTGTCCAGACAAGCTGGATCTGATGCACCTCATGCATGAAACTGTATCACTCTGGGTTTGGATTTAGGTGTAAGCTACAACTAAGCAGATGCAGGCAGACATGCAATAGAAATACAAGAGCCCAGCAGAAGCTTAACTATCATCATGTTATACATGCATTGGGAAAGGCAGTGCTCTAAGGAGATTCGGAAAACAGCAATAAACCAGGCTGCAGATGTTTCTGAGATGCTTAAAGAGAAAATGCAACAGAGCACAAAGGTGATTATTTTAAAATTGAGTAAGAGTTCAGTGTGGGCTGGCAGTAATGCAGTACTGTCCAGCCATCCTATTAATTTTTGATTATGTAAAATGGGAGAAAATTGTTGTCCAAAGGACCAGTTGCTATGAGCTCTCCTACTGTAGCCTCCAGCTATAGTCTAAATTGTACCATTTTGTAACAAATATCTGTTGGACACATAAACAGTATTTCTGCCCAGAGAAGAGGTAGAAATGTAGAGAGAAAAGAAAGTAAAACAGGTTAGGACAAGAAGCATACTATATCCTCTTCAAAATATTACATGGGGGGAAGAGGAGGAGGAGGTAGTGGGATGCCACAGTGCTGTCCTCTATAGTAAAAAAGTTTCATTTTGGTAATATTTGTCTTTTTATCTTTTCCTTTTGTCTCTTAATAAAATTTAAAAGCTATTCAGTTTGAAAGGATGGATTAATTCTTGTGGAGTGGAAAAACAGTGCTGTATGGTAAATCTTTCCTTGGGCACCTTTACACAGGCAGCTCATGTGGCATTGGTGTCTTAGTATGTCACAGTGGTGAAGTTACTTCCATATGACAATCTGCCCTGTTCTTAGAACAAACCGTATTGTGTTATGGAAGCTTTGGAAGCCAATTTTAGCAGTGTTTCAGGCAATATTTTATGAAATGTAACTATAGCAACAAGACCTCCACTGCCAAATGACAACACAATCTTAATTTTAAAAGAAACCAAAAATCCCAGGAAAAATATCTCTTCCTTGGTCCCACATTTACACATGCTACTCAGCATATTATCTACTAGCTGTCTACCGAGGTTATTACATATTTAGACAACATCTTCTTGTATAAACTTAGCCCCACCAGCTTTATCTGTGTCTCTGCAGTGGCTGTTCTGGTTGCAGTCACTTTTTGTTTTTAATTCCCCAGGTGCCACACGGTGGTGCTCCCTCCTCCTCATTGCTCAGAGGCCAGGGCTGGCTGAAAGGACTTAGGGATGCAGTGTGCATACCAAGGCAGGGAAGGCTAGCACTCAGTTCTGTAGTGAAGGGGAATCATGCTATGGGATAATCATGCTTTTCTCCCAGGACCAGGCTGCTAAGTCAGATATGGAAAAGAAGATGATAAAGACAGCTCCCAAAATTCCTCAGCATTGTGTGTATATACGCTCACATACACACAGGTTCATCCTCTTCTATATGAATTTTGCATGCTGGCTTTTTTGTGATAGCTATTGCTCCTGCTCATTTTCTCTGCTTGATCAGTAGAAGACACATCCAGGTTCACATCTCAGTATCCTCCTGAAAAAAAGGAAAGCATATTTTTCTCTAGGCCTCTGAAAAAGAAGCAAGGCAGAGGGAGGGGAGATGCACCTTCCTTTTCAGACACTACAGAATCAGGAGCTTGGTGAACCCAGGAAGGATCCCTAGGGTCAAGGGCATCTAGAAGAGGTGCTGGCACAGTGTTAATTGTAAGATCCCTTTTCCTCATAAGAAAAGCCCTTTATTTCAGTGGGCATCCTTGCTTGTATCAAGGCTACAGCTCACTGAAATCAACAGTAATTGTTTAATTGACTTGTGTGTGCTTTGAATCTGGTTATGTGATCTGTAGTGTTCTGCCGGTTAAAGTTTAACTTCACCTCCCACTGAGAGTTTCTGATAGCTCTGCTGAAAATTGGACAAGGCATTTAGATATTTGTGTGAGTCTTTCTTTTAAATTGTAGCAAGCCATCTTTTTAATTAATCCTTATAAAAACAATTGAATGCATGACCTACAAGGATAATTACTCGTGTTCTGCTTGTTTCTTTGGATTTGCGTAGTGTATTGCACTGATATGTGATCTAAAGGTGGAGCTCTAATAAAGTCCATGTACACTATGCATGAACATTTACAAACTTTGTAAAACTGGCAGCCATGTTGTCTAAATAAACACCATATTCTGTAAGTTATTAGTATAACTTTCTAATAGAATCATAGAATTGTCAGAGTTGGAAGGGACCTTAAAGATCATCCCCTGCATGGGCAGGGACACCTTCCACTAGATCAGGTTGCTCAGAGCCTCATCAGCCTGTCCTTAAAATCTTCCAGGGATGGGGCTTCCACCACCTCCCTGGGTAAGCTGTTCCAGTGTCTCACCACGCTCATGGTGAAGAACTTTTTCCTAATGTCTAGACTAAGTCTACCCACCTCTAGTTTGAATCCATTTCCCCCAGTCCTACCACTACCTCAGAGCCTAAAGAGTCTCTCACCAGCTTTCTTGGAGGCCCCTTTAGGAAGGCTACAATAAGGTTTCCTTGGAGCCTTTTCCTCTCCAGACTGAAAAACCCCAACTCTCTCAGTCTGTCTTCATGAGAGGTGCTACAGCCCTCTGATCATCCTGGTGGCCCTTCTTTGGATACAATCCAGCACGTCCATGTCTTTCTTGTAATAGGATCTCCAGAACTGGACCTTTTTAAAGGTTTGTCTTTGCTGTCTTTGGGTTGTTTATACCATACATCTGTATCTTCCATAAACAGACTATTGAAGAAAAGGTCCTTTTCATCTAAAAAAGCTAAATTTAGCTAAAAATGCTAAATTGAGTAGTGGATATGAACAAGACAAAAGCTTCAATCAGAGTAAGACCAGTTCTGCAGGAAGACAGTGCTTGCAGGACAGGGCTGCTTGTTCTCTAGTGTGCTTGAAAATTATCCTGCCAGTTAAGTTTTCTTTTAATTATTATTATCTTTATTAACTGAATGACCCATAGAGAAACTGGTGATGTTAAAATATTAGGGATATATTAAGATATTTATTTTGTTATTTCTTTGTATCTTCTTCCAAATGGAAATGCAATCTGATTGTGTCAAAAAAGAGCCAACTACTTATGTCATCACAGGCTGTCATCATCACAGATGACATTTTGTGAAAAGCTAAATTGAATTTGTGCTCACTGTCAAGAAATCCTGAATGAAATTTTTTCTTCTTAAATGGAATTAAATGGAGTCACTTAGATCAACCAAGAGACCCCTCTGTTATCTTTATTCAATAATTCCATAAACTTCACAAAAAATTCAGACCCCACTCACCCAAATCCCAGCAAATACATTAAAGTGTAAAAGCTTGGTGCCAAGGAAAGTCATAAAATGAAGTTTTATATATATATATAGTGATAGAGGCTTGGAAGGTTTATTTTCCTTGTTTCTCTCCCCAGAATGATTAAGGTTAATATTTTACTGATCCCAAATAAAAAGATACTGTGGGGGATTGAAATAAAATACAACTAATGAAGTAGTCCCCAAATGATTAATTCCAGCAGTCATTAAGAACGGATAACTATGTAAGAGCAATTCAAGTTTGCAAACACATAGAACCCTGCCTGCCAACGAGTCCAGGTACAACCAGGATTATTTACTGCACTGCTTCACATTTTAAGACGCCATTGCAAATTCTTACCCAGATCTTTGATCTCTTCCCCTTTTCAGCAAAAACTGCATATTTATGCATGCCTGGGAGGACTCCTTAGAAGCCCAAGGACTGACATTTGCTCTTCCCAGCCTAGCAGGGTGGTCCCTTAGCTCACCCTGGGGCACAGCTCGCTGCCTGTTTGCAGATACCACTTTATGCTGTTCAAAAGTTCTCTGATTTCACCACATCCTCCAGCAATAGACAGCTTGGACAATAAAACATATAGATCGTTTTGCTTACATAAAGACAAATGATTGAAAACAAAAGGTTACAGATAGAACAATTTTAGTGCTTTTTCTTTTGTACCCCTTCTCGGTTGTTCTGACATATTTCACTGGGAATGCAGTTCTTGGGCTTAGCAGTGGGAGGTCTGGCAGTCCAGCAATCTTATAGTCTGTTCTGGCAATATGGGTCTGGCAATGCTTATATTCTGTTCTCCGAGTACTGAATAACCTTTCACTTTTTCTGCTAAAATATACACTCAATTTCTCCTTGATTCACCGCAAATGGAGTACTGAAGGCTGGGAGAAAGAGGAGGTGAAGGAGTAATGATCAGGAGATGTATTTGCTCTCCTGTTTTCAGTTTTTCACTTTTTGCTCTCTTGACACACCTGCCTTGCTGGATGTCTATGTGTTTTAACTTATAATGATATAATATTTGTCATGTCTAGATGGTCTTGCCTACTTTCTTCCACTTTTTTTTTTTTTTTTTTTAAAGTTTACAATGTTGAAATAGTACATGCTAAACCCATCTATTCTTCATAATATCTGTGCAGCTGATGATGTCCCATGCCATACCAGTTTTCTGAAGATATCACACAAAGATATTTTAATTAACCTATTTAGAAAAGATGGAGGACATTTACATTTGATAGATCCATGTGAATGAAAACTACGTATCTTTGTCCAATATTTATTATTTGGGATCATGGTCAGAAGGGGAGTATAATCAAAACACTAGATTGGATGATTGGACAATAGCTTTAAAAATGTAATGATACAAAAAGGAATAGAATTCCTTCTCCATGGGATGAGGGCTTGTCGGATAGTTCCCAGGTGACTAAATTTGGTTGTTAACAGCATAGCCGAGCTGTGTATGTTACATCTTGTCTCTCTTCCTCTATTTCTAAGAAAACACTGGGTAAATTCATACAAGGTACTTCAGACAGCAGCACATACAAAAGATAACTATAAATCTTCCAGTCAGTTTCAGTATCCAGAAGTTTCCTCTGCTCTGTCCTCGAATGGAGATGTTTTCTTTATTCTATACACAACTCTCAGTTACTCTTAGGTTCAGGCAGCAGGCAGGAAATGTCTGTAAAACTGTGGATGTCAATTTAGAAGGGGATTCATTTCAATGAATAATCAAAAGCTGCAGACCAGGTAAGCTATGAGTTCTGTGGGAAGGGGTTTCCTTTAATATGTATGGGTGAAGAAATCAGCATCAAATGAACCATTAGTCACACTGTGAGGTGTTTGGTTTAAGATTCAGAAATTGTGAGTTATTCCTTTTGTAGCTGTAGTAGTAGTAGTAGTGTTAACAACTTAGAAACCTGGTTTATCCACCCAAATGGGGTTTAAAAGGAAGCTGGCCAGGCACACCTAGCCTCTGGGAAAAGTGTGGAAGCTGAATGACTAAAGTGGGGTATTGAACTCACACAAAATACTTAGCTACCTCATTTGGGATCTCCAGGATTTTTGTTTAGCACATGTGACTACTGTGTGAAGAAAATGATGCAATCTGTCCCCAAGCCACAAGACGAAGCAACTTAAGCTACAAGAACACATTCTTTTCAGTGACAGGATTTGTATATATGCTCCTTGCAGAGCAGTTACATGTTAACAAACACTTGAAAATCTGATGATTCTGCAGCAATGTAAATATATTTTTTAATACTTCATTCGCATAGATATAACTATATGTATATCATAGATTCGTCTTTCTGTGTGGCAAATTAAAAAAAAAAAAAAAATTATGTGGGTATATGTAAATGTATACTCATGCACAGATCCATACAAATGAACATTTAAATGTTTTGGTCAATGAAATTTGTTTGAAATGTTCTTGATGAATATGTGGAACTAACAGTTAATTTTAGGTTTTCATTCCTAAAATGCATTCTTTTCAGCTGAAGGACTTTATTACTCCTTAAGAAAGCTGTGCCTCCAGGTCTTGAGTATCTCGATAGCTTCTGTTAGTGAGGGGGTGTCATTCACAATCATATTATCTCTTTTCTGATATGAAGTTCTGTTTGGTGATGTGTAAACAAAGATTCAAGTCCTATCATCCAGTAATGAAGTTGAAACGAGTTAATATAAGGAAAAGTGAGAAGGCCAGAACCTGCCAATATTAATTCTTTCTTAATTGCTTCTGGGGTTGGAACAAGTGAAAATGTCCATTATCATCAATTTGTTTTCATTCCCTTACTTTCCCCAGTGACAATTAATTTTTAATCCAATAATTTGTTTGACATTGAAAATGTCTTTAATTAGTAAAAAATAAATGAAAGGCAGTCAGGCTTAGGATGTTATAAGAACAATATGGGTTGGGGTTTTTTTGTTTGTTTCCATAGAAAATTCGAAGTCATCTAGTAATGACAGAAGGTAGGTCAAGAAGACTGCATTAGTATGTTGGTGGTTAACATTCCTTGTTTAAAACAAACACTACAGGTGTTTCCACAGGTCTAATGGTAAATATTTGTCACCTTTTAATATTCATGGCAGTTTCTAAGAATGCTTGGACTAAACTGAGTCCATTAACGAGATGACATAAGTCAATCTTTGGCTTCTGCTGTGAGGATTTTGTCAAACAGATTATTCTGAGTTTCTTATGCATTTTTGGTACCAACCTCAAACCGTGCCCAGCTCTTTTTCCTCTGCAAGTTCAACAACAGCCTCAATTCCCCCCTGGAGAGAAGCATTCAGTAGCACACTGTGACATTCTAGTCTGACCAAAAACCCAGCCTGCTGGGAGGAATTCAAGTGTTTTCATGCTGCTGCTGCTGTTGTGAAATGGCTGCAATGTAGTGTCCTGCTCCTTTAGTAGCAGAGCACCTATTCCATCACACACAGTCTTAATTAATGTCTGATGTAAAGGCTCACAGATGCTTGCAAATAACTGAGCTATGAAGCTTTTTCACTACATCCATTTTAAGTGAAATTGATGCAGCTTGATGTAGGAGACTAGGTACTTTGTAAAGCCCTATCAGTCGAGGTCTGATTTTGAAAAAAAAAAAAACAAACCAAAAAACCACCACCAAACCTGACAGATGGATAGGATCTTGTGTTCATTGTTTTCAAAGCACAGAGGTTCAGACAGGAATAAGGGGAAGAAGGAAAATCAAATAAAAGTGTTCAGCTTTTGACTTAATCTGAGCTATAGCTTTTATGAAATTGCATTTTAATAATTTGCTATAGCAAGATTAAAAGACATTTTATTCTGCGAAAATTTGAAATAAGAAGATATGTTTTAAAAAAGTTATTTAATCTTGCATCTCTCCCTCCCCTGATAATACTGTAGCCTTTAAGCCTTTTCAGTGGCACCTGTACTTTTCAAATTCATCTTTTTTTGCTCATTCTTACTTTTATGGTGGTCAGCTTCAGCATCCATCTTTGGAGTCCCCAACATGCAACCTGACCAGGACCCCATCTATCTTGTTCATTCTATTGTTCCTAATATCACAGGAGCCTCATTAGAATTTTTTTTATCAATAATTATCGTTTCATGCTTTGCAACTTCCATGCTGATTTGGTACCCTTGCACAGAAAGTGGGAGCAGCGAGGGGAGAGTTCAAAAATACTTGAGGTGCAGGTTTCTGAAGCTGATGCCTTGCCTGCTGGGAGAAGGATGTATCTTTCTGACAGGAACATATGTCAGATGTAGTTTACAGAAACACACCTCCAACATATTTCACTCAAAACTCGTTTGTGTCAGATAGCAGCAGTCAGAAAGCTTGGCTTTGGAGGAGGGTGTGAAGAACTGCCTCTTAGGCTGAGAGTTTTTAGAGATATAAAAGGTGACAGATGTGGCACAAGCATATGCAATCGAAAATAAACCAGTTCTGTGGCATATGTAGAGCCAAGCAGTGGAACTTCTTTATATCACTGCTCTATCTCACTTTTATGAACAACTAAGAGAGGTGGCAGAATTAGTAATGCATGAGAGGATTTTTGCTCATGGGGTGATGGGAAGTACATTCAGTGACCTTCAAGTGAAGTAAGTGGAGACACTCTGCCTCCCAAAGTTAAGGACATCAAGAGTGCATTGAGGTGAAAGTCTGGAGAAGTGGGGTTTTAAAATCTCTGCTGCTTTTTGCTGCCCTGGATCTAAAATTGTTTTCCTGTGGGTATGGGTGGAGTAGTTCTAGGGGTGTTTCAGATCCAGATTCTTGAGAGTGGGAGACAAGAACAAGATAATAAACAAAATCCCAAACAACCCACCAAACCCAGGTGAAATTCCTGGGATTAATTCCTTCTTTTCACTTTGATGATTAATGCAGCAGCTACCCAGAGCTCACAGTGAACTTCCAGGCTCCAACATTTTCCTTAGCACTTCTACAAATGCCAGCTCTCATTTCTGAACTCTTCCTGTGCTGCTAAGCAAGGATGAGAAATCAGAAGTTTTCTTTCTGTTATTCCTCATAATCTTTATCCCTTTTGGGTTTATTGACACAGCATGTTTTCAATATTAGAGAATACCATCCCTAATTTGTCCTTGAAATGTTTGCAATAACCAGCACTGGAAAAGGAAGGGGGGAAAAAATTTTCAGGCTTTTCTGCATTTGTCTTTCTTTTGTGGGAGGATTTTATCTTTGGGTAAAAAGTCATTACATTGTGGTGCCAACATTCAGTCTCTGTTTATTATTAAAAAAACCCAAAAAACCCCGATGATCTTAGAAACATGTTTTCTTCAACTTCTCTTTATCCATTGAAAAGATCTGAATGATGCTATAATAAAAAGAATTATTGTTGATTATTGCTTTTGCTAGCTATAATTTGAGTGTCAGAGTCACATTCAAAGAGTTGTATTAGAATAACATTAAAATTCTTTCAAAGAATGTGTGAAAAGCTAAACTTTTTCTTACTTGGATAAAATATTGTCAGGTTTTTAAGCCAAGATGGACTAATACTCCATTTCTTTGTTTAAAAACTCTTTTCATGTTATAAAAATATAAATACCCCCACCTTAAACTTATAGCCTTAGGGAAACATGGCAATAATGACTAGAACCCATCACTTTGTGATAAAAAGTATTTAGGAACAGTTTCATACCTAGGAGAATATTATTCAAGTTTGAAATAAAGAAATAAAGAAGTTTCCGAATAAGAAAATTGTCCTAAATTGCTTAAGCAGTCCCTATTGTTTGGTTTTGATTTTGATTTTGGCTTTGGTTTTGGTTTTGATTTTGTTTTCTGTTTTATTTGGTTTGGTTTTTTTTTTAAGTAAATGCAGACATAGGCAAGATGATTTGCGTGTAGAAGTAACAGTGCCTGCTACAGATTCTTTCCTTCTTTCCTTATTTCTTTTTCAATATAAGAGAAAGAACAGCAAATTAAATTATGGAAAGCATAGGGTAACAAATCACATAAACTTGGAAGTCAAGAAGAATATTTGCTTGAATTAGCATTAGTGTAAATCCCGAATACACCTTTCTTGAGGATTTCTCAGATGTTCTAGGTCTGGACGTTGAGTAGATTTTGAGTGAATATTTCAAAAGACCTGAACATGTTTTATGTTCATAACCTAGTGAGGTACTCTGAAACAAATGGAGTTTGCCTGTGTGTCTCCCCCTGTGGAGACACTCAAGTCTTCCATTAAGTGAAAAAAATTAATCACCAGGTAAAAAAATAAAATCATTAAATAGCTTTGAATTTAAAAAAAAATTTAAATGCTGGGGCTTTAAATCAAAAATTAAATAGAAACAATAAGCATCATAACCTAAGCTTCCCCCACCTTCCACCACTGACAAAGTGGTTTTAGAATATATGAAATTCTGTTGATTAGGCTGTATTGGCCTAGATGCTGATATAGAGGCTAATATAAATTACTGCCTAATATCTGCAACTTGTACAGATCTACACTGGCTCCTCTGGGAAAGAAATTGTCAGAAGTTACCAGGAAAGTGAATCAAGAATGGTAGAAGAAATGAAGAGGAAAATTATAGATCTACAGCACAGTAAATTATATCCTCCCCAGTGCAAATGATCTGAAACCAAAATGAAAATGAAAATTGACCTTGTCCCAGATCTATAAATGTGGCTATATGCCACATGCAGAGACTCATCTGAGCATTACAAAGCAGTAGTTCTTTGCATTTCAACATCCCAGAGATGCTGACATTCCCTCCCCCTCCATTCACAAAGTACATAGATAGATGATAGACAGCACTTGGCCTGCTGATAGGGTAGAAAAGCTTAGGAGCCTTCTTAATGAGATTCATAACTCTTACACAGTTCAAAAGAGAAGAAATACAAAGACAGACAGGCACAAAAAGTTTCTATTAAATAACACGAATAGAGACAGTTAAATATTGACAACAATGAGTAATTTCTCAACTAGAGATAACCACCTGTTAGAAAAACGATAATGCATCCATGATCCAAAAGATTAATTCAGGACCTCGACATGAACTCCTTATGCTTTGAGGTAAAAAGTTTTAAGCTGTTCTGTGTACTATATTAGGTACAGATATTTTGGCGTGATCTACATATAGGTATGTGATTTCAGTGTGATCTGTGATGTAGTATTTATGACTAAAATGTTTGGCAGCATTAAAAAAACAAAAAAGAAAAATGGCAAGAAGTCCCATCCCACTTACTGCACCACCTTATCTGGTAGAGTCACTGAACCTGACAACTGTGTAGACAGGAAGTAAGTTTGTCAGTTTGGTTTGTCACATCCTGGAAAGTGATTGTGCTGAAAAATCTGTCCTGATGGTTGGCCTATGGGGTGTCATAATAAGATATTTTTGTGGCAAAAAAATATTCTGGCAAAATTGGTTGGCATAAATAAACTCTTGAGTTAAAGTTCTAAATTTCAGATGGTTTTGTGTGCTATTTGTCTGTAACTTGTAATGTGGCTTATATTACCCAATTCATAGCTACAAACAGACAACATCTAAGGAAAAAAACAGGGATATCAAACAGGGATATTATGCTTGTGCTTTGGTATGACACTGAAGCTTGCTCAGTGATTTTCCCATAGTAGCTCGTTGCCTGTCAGACCCCAGGCTGCCAAAAAATCTCCAGAAGAAGCTGACAGGACCAGGTACTGATTTTAAAACGTGGCATGCTCTCCAATTTTCAGATGATCTCCAAAGGGTTAAGTTGGTGACTGAAATCTTGCTGAAGCATTAGGCTTCTGGGAAGAATGTACATAAAATAATGGACAGACTTTGGGGGGATTTACAGCTTGCTGGGGAAGCCTGGAAAGCAATATTATGTTGGAAGAGATTTGCTCAAGACCACGAGAGAAAGCTGCTGCATGCAGCTTGTTTTCTATATAAAACACTCTTCTTTCTAACAAAAGGGTGACATCTACCTCAGGTGCTGTATGCTAGAGCAGCTCAAAGGTGCATTTGTTCACATCTTTGTTTTCTAACCAAATACAATGAAAATGAAGGTGAGTACATTCAGTATTCATAGCTGATCTGTTATACTAAGCAGTCTTTATTTCCTGTGCTGTAGCTTGCACTATGGGCTAACTTCAGTGTAATTAACTTCCAATCCTAAGAGCCTAAGCAACATTTATTGCAGTAACTTGTCCGAGTTTTACATTAAATTTTAACAACTCGCCATCTTGAGAGCTGTTTATATTCCCATTGTCCTGACTAGATGGGAATATTACAGTAAAGTAAAATAATAATAATAAAATACCTGTCTCTTTCATGCTGCTTGCAAACTTTCCTACTTAAGGCTTACTTTTCCCATGCTGCCTTGAAGAAATTACCTAATAAGCAGATTTCTACACTAGGATAACCTACCCAGATAATTTAGGACATTTGTTCAGTGACAGATGGGAAAGATCTCTGCTTTTGGTCAGATTTAAATGGTATTCAGCATGAATACACTGAGAGAGAGAGAGAGAAATAGTCTGTAATGTAATGCAAGTTGTGTTATTTTTTGCTTTCTCTGTCAGCACCACACCAACATATGAACACTTGTGGGCACTCGTGTAATATTGCTTTTTATTTATTTATTTTATTTTCTTCCCCAGTGCAAAACTCTCCTTTAACAGTAAGACATCTATGAAATATTCCAGGAACTTCAGCTGTGGGACACTGACTATTTGAACCATAATCTTGTATATTATCATCCTACAGTGAGCAAAGGAAAGATTTGAATACAAACCCAGTATGTTTTGTAGGTGCATAATCAGTTTGATATATAATTGACTGCATAAGTGTAACCATATTCCATTTTTTAATTTACCATGTTGTAATTAGGTCCCTGCTGGTTTCATTGTCAGCCAGTTCTCTGTGGGGCAAACCAAAGCTGTTTAGAGGCACTGGGTCTATGTTAGAACCAAAAAACCAAAAGGTATGGGCCTGTAGAAAACACCCACTGGGAATGCATCTCATTGCCAAATAACAGGACAGCAAAAGAGTCCTGATGTACCCTGAAATCATGTAGCAAAGCTCTCTCAGCACGTAGATTCAAGTTAAACCTGAGTGATGCACATGCAGATTTATGAATTCTGTAAAGGTCCAGTAAGTTGGAACTCATTTGCAATTGAAATAAAGTGTTATTTGAAAGTCATTCTCTAGAAAGTGGGAAAAATGAAGAAAGAAGAGCTTTTCTGCTGAAGAGATTCAGGCAATTAATTAAATGTCTTCTGGAAATAGTGTAAAAGCTTACAAATAAATAGTGGGTATTATCAGGAACAAGAGCAACAGTGACAGGACAGTCACATTACTTTCCAGTGAGAGATTAACTGGTTTTTGTTTTTTTTTTTTTTAAAGTTGTATAGAACATAATATTGTAACAGCACCAGATACTTTAATAAGAAACCTAAATTATTTCATTGGCATACTGTGGTTGCTACTATACATTTCTTCTTATCCTTTTTAGCTTCTCGAGTGGAAAGCCACCTCTTGCTCTAATAGAAACCGTAATTTTTCAAGGTTTCACTTTACATGACTTTATAGGGAATTATTCCAGAAAAATGGATGTGGGACTTGTTTACCCAGAGGTCAAATGTTACATTGTGTTTTTCTTTTGTGTATAGTTTTGAAATGTATTACATATTGAAATTACATATTGAAATATTCCTACTCTTATCCAATAAGGTATTCTGAGAGGATATCTAATAAGTAGTAGAGTTGCTGTGTACTCTTAGTGATTAGAGCACTGAAGGAGGAACAATGAACTGTATGATTCTGCCACTGTCTTTCAGTCCACTGTTACAGAAGGTATTTAATTAGGATTTTCTTAGCTTACCCACTTTCCAGAAGCAGTAGCACTACGTAATTAAATCAAATCACCTTCTACAGCGCCTGGGTTATTTTTACATTGCTCTATGTATGGAGCTAACCAATGCCATTTCAGTGCTTTGAATTAGATTCTCTGTCTGTACAAGCATTTTACAGTAGGATTTATCACCCTTTCGCCACCTAGTAAGATGCATAATGTACTTAATTGTTGAGACTACTCCCCTGGTAAACAGAAAGTCTCTGTTATTTCCACACCAACCTTATTAGACATTTGTGCAGAGTAGGATAAATTGCTGTATGAAGATGCCTCATTCTACCACTGCCTCTACCACTCTAGAAAGGGCCTAGGCAATTAGTGCAGACTCACATGTAATACTTAAACATCATATGAGATGAATGCCATACTCTGTTCAGAGGAAATAGCTCTGATGTGCTCCTGAGTGCTCTTTGCCAATGTATTTGGGCTTTGTTTGGGTTTTGTGGGTGTAGGACATGCTGGTCACTGAAAACCACACTTTCTGCACACTAAAGGTGAAGGTATATGCCAGCTCTGGCAAAAGAAAATCTCTACCTAGATTATTTACAAAGTGTGAGTTTTTACCAGATGTTTTTGCAGGAATGTACTGGACTGGTTGGGAGAATGGACCTTAAATATAAAGAAGAAAGAGATTTTCCACAGGGCAAAAATTCCTTACTGGAACCTTAGTGGGTTTCCAGAGGCTGAGAGCATTTTTAAATCCAGGACCATAATTTATTGGTAAAACCTGTTTTTATCTGTGAGATAAAACTTGTGTTTTTTTTATAGAATGCCTGTCTTCTCTGTCAGAATTTATGTAGCAGCTTTATACCTTTTTCTTTCCTAATAATGTTACTCCTTACACCATAATGGCCTAAGAAGACCAACCTGTCTTTTAGATTTAGCCTTTTTTAATGTGTTGGCCCCTTTTTTCATTATCTTATATTAATTTTTAGTACACTTCTTTCATTTTATTGTATTTAAGCCTTAAATCAATAAAAAGCATAAAAGCTGTGTCATTTCAGATTGGAGGAGATGTCCAATTTTACTAGCCTCTTTGATGCTGTGATCTAAAACATAAGCTACTATCACCATTAAAGCTGTAAGAAAACTTTATTTTTTGTTTTTATGGTGTAGTATATTTCTTTATTTGGAGAATGACTACTAAAACATTCAATATGGTAATATGGATTGACAAGCTTCATTTGGTAGTATTAAATTTAATTATATAAAAACTAATTTGTCCCATTAGAACTCTGGGGATAACGTAAAGTACTTTTAACTTTCATGTCTGTTGTAACTCTTCACGAAACATAAAAGCTAACAGTTTAAGTAGGCCTTTTATTTCTTTAAAGAAATACTACAGCTCAGGGGAATTTTGTGAGCTATTCGTGTAAACAGGAACAATTCTTAGAATTGCAGAAAACAGCTGATCCTTGACAAGAAGAAAGTCAGCAAGATGCATGCTTTAACAAATACACTAGACAGTTTTGGTTTTTCTTCTAAAAGTCCATCAACACCTATTGCAAAAATAGCAAAACTTCTGACAGCTCCTGACCCTCATTCCCTGTTTTGCTCTTTGGTCACACTTGAACATTGGCAAGTATTAGTGAGGAACTAATGCAGTCAGAAAACAGGATCAGACATTTGGGTAAATTGTTCCAAGTCCCATAGCATGGAAAAGTGCCCCGTGAAAAGCCCATTGCTTTTGGTAAATTTTTCAGGCAAATCATGCAGCCTAACCAGGAGATGGAAGAGTGGTGAAATAGGAAGGAGTCTAGTGTCAAATCACTTATTCTTTCAGGAGTTTAGAACTGGATTTTGGATATAAAACTCACTTCTCAATTCAAAGTAGAACATTCCGCAGTAGAGTATTTTTTTTATTTAGTATATTATTTAGTATATTTTTATTTTTATTTTTATTTTTAGTATATTTATATTTTTATTTAGTATAGTATTTATTTTGGTTCTAGGAAGCAGAGCACACAGGTCTTAAATCAATTTAAATATTCCTTAAAGTTTGGGAGTTTTTTTGTACTTTCTTAAGATTTGTCTCAATAGGACGGGTACTCATGTAAATGCTTCCCAAGCAAAACAGGTAGAGCCAAATGCCAGAGTGCACCTCCAGAGTTAAAAACCCTATCAATATCTTCTAATTTTCCTATGGAGACTACTCTAATGGTATACCTATCTAGCTGACAGTGGAAGTCTTTGAGTATTTCTGCTGATAAAAATGTTCAGGTTGCTTAATATTTTAGCAGAATTTAAAATATTCATTTTCACAGAATCACAAAATATGTATTATGGTTGGCGTACTTCTGGGTGATCTTTGGGACCCTGTCTCTAAATAATTAAAGACTGAAGGGCCTTTGGTGTCCAGCAGTTAACAAAAGGGGACAGGCAGAGGTGTGGTATGCTGGAAAAATGGTGGGAAGAGCTTCTCCAGGTCTATTAATTCATTCTTCTATATTCATTCTTCTCTATCTATTCATTCTCTTCAACTTTACCACTCAACTTTCACTGTAACGAGCAAGGCATGTAGGAAAAAAGTATTTCTATGGCAGAAAATTCCTATTTCTTTCAGTTGGCTATGAAAATAGCTTGCATGCATGGGGAAACTTCCCCATGATAAGCAACTATGGTAGTCCAAGCTCTGCTTGGATTACTGCTTGTTTTTTATTTTACTTATTAAGCAGCAGAATATTTATTTTCTCCTAAGTTCTTCAAATACCTTTGTGCTAAAGGTTTACCTGCAGAAAATTCAGTTTCTGTTTAATTCCTTCTTGTAGAGAAAAATTTACTTCCTGTGTCTGTGTCCCCTACACAGTGTAGAATAAAATATTATTTTATAAAAGGTTCTTTAAAAAAAACAAAGAAGAAAAGGCATTAGATTTTGGTTGGGGAAAGCCCTTTCTAACCAGGTCCAACCATATCTACATAATTCCTTCAAGTTATCTGTTGTTCTACAGGGAGAGGGAAAAATCTGCCTAGCACGCCCTGCCAAAAATACACATGGCCAGTGAAGTAAAGAAAATATAATCTTGCAGAGTTGTGACCAGCCCCCTTTTGTCCTCTCCTCAACCCAAGTGGCCTTACTTACTTTCATACCCATGTGAATTCTGCTAGTTTTTGGAGTATGATAGTGGTGGCAGCTTCTTTTGTATTTGGTCACAAAATTCAGGCTTTCATGTAAGTGATGCAGGCTGGATAAAGTGATGATGATGATGTGCTCCTCAGCTCCACATCTTTGTAAGATGCTTATACATTGCTGTCTGTTCCCAGCTGAGAATATTAGCATGGTGGTACTGGGAGTTTTAGCACACCAACACTGCAAATTTTAGCAAGACCTGCTTGAGTGTCCTTTTGCTCTATATTGTTATAGGAATCCAGCCTTGGGCAAGACAGCCCAGTAGGAAAGCTTTCTTGAAAAGGTCTCAGACATTTCCTTCTGCAGAAGCTAAGTGTGTGGAAAGTCTATTTTATTAGCATCTGTCAGTTTTTTTGTTTTTAATTAAGAAAAAGGGGTTCAGGCATCAACTGGGCCATGGAGATGGTATTGATGGTTGTATATAAATGCCTAAGGTGTCTGTGGCTGGCAGTAGTGATTCTGTATTTGAACTTTTCATAGATGATCCTACTACTCTCCAATCAAAAAATAAGCCAAAATCGTGACATGTAGGAATCCTCAGCCTTACTGTATTGTCAGATATAATCACCTTTCTTTTACGCATGAGAAATTAATATTTTTATAGTGAAATGTTGACCCCAGCAAATGGTGAAAGTAATCTTTGTAATAATGATACTAATACTTCTAGAGAGGGAAAAGAATCTTTCAAATAATGTGCAGAGGTCTGATTTTTATGCCAAGCTGTGGCCAGCAATGTAGCCTTTTGAATGCTCATAGGATTAAATTGCTTCTTTCACAGTAAATTATGCAGGTCTGCATAGTGTATGCAAAACAACATTTCTGAAATGGAAAAGGTACAAAGAAAGCTCCTTCACAATGAAAATATCCTTATTCTGTCCCCTCAACTCAGCCACTTTATTTGCCCTTTGCCTATAACATAACCCATTTCTTAGTCAACTTAGTCAAACATGGTTCTACTTTTCCACTTAGAGGAGATTCTGTGGAAGTTCTCTAAAGGTGGAAGCACCTTTAGAGACATCTGGAGAAGTGACCCTCTCATTAACTTCCTCTGCTGTGCAGCAGTTTTGCTGTATTAAGGGAGTTTTTGTAAAAGTTGCTTTTAGTGAACCTCTCAAAAAATGTAGCCATCTACTTGATGTACCTGAAGTGCAGCACTGATGTGAATGAAGGCTGTGAATGTGTAACCAACCTATATTTAAATTACCACATTATGTCCTTTTGGTTTAAGATCTGTGCAATACCCAAGGTATGAGTGTGTAGTGCATTTTATTCAGACACTCAGGTGCTGGTGCAGGAGTGAGCAGCTCAGGTGCCTGGCAGTGAAGAGGTGCCCCATGAAAAGCTGCATGGGGCTTCCCAGACAAATGCTGTCTGTTGCATGTGAGTGCAGAGGATGCAGACATGCAGAGCATGCAGAGCATCCACTGGAGCCCAAGGAAAAGCCCTGATGCCACAAGGAGGACCTGGGGCAGATACTGCCTGGCTTCTTCATCTCAGCAACATGTTTTCACCTGGAGCCTCACCTTGGTGGCCTGTAACTTCCTCCTCGTGCTCACCTGCTGTGTTTAATTTCATTGTTATTCATCTTCTGTATTTTATTTAAACAAATAGTGAAATCCTCCACCTGTGTGGAAGCAGAGGTTTCTTATTCTTTGTGGGATAGAGACAGAGACTATAAAAGTCCAAGCAGAAAGACCTGTAGGTCAAAGAGAGAGAGCTTGGGAGTGCAAACAGGAATAGCCTGAGGAACCAGGGGATGGAACAGAGCTTGCCACAGCTCCAAAAATGTTTGAAGTTACTAAAACCAGGAGTGGGAGCAATGCTTTCAAAGACATCAAAAAAAAAAAGAGCATTGTAGCAACCTTTTATATCTATTCAGTCTTTCCTAGTCACTTTGAACTTCCTCTCTTTAAGAAGTTAACTATTACTATTGTGGGTTTTTTTAAGTTTCAAAGACTTCTGATCTTCTCTGAGGATCTCACTGATGTGAGCTCCTGTCATTCTGCTCTGTGGCAAGAATTTGAGATTTCAGGTGAAGTATTTGCAGCTAAGAATATTATTATCATTGGTATCTTTACATTACCAGAAACTGATTAATTGATTATCATCAGATACCTTAACGATTATATTCTATGACTGGGGGGGCAATATGTGGGGAGGAAATGGAGGGGGAGGAAGTCATGTTGCAAAACGAAGGACTGGCAAGGAGAGTATAGCCAACCTTGCAGGATGCTTGATGGTAGGAGACTGACTGTATTGCTAGGCTAAAAAAATGAGGTTGGAGATTGAACTAGAGAATCAAAACAACACAGTTTCCATGACCTAACCTAAATAATTCATATACAAATGGGAAGCTGAAAGACCTGTTTCCAAAGTGATAAACATATTAAGCATCTGAAAAAGCACTTAGTAACAGGTTGTTATAAAAAAAAACTACTGGAAACACATGAAACTGTTCCCTGTGGTTTTGTCCCCTCTACATTTAAATACAAAAGAAGACATGTTTATAAAGCTTTTACAGGAAGAGTGCATGGCAGGGTTTCTAAAGTACTTTCTAACATACGGCCTGCCGTTTAGAGTGATTGCTTGCCTGCATATGACTAGAAGAACTTTATAATGGATAAAGGAAATAAAAATTATGTTTAACTTGCATACTTTAGATATCAGAAAAAAAAAGCCCGCTGTGTGTATGCATAGATAAGGCCATGGTTTCTTTTCTACTGTAGTTCTTCTATGTTTTTAGGTGATCTCAGACAGAATATTTCCTTCTGAATTAAAACTCTGAACTGTGATTAAGGATAAGGTGCAGTAGCACATCTTTTAATGTGTGTGAACGAGAGGACAGTACAATATGTATTATTCAAGGTCTGGGGGATATTTCCTCTGAAGTTTACTTTTTTACAGCTTCAAGAAGAGTAGCTGCTGACAATGATGTTATCAAGGAACAAGTATACCTTTTGGTATTTACCTGAGGCTGAGAATGTTCATAAAGGGAAGGAATTAAAGTAAAGCTTTAAGAAGTATGTACAGCATACAGGAGCTAACAAACAAAGTTGTGTCCTTTCCCTCTCTGGTGACTGTGGGAGGAAAGTTGTGTCCCTGTTCTGGTCCATGAGCTGCTGCTCAAGCATAAGGGAGCTGACACACATCCCCACACGAGTAAGAGCATGAGAGATGTGTTTCAGGCTGTGGCTTACTGCTGCAGAGCTTTTCATGTCCTATCCTCAGGACTGCATTCTTTTTTCCTTTTATTTTTTGTGACTCAAAAGCTGTGTATAGGCTGAAGTCATTAAAAGGTGACCTTCACGAGAAAAGGGATAGAAGAAGAAAAAATATCCCTCTTTTTCTGGGGGGACTCTCCAGGAACATGCAGTGTGCAAATAAGTGCAAGCATGAAATATGAGGGCCTGGAATGGAGTGGGTTCAACACTTGAGTCCTTTGGGGAGCTAATGTCAATGACCTAAATTATGCTACCAAGTGGAGCTCATACTTTCTTTGGGATGGTGACCCTGAAAGGAAGTGCATAATTTTCCCCTGCATTTTGACATGGAAAATGTTTGGAGCTGGGATCTCATGTATTTACAAAAATCTGGTATTTATTCCTCATCACCTTGGATCTGTGTAGGGTTTTACTTCCTGAGCCACAGAGGCAAGGTCCTCTTGCTTTTTGGGATATTTGATTCACTGAGATGAAAATGTCACCAAGATGGAAAATGAAGCACTTAATAAAATTAACTCTCTTTTTAATCTCTTTTCTGGAAAGTATTTAGCTCATTACAAATAGCGGCAGAACGATTTTATTGTAGCTACTTTGAGAAATATGGTTATTGCTTGCAATTTACTGTTTGTTAATTATTTTATCCAGAGTTCTCTAATTAAAAGCTTCTGTCCTTTTCTACCTCTAGTAACTCAGATAAAACAGATAACAATAAAATAAGTTTTAATGAAAAGTATAGAATCCAATAATTCAAGTGTACTTTACACTAAAGCAATGTGATAAAGACTATCTGAGACAAACATTCACTGTGTTATCATTATGGTATGCCCAGAAGGACCAAAAGATGAAACAACACCATCTGTTTACAGCTGAATTTTCTATTATTAGAAAAAGAATTGTGGTGACCCCAAAGTCACAATAAAAAGAGGCAACATAAAAAAGTTAGTTTGCTGCTTCTGCTACTTCACCCTGGGCTCTTTCAGAGCCTACAGAAAAGTGTCGTTTGCTTGGATCCTCTCATGGTGTAAACTTTACTCATGAGATCACAGTGATAATCTGCAAGGCTATTGGGGGGAAAATCCGCAGTCTGTCACTTAAAATATATCAGTCAACCTCTCATAAGCTGCTAAAGTATAATGCACTCTCTTCTATCCTTACTCCTGTTTTAATGAGATGTAGACATTTAAGGAGTTGTAACGTTTGAGAGCCATAGGGATTCTCTTCAGAGTAGCAAGAATTGGGACTTCTTCATGCTCAGCCTGTTACCCAATGTTTAGTGTTTTTTTTCCTGTTGCTTTGTTTCCTGTATTTGTGACTAATAATGAACTCATCAATTGCAGTAGTTTCTTCACCACATAATTCCAATGGACTAAATGGCACTGGCATGTACTACTAATGTATCAATGTCTGAGTGGTTGTAAAATCAAAATACCAAGTCCTGAACCATTTGTGTCCAGTTAAAGCAGGTAAACATTTTCATTCTTGAGCTGGAACATGTATTAACCTTCCTTTGAAACAAGGCCCAGCCAGAGATATAGTGATAAATTCCGAGGAGACTACTAAGCCACAAATGACAGTGAGATTTATTCCTGTCTGAAAGCAACTGCTGCCACCTGAGACAACAACTAGAGAATTTTTTATTTTTTTTTCCTTTTTTTCTTTCAGGTGTTTCAGAACTTGCATAGCTATGTTCCATGTTTAACAGCATTTTTGTTTTGCATCGTTTGTGCTTTTATTTGAGATCTGAGTCCATCCTGTGTTGTAGCCTCTCTCTTACCATATTTGAAGTGTGGATTTACCTTTATATTTTTCAGAATCAGTCCTGCCATGTAGACAACCCTAACAGGACTCTCTAGTGCTATTTTGTTTCATAGTGAAACATTATGGAAGCTTAACTAAAAATCCAAAATAAGAAATTGTAGGGGGTCTAGCTGGGACAGAGTTAATTTTCTTCATAGCTGTATGCTGTTTTGGATTTGTGTCTAAGTGCAGATAACATCAAAATGTTTTGCCTATTGGTGGGTGGTACTCGCACAGTATTTTTTCCTTTTCCTACTCTTCCCCCCTAGCCATTAGGGTGGGAGTGGGCAAGAAGCAAGGAGGGGATACAGCTCAGAGAGGTGACTCGAGCTGTTCAGAGTGACATTCCATAGCATTTGGTGTCATGCTCAGCCATAAAAGGTCAGGGAAAGGAGGAGGAAAGTTGTGGTTGTGACATTCGTCCTCCCAAGTAGCCATCACGTGTGCTGAAGCCCTGACTCCTCAACATTGGCTAAACAGATACTTATTTACTGCTGCTGAGGGGGAAGTAGTGAAAAAATACCTTATTTTGCATTGCTTTGTTTGTGTGTGCAGCTTTTCCTTTACCTATTGCACTGCCTTTATCTCAGCTCAGAAGTTTCCTTGCTTTCAGCCTCCCTATTCCAGTCCACTGTGGGGGAGTGAGCGAGGGGCTGTGTGGGTCCCTACTTGCTGGCCAGGCTCAAACAGTAATCCATGTAGCATAGCTAACAAACATTGGTGGCACCTGAAATGTTTCTGATAGAGTTAGTTAACAATTTCAAAACTCCTTTCTCATAATATCATGAAATATTGAGCTCAAAGAACAAAGCCAATAAATTATTTTGATGGTACAGAACTATCCAAGTAGAGTTGATAAGCATAGATTCAAAACTACACCATCTTGCATTTGTATCCCTCTCAGCTTGCAGACATCTCTCTGATGTTCCCAAAAATTCCTTGGGAGTTTAGGGTGGAGTCTACTACTACTCTGAGCAGCAGAGTTCAATCTGCCACCTAAACCTGGGCTCAGAAGTTTTCCTTCTGAGATCTATCAGGTGCCTGCTCTGCTCGGAGGATACAAAAAAACCCAAAACCAAACAAACAAAAAAACCAAACAAAAAAAAAAGAAGCAAAGAAACCCCAAATTAGTTATAGAATCAGTCCTCTTAAGACAACATTCTTCTTTAAAAAGCAAGATGAGAGCAAAACAAAGGAAATGATGGTTTTAATATATGTTATAGTTTAGCCTAGACTGAGGCGAGAGATTACAAGGTGGAGAGCATTACATTTCTCAGTGTTCAGCCAGTAATATGCCTCCACCTTTTCTTGTCTCTTTCTGGTATTGCAACCGCTTATCAGATCTCTTATTTATCTTCAGTTACTCTTGGTCTACAGTTATTTTTATTCTCAACATATTCTTGAGAGCATTTCCGTTGTCCAGTGCTTGGATACTAAAAAAAGGTTCTTTTTATGTGCAATACTGTCCTGAAACTTACCTCACTGGAATAGTTTGAGTGTGCTTAACAGACAGGTGAAGACTTCAACCCTGATGTCTAACCCACCTGAGAGACTCTTTGATGCGAGAACCTGTGCATTTCCCTTTCATAGTTTGCTTCAGGTTCTTTCTAGTCTTTTTCTTGAAAACTGACATATGAGTGACTTGCTTGATAGATTCACAGTTTATTTTTGTGAGGTTCAGTACTCAGCTGCTTTATTTTCATGTTGAGAAGCTACTCTTCACTGTGCAACTTGCTCCATCTCTCATGGCACACATCCTAATTGATGTTCTAAATACCCTTTGAAGGACTGACACTGATTTCTAAAAGCCCTCACTAGTTGTTTATGATGTGTAGTTTTCTGTCCTTGAGCATCCTAGTCAAACTTCCTACAGACTAACACTATTGCACTACCTTTCTTTTCAAAGTGGAACCACTTTGCTCAAAATATGCTTATGCAAAACCTTTTGCCCACCCTATGAGCAAAATTCCAGAACCTCTCTATGACATGAAAATTTGTGCTTTCGTTTTCATGCAAGTCAAATATTTTAAAGCATTAGGTAGAGAAAAGATTAGACCTCTGGATGCTTACCAGGTGGTTCATGTGCCCATTGTATGTACATTAGGGCCAGTAGTCGTGGAAAGCATTAACATATATCTGAGGCATTTGGTTTAAATCACAGCAGTTAATCTGAAGACCTTTATTAATCTATGAGCTAACTGAAGTTAGGTCACCCATTTTAGTGGTTTTACTCTTTTTATAGTTTAGTCTACTTTTTAATTTTTATGTAATTTTAGATTAATTTTCCAGTTTCATTTCATGTGTTTGATGAGTTTTGGACATGAAAATGTGGAAGAGGAGATTTCCCACAGCAGGGAGAAAACTTCAGTCGTAGCTCCTTATGAACTATAAAACTCAGGTCTGTAGAGAAACAGTGAGTTTTCTATTGTTCTGCTTCTTCCAGAACTACTTGTTTCAACTTTGCTAATCAGGTTATGCTCTCTGATTGTTTGGATGTAACCTTTGATTTAGGTTTCTAAATGTCAATTTCATAAATTAAATATAAATGATAAATTAGATTAATTAATTTTTTAGAAAAGCTGTGTGTACTACTTGAATTTTCTATCTATGTATTCTGCTTGAATTTTTTAAATTTTTTTTGTCCCAAGGTTTTTTTTACATTATGTGGTTATAAAGTGGCTTTAATTGATTATGATTTTGGTATTATCACTTCTATAACACTGAAGATTCCAGGTATTCCTTTTTTAGTATATTCCAATTTCAATCTTCTCAGGATCGAGTCCTAAGTACATATTTTGCCATGTCCATTTGCTGAGGGACAGGAATTTGGTCTGACATTATAATTGTTATTCCTTTTTTATTATAATTGTACCTGTTTTCCCATCCTTATTATTATTTCTTAATATCAAACATTTGCAGGAGCTTAAGTTGTAGTGTGGAATCAAGATTGAAAAAACCCAAACAAACACAGAATTCAAGCTTGATTTCTCTTTCCCAGCAATGTAAACACACCCTGAAAGAAAATTGCAATATACCACTATATTGTGAACATTCTGTTAGAAAGCTAAATGTTACAGCATTTACAGTGCAAAATTTGTGTATTCTAAAGACAGAAAGATATTGTTAAACCACAGCTAACATTCTCTGGAATTGAAAGGCCAAGAGTGGCTTTTTTAAGGTCATTCAGGCCTCCCAGTCTGTGAGGCTAAAGACATTAAAAAAAAAATTAACTTTAGAACTTTAGTTTTTCTGATAATTGTGATACAGAGAACTTTGAAGCACTACAGTGTTTTTTCAGAGTTAAAGTGTAGGTTTTTCTGACAGACTGCTAATTAATCCTCATCCAGAAAAAGGGAACTTACTCCCCCACAACCAGAGAAAAAGAAAAAAGGAAAAATTCAGCTTTGGAGTTTCCTTGATATCTTCAGGGGCAGAGTATCTTAATTTTTATGTCATGTTTCTGTAAGTCCTAAATTAAAAGTTCATATAGCCTTTTTCCTAGTTATAGAAACATCTTAATATGAAATCAATTCAAATTTAAAAAAAAATAAAATCATGACAGGTTGAAGAATCTCTTTCATTCTCAGAACTGAACTTTCCAGGAATGGAGCTTGGAACATAAAGGATTAATATTGGTCATGGGGTTATTATTCAGAGTAGCGGTGTCTGTAAAAGCTATTTTATAATTAAATTTAGCACCAACTTGCACTCCTTTAGAGAGTAACTAGAAATCTATATATAGACAGAGATCTACTATAAGCAAGTTAGAAATCCTTTAGATTTGCTCTC
The DNA here is from genome assembly GCF_036169615.1 of Heliangelus exortis. Classification (NCBI taxonomy): domain Eukaryota; kingdom Metazoa; phylum Chordata; class Aves; order Apodiformes; family Trochilidae; genus Heliangelus; species Heliangelus exortis. Next base: position 83,724,909 of record NC_092423.1, on the reverse strand, counting down.
TCTAACACTGTTGTCACATCCAGAAATAATGCGATGTCTATGTATGGAGATTTTGTTAACCTTTATCTTTTTCTGTTTTCATCCAAGATCATTCTGAATCAAGAAAATGATTGACAGGGGCAGGGCCAGAAGAGATGTACTGGAGGTAGAGGAAGGACAACTATCTCCCTAACACTTCATCTCCATAAATGTCTGCCTGGTGAAAGTAGCTTAAAAGAACATTATAAAATGATGACAGACCTGACATTTAAAGTATAACAGAAATCTCTTATTAAGCTGAAGCCACTAGAAGTTTATGTTTTGTTTGGGTTTTTTTGGTTTGTGTTTGGTTGTGCTGAAATAGGGAATGCTATAGCAGTGATTAAATGAGGAGATGCTGTACACTATTCCTATTGAACTGTGATTTAAACAACTTGAATTCTGGGTTCAAAACCTCCATTCATATGGAGCAGATGGGAAGTATAACAGTAACCTTTTTATAAGCTACTTTGTGATCAGATGATTAAAGGAACAAGCCAATATTAAAATTAAACATTTCTTGCTGTCATGGGGCTGCTAGCAACGATGACAGTAGCAAAGGGACTGGAAAATAAAGTTGAATAGAAACTGTAGTAAAGAAGAAAAGTGTGAAACAGAAGGCACACAAGAAAGACCTTTTAAAATGTCCCCTTGGCTTAAAAAAATCTTCTGGTGGCTTTAAAGCTTGCATTGTGAATGGGGAGCAGGGGAAGAACTGTTGCGATGCTTGAGGACAAGATAGATCCTTGCAGGCATCCCCTAAGAACTGCAGGATTCATCTGGATGGAAAAGGCAGCCAGTGGGAGAGGGAATTTCCAGGAAAAGGTGTTTCCTAACACTCCATGAGGCAGCTGCTGTCCTATGTGCAGTGAGAGCAGCCACTGTGTTCCCCCTGAGTACTGGGTCTCTGCTCCTGAGGGACTTTGTGCCTCAGTAGTGTTTCTAACTGTGCCAAGCAGATGACAAATGCATTTGAGGATTAAGCAGCCATGTATGCTATGAAGAAAAATGACTCTGGGAAGGAAATTATGGGGTTTGTATAACTGGAAAAATAAGTGAATTATATAATCTTTGACACTCTTAATTCCAGTATAACCAGAACGAATTGCTTTGTCAATTTTTCAATTTTTTGTCAATATTTGTCAATTATTTGTCAATAATTTACTTTAGGGTCTCCTGCAAAATGGGTATCTTTATGTAAACTCTTTCCTCTTTAGCATGAATAATTTCTCTAGTGCTTAGGAGTTCATAATCATAAACCCAACAAGAGGCAAGTATCATCTTACACATCTCTGCTGAAGTGGCTATTACATGGAAAAAAATTCCAAGGGACCAAAGTCATTGTTCATGCAAACCCAACTGCCTGAGTATTTTTCCCTTTGAAAGACTAAAAAGCAGGTGTTCAGAGTTTCCCTGCTCTCTGTTGTGGACTGAATAGTTAGGAACAGTGAAACTGGTTTCATTAATTGTGACCTTTCTGATCAGAAAGAGAGAACACTTCCCAGTAAATGGTCTTAGGATAATACTGACCATTGGACTTTATGATCTTGAAGGTCCTTGATGATGATTCTATGATTCTGTGATTGATTTTATATGGTGGCACATTAGTAACAGGAAAGCTAGTGGTGTCAAAACAAGGAGCAAATGGGTTTATAACCTTTCTTCTGAGATGACCTCTCAAGAAAGATGCAGATGGACATTTTAAAAAACAAAAAAGCCATTTTATCACTTCCTGGCTCCTTGTCTCATTCCTCCTCCCAAGTTCTTCTTTTCAACTTGTCTTTTACTCCTACCTCACGGACAGAGAGGTCTTCTTGAACAGATTAAAATGAGGTAAGAAGGATTTCTGGTTTCTATTGAGTCTGGGTGAGATCAGAATTTTCTTTCTTGGATCACAAAGCTTTAAAAAAAGCCAAGCAAACTAACAAACAAAAGCCCTGCATTTGCGCAATCCTTTTCTTTACCCTTTCTGAGTCACAAAGCACTGCTGTTATTTGGAAGACTTTTCTGCTTCACCTTGCATAACATGTGTTACTTCTAAGGGAAAAATGACATAAAATTATACAAGCCAACACCACATCTAAATGACAAGTAGTGTTGAAAACTTCTAACTCAGATAAATGCTTGTGAAGGCCTCAATAAAAGTTAATGCTCCTGGAGTTTGAGTCTGATGGGAAAAAATTGTAAAATGTCAGCCCTGTAATAAATGCACTAAAGGGTGAATGCCACATTTAAATAAATAAAGCCTTATGTCTGAAAAGCAGGAACACTAAAATCCATGAGTACATAATAGGAATGTATTAACCTGATGGGTCTCATCTGCTCTTGCTCAGGGGATTGTGAAAAAGGAGTAACTCTGAAGAACCAGAGAGATTTAAACAAGCATGAAATAATAAAGATTAAGTAAAATGACATGTAGGAGCCACAAGTTACTTGGACATAGCCAAGTGATATTTTTTGCCCAGCTGTAAATGTCTCAACAGTTTTTCAGTGTTGTTCATATAACTGAAAATATTTAGATTTTCAGTAAAGCCATAACTTCTGCTAAGGTATGTGCAGCCAACTGGTTATGTAGAAAATTCTATAGTATGTGTTAAAAGTTTGTATGCTACTTGGTACTGTGGGATCACAATCTGGTTTCAGAAGTCAATTTCATAAAGTTAATGCATTTAAACTGTGCAAAATCTAACTGTATGATGACAATGAATATCTCAGAATATGTTCTGAGGCTGTATCTCAGGATTCTGACATTTGAGAATGTCCTCTATTTGACACTCAGTTGACTACATGCTGCTTGTCATTAGTCACTACACCTCATCCTGTTGTGGTATATTCATTGTACAGCCTCGTTGGCATGGAACAGTTTGACAGTAGATACTGATTTCAGTTTTCTGGCTGTTCACTTAAATTCATTTGCTCTTCCCACTATTAACAGTATTTACTGAACAAAAATGAGGTATGAGGATGTGGCAACAGAGAGGGATTTCCCAGCCTCATAGAGGAAGTATTTTCTGCCTCTTTGGTCAATGAAAGCTCTGCTGCCAGCATTTGGTGTGCCTTGGTAGCATAGCTAGGTGTCCAGTAAATGTCAGATTGTTTAGGTCTACAGCTGTGCTCCAAGGAAATATCCTCCTTTTGTTTCAGGGATACAGAGTTCCTGTTTCATTAAGATTCTCAGGAATCTGCTGAGTGACTTCCCATGCTCACCTGGCTAATGTGCAAAGGCTTCTGTTGTGGTTTTCCCCTTCAGCACTGAGAGTAGCCCTTGCCTTTAATTTTACTGTGTGGTATGGAGTGGGTAATGGACTTTCAGAGTAATTCATTTCTGGAATAAAGGCAGTTATTCTCAAATGCTGTTTTTCCCTAGGAGTCATCTGGTACACTGTGTGCGAGGTGCCTTTCTCTCTCTCCCCCTTACTCCTGGCTTCTCACTGTTCTCCAGCAAACCATTCAAAGCTCAGCTTTTAGGGGTGAAGTGCAGTAATGGTCCTTTTGAAAACAACCTGAGTGGAGTTGAATAGAAAGTGAAAGTTCTCACATAATATGGCATGTGAACACACAGTAGCATTAAAGTTTCTGAAGTGTTTGTGTTTTACCAGGTATCCAGGAATAAAGAGGTTATATACAACAGAAAGCAGAGAAAGAGTGTGACTGGTGGATTTTTAGTGCTTGGGTACCATCTTAGCTGCTTTTCCCTGAAAGGAAAGCCACCTGGCCTGTGTGCTGTGTCAGGTGTTTCTGCTTTTCTGAGTGAAAAAAACTTGGAAACTTTAGAGATTAGTTTGCTGCCTCCATTCCCCTCCCTTCCTAAACTTCTAATCTGACCTTTATGACATTTGTTAACTTTCAACCTGTTGCTAAGACACTGAAGTGCATAAGGTAAAGATTTATTGTCTTACAAAGGGATTTGTTGATGTGTGATTTTTCTTTCTATCAGTAGGTTACTTTACTGAGATCACCAAATGAAAATCAGTTTTTCAATTCAACCTCCCACTTGTTCCCCCTTAATTTATTGAAACAATTCTTCAAAGAACAAAAGAGATACATTTCCAGTAGTTTTAAAGTAGCAGAGCAGTTCTAAGGATGAAAAAAAGTGTTTTACAATACAGATGAAAGAAAAGTTGAGAAAATGGAAAATGGAATGTCTTCACAGTGTTTTATTGAATACTTGCAACTTTGATGAAGAACAAAGGCATTGTTACATATTTTAAGTTGGCAGGTAATAAATTCTGAAGGACAAAACAAAAAAAAGTAGAATAGTTAGCTTTTCTGGTTTTAATCTGTTGATGATAGAATCTTACAGGGGATGTAATTAAAAACTGGACATTATCCATTCACAGTAATTAAATCACCATGGTGTTTATGTGGTATTGTAGGCTTAGAAATAATAGGAAAACACAGCAAAAATAAATGCTTAATGGTGCTATTTTAGGCCTAAATAAAGAGATTAAACTGCAGATAGAAATGCCAGCTAATTACATGACCATTAAATAGGCAATTAACTATGCAAATTTGCTACCATTTAGTCACCTTCTTTGTAATGTAAAAGATTGCCATATTGGTCCTCTTTCTGATGTGTCTATATTAAGTTCTATTGACAGGTGACAAGTCAGTGATCTCAGAAGATGTAGATGGAAATAATTTGGGTCCATGTTTGCATGATGTCTAATGTAATAAGGCAGTTATTTTGACAAGACTCTGCTATAACTATCATAGACTCTCTGCAGAAGAGAGATCTCTCTTCAGTGAGTGTACATTATAGAAATTACAGGAAGTAATTGAGGAGCCAAGAAGACCTTTTAACTTTTCTAAGTTAACTTAAGGAGTTTTTCTGGTTACCAGTGTCAAAGAAAAACTCTAATGCCTAATAAAGTGGTTAGAATAGTATGTCCAATAGATTTGGAAACAGAAACATCCTGAAACTGCAGCCAGATGGGAAGAGCTGTAAGATACTGATGTCTGATGGACCTGAAGGAGACAGACGGTCAGCAACTTAAAAGGTTTCAAATATACATAGGATAGAAAGAAAGAGAATGAGAATCCTGTGGACAAATAACCCTTGATGATCATAAGTCTCCAACTTATTTGAAGTGTGTGAGCCATCTGAAAGCACTTCCATTCAAACTAAAAGCTTTCATGAGAGGACCCAAGGCTCACTAGACACCAAAGATGAATTGGAAGCTCAGCTGCTGCTCATAAAACTGTACATTTGTAGATAAAGATGACAAGTTAAAACAGAATTTTAATGGGATCATACCTCAGAGACAGATGAAAACCTATTAACTGTAGATGGCCTGACCCTAGAGGAGGAAAATTGTATAAAACGAATGCACAGGACTCCTTAGGAGCTAATGAAAATACTGAAAAATGCCTGTGAGAAGAACAAGCAGCTGAATAGTCACAAACATGAACATAAGTGACATAAATGCTAAATGGATGATCCCACACTCCAGTAAGGATGGAAAGGTAGGAGCATAGAGAAGATAAAGAAATATCTGTAATGAGTATGAATGACATGACTTAAATTCAAAATGTGTAAGGTATAAAATATAAAAAGGTATGTCTAGGAACAGAGTATAAATGTAGGTGGGTTTTTTTTTTTCACTTGCACAAATCTGATAACTACAAGATCTCAGAGTCAAGGCAGTAAGTACCAATGATAAAATATAAATCAGTAATTGAATCTAGGACATCAAAACTGAGTTTGGCTTTGGTATAAGCCATAGAAACTGAGGGCCACGGCTCAGCTAGAGTAAAGAAAGTTAAGATAGCCAAATGCTTTGAAAAGATCCCAAATACTTTATTTAAATTATTTTTATGGATGCCACCTATGGTCAAATTACAGAGATAGAAAATATAATGTCAGTGATTGGTAGAGGAAACTCAGCCAAAAAAATGAGAAAAAATTTGTTGTTCTTGACAGCCACCAGGTGTCAAGCCAGCAACTTTGGATTCCAAGTTACAATTGAATCACAGGCACTACACTAAATTACCAAGTCACTGATTTTCAAAGTCCTCTTTGGCCGTTCTTGAAAAGACTGAATTGATACGTAAACCATGAGGATATACTTACTGCCCATCTTTTATTCTGCAGCAACTGAGATTACATCAGATTCTTCCATCCTCAGAAGCTGAAGAACAAATGTCACAATGGCTGAAGGGAATCTCATCTGTTAATTTGATGATTTAGGGCACACTTCTCCCAATGCATTCCAGCTTGCAGGATTCCAAACCAAAGCCCTTTCTATGGGGTTTGTCATGTGCAATGAGCTCACCTCGAGGTGTGTCACCAAAACTGCAGCAGGGGTCACTCACAGGCTGAGTAATCATCAGGAAAACTAATTCAGGTTCAAGTAGGAGAGAGGTATCACTTATAGCCTTAAAAATCTTGATCAACATTAGAACTCTAAGGATGCAAGGAATGGATATGAATCAGCAGTGTAATTTAATCATTATTTAGACTATGATACTTGACTGAAGCATCCCAATAAACCTGCAACAGATATGCAAACAGTGAAAATTAGAAGATAATAAGCATACTCCTCCTGTTTCCATTTGTTTGGATGTGGTGATCAAACAACTTTGTGAATCTGGGATTTATTGTCATATTAAAAAAAAAAAATAAAAAGGGGGAGTGAAATTTAGTGGGCAAGAACATAGTGTTCCTATACCCACCACTCTTAATCATTCAGAAAAATGTTAAAAGTTAAAAATTGCACAGAAAAGGAAGGACAAAAATATATGCCCTAAGAAAAAGAAATCATAGGCATAGATCTGTTCCAGAATGTCTACCCTTTTCATTATTTGACAGGCTACTGAGAGAAGCATGGTCATGAGATATTTTTAACAAACACAGACAAAGTGGAATATTAAAGATAATTCAGTCAGACCTTTTCCTTCTCATTTGGCAGAAATCACTGTTCAACATCATCAGCTAACAACATCCTCACCCAATACCACCACCCTTGCCATATACATCTTGTTTAGATTGTTTATTGAATTTTTTTTGTTTGTAACCTACAAGATCTGTTCTATGACCGTCTTTACCAGTCTAAACTAGCAATTTTTACTTTTTTGCTATGAGTGCTTAGAAAAATTGATTTCTCAATATCATTTAGACTCATATCACTTGATCATGTATTTTGTTACATAAAGAAGATCTATAGAATGTGTTTTCTATACACTTGCTTCTTCTGTGGGCTACTGATCTTCCTGCAAAAACCCAGTGCATTAAACCTAGCAGGGTTTTGTTTTCTTCCTTAAGATTTACCTTACAGACTGACTCACACTTTCAAATTTTAAAAAGTCACGAAACCTATTATCAAGGTTATTGCCATGGCAATTACAACAGTGCTAAAATTAACACCCCTAACAAAATGGTTAATGGTGAAGCGGTAAATTCTACAATAATTCCACAATAATTTTTTTTCTTGGTAGTTTTTAATACTAATTCTCTTAGCTGCTATTTCTTTGGCATGTGAACACATATATTGCTAATGTGTCCTTGTATTACTGTAAAAGATTATTTGATTTACATGAATTGTGGAACTTCATTAGAGGAATCTTAGTGTTTGTCCTGTGCTCTTTTTAATGTCCAGTAATGTCTCTCATTTTTGTCTGCTGAAGAATTATTCTAAACATTCACACCAAGTCCTTGAAAAATGACTGTTTTGAAGTTATCCTATCAGAACTGTGTTTTTTTCCTCTTTCTTTGAATCTCTCAGCCATGGTCATAGAACAGTAGAAATTTAAAGAATCTGTGTTGCTTATCTCAGGCTGTCTGGTCTATTTGGAGCAAGATGTATTTGAAGCTGCAATGCTGATAATGACTATAATGATATAGAAGTACTGCAGCTCAAGATTGAGCTAATCAAAAGGGACAATATATTTGTTAATTATTTGAGTTTATAAAATATTCTTTCCATTTTCCCTGTCCAAACAAGAAAGGGCTTCCTTCATATCATGACCACAGGAAGATTGCTGTGGTCATGATTTCATTGGTATTTACTACTTCCTTAGCTTGCTTTGCCGTCACTATTGATCAGATTTTTTTACTGTCACATTCAAAATATCCTATTTCTTCACTTCAAATTCATGTCATCTCTGTTTTGAATAGTTTCATTTTAATAGCTAATAATCTCACATAGCAATTGCCATAAAAATCATTTTTGGGGGTTTTTAGGTCAGCACATTGCAAGCAGTTCAGTCTCACTTGGCACCTTTTAAACCCATTGGCCAGTTTCAATGGGTAATGAGTCAGGGATGTTGATAACCTCCAAATGCTGTGGATCAGAGAGAGACTGATCTATTAGAAAGATGGGAAACCTTGTGGCAGCCTGGTTCTGAGTCACAAATCCACAGGAAAGTGAGATTGTAGTTCTGCTGCAAGTTGAACTACTCAGTAATTAGAAGACGACCACATCAGAGACAGAATTGCTAAGCTGAGTCAAGTCTGTTCACCTGTTCGTGGGAAATTCATTCTTTGTTCTTGTGGGTAAAGCTCCTGTGGCACTGGGATTGAGACAGGTAAATGAATATTGGTACTGGTTTTGTGTAACATGAGTGCAGTTGTCCCTTTATGATTGATCATCGTTGTAGAAAAAAATAGAAAATGTAATCTTAGAATGTTTGGGAAAGTATCTGGGTTGGTTTTTTTGTGTTTTGTAGTTGTTGCAATTGTTGCTTTTTAAATTCCTTTTAAAAAAACTAAATGAGCACTGTGCTGATTTGTGGTACAGTTTTCACGTGCTAAAAAATATCAGACCTTCATCTGTTGAGATAGCTTCCAGATGTAGCAAAATTTTTTTCCTGAACAAAAAATACAGCACAAGCTTGAATCTGTATTTTCTCTATGGGATGATATTAATTCAGACATCATAGCATAGGAGTATTTAAAAAGAAAAAAAAATAGGCTAAAGAATCAGAAATGGAAACATTTTTGGGGGGAGACTTACCAAGTTTCTGCTGTTATTATGATTTTGTTGGAAACAGGTTATGGGAATACTATTCAAAACAGTATGGTTTTTCATTTGTTTGTTTCAATTTTCATGAAAGAAAAAGCCAACTGCAAAGTTTCATTTTAGAGAATGATCTTCATCTCCAGCCTACAGAAAGGACACTGCTTTATTAATTAGTAGGAAACACTGTTACACTATGTTTCATTAACAATAATTCACACCTTTTTATTTTATTGAAATTCATTTTAGAGACTCAGTTTCGATGCCTTGAGTTGTTAATAATTCTGTGTGAGGATGCACCTGTTCTTTCCACTCACATCATTCTTTCTTCACTAGGCCACGGATGTGCTCTCTGTTGATTCCTTACATATGTGGGACTAAATAAAATAGGTATTTTGAATTATATGCATTTAAAATTCAGACACAGGTATTAATTTTGATCCTTAATATGTGGAGTCATGGTAGTGTGGAGTGCAGTGGTCTTAGTCCTGCTTCCTCAAAAGGTTCTTCAGTTTATTTCTCCCGTGAGTGGTAGGTTTTTATTTTTTATTTTTCCTTGTGACAGATGACTGCTGGCACATCTCATACTCCCTTTTTTATTTCTGTCCTTTCTTTCTTTCTTTTTTTTTTTTTTTTTTTTTTTTTTTTTTTTCCTTTTCATTGGTATTTACTACTTCCTCAATCAGTTCTTCCAGTTGAACTAGCTCCCCACTGAAATGGAAATACATAATCATATGGCTTTCAAATTTAGGTTTCTTTGCAGTAAAAATAACCTTTATCTATTGTCAGTTGCTCTTTTTGCAATGCATCATTAAAACCAGAAACTGCAAAATGAGCTGCATGCTGTTTATAAAGACGTAGCCAATACCTGCTTAGTTTGTTGTTGTATAGAGCACATATTTTTCTCTTTTGTATTTTCTTTGACCTTGTCTTGAATCTTGTTAGCAACTATGTTGCTTTTCTTACCATTCCGTGACTGACAGTGACAATTGTGATTTTTCTCTGCCTCTTCTCCATTGATCGAAGGAGATGCAGGATCAGGAGACACCTACTAGTGCTACTGAGATGCTAAAATCTTGGTTTCATTTGCAAGGATGGAAGGCAAAAACACTGAAGGGGGAAAATGTTTTTATTAGGAAAAAAAGTCCTGATGTCAAAACACTTAAGTAGTCTCCTGATGTACAGATCAGGAGCATAGAGTACTTTAAAGTTGTCTTGTATGCAATGGAGCATCTTAGAAAACCTAAAGTTTAGGTAATATGTTTGAGAATTCGATTTTGTCTTTTGGTTGCATTTTAATTTTTTTAAATCATTACATTTTTACTTCTCCCCATGTGACATTAAGAGTCAAACAGCCAAAAAGGCTGTTTTATAGCATGCTCTCCAAGTTACCAATGAACAAGCACAAACTACTTCAATCACTTGCACCCTAAACTTACGAAGTGGTTTTAAATAAATTCCATAATAAAAAGAAATTTTTTAACACACCATAAAAATTATGAATTCTGAAAAGAAAGCAAAGTTGTTCACATTTTCAATTTAATTATCTTGCTTTGATCCACTTTGTAGGAATTATCTTAAAAATGGGATGCATGCATTCTTACCTGTATCTTAACTATAACTGGAATACTACAGACAAAATTTGTTGCTACTACTTTCTTTTATTGTTTTGAATGCATTATTTGAACCTCTGCCTTGATTTAGAAACTAGCTTATAATGGATTTAATAGTTATATATTCACTGTTGTGTGTTCTTACTATTTCTTGTGTGATATTGATCTATATTACCTAACAGTAATTTATAGTAATATTGGTAGGAAATAACTCTATCTGTATTCACAATTAACCTTGATTGTTAGAACAAATATTTGATGGAGGCTGTCATGAGCAAGAATAATCTAGTACACAGGAGCAGCTGGGTGATGGTTGGGTTTTAGCATAAGCGTAAACAAAATTCAAGTTCAAGTAGCTTGAAGGGATTTATTAGATGATGTGATGTCATGCAGCACTGTGATCATAGAATGGTTCAGGTCGGAAGGCACCTTTAAAGGTCATTTAGTTCAACCCCCCCTTCAGTGACCAGGGACACCTGATCTTTGCAAGTTTAGTCTCCAAGAATTTTTTACCAACTGTGCTGGGACGTCGGCTGCCCCTGCTTCAGAAGGGTTGATATACTTTACAGTGACTCAGCTTTCACTGAGCAGAGGAAAGAGATACAAAATTCTGTTCTTTCCCTGTATTTAAAGTAGTTAAAATTTTTGGTGGCTTTTTGGATCTTATTTCCTGGGAGACAGAATTAATATACTTGCAGTGGCAACAATCCTGTTCTTCCAAAGCTGCAGCAATTGTTCCCAATCAGAAAGACTGCCTTGGATCCTACCCATGCACCTGTCTAATCTAACAACACTGATGCATTCAGTACTAAAGATGGTGGAAATGCTGAGTTGGTTGAGTTCCCCATATCTGCTTACTACATGGGATTAGAATGGATCTCCTTTACCTTCTATACTACGTAGCTTCACGTGCTACTTGTGAAACTTTGATTCTAAGGTCCATAAGCTTTTGGGTTTCTCTAGGACTTTTCCACAGTTACTGGCAAAGTGTTGTCTTCCATGAACATCTATAAAACACAGTGCAAAGAAATGCCAACACTGATTAAATCAACTGAGAGAACACCCATGTCCCACCATGTCTTTTGTGTATTTTATAATAGAATCAAAGGGGAATTTCCTTTCTTGGAAAAAATGTGTTGTGCACAAAAATATGTATTTTTCTCTGGTAGAAGCCTTTTTTCCTTAACTTGCTGTGCTTTCTGGATATATTCTTTAACTTTACACTAAGAATTTCAAGTCTCTGTAGAGCCATACTGTTACCAGTATTAAGTATTCCTTCTATTTTACTGCAAATTTTTGACCCTATGGAATTTCATACCTGTTCTCTTCATAATCTCCATGTCACAAATGTATGCAATTTTATTACTTCTAGCAAACTAGGCTCTTCCAATCTTCTATGCAGCTATTAGCAATAATACAGCCCCAATTATGCGGAAAATCCTGAAATAGAAATAAAATCTGATTAAAACATTTGCGAGGTTGTCCTCTCCCTCTACTTTGCCACATCTGGAATTTTGTGTCCAGTTCTGGGCCCCTCAGTTCAAGAAGGATGGGGAATTGCTTGGAAGAGTCCAGTGAAGAGCCTCCAACATGGTTAAGGGAGTGGAACATCTCCACTATGAGGAAAGGCTGAGGGAGCTGGGGCTCTTCAGCTTGGAGCAGACTGAGGGGCAACCCCAGTAATGTTTATGAAGATGGGCCAAGAGTCAGGAGGAGAAAGACAGGCTCTTCTTAGTGATGCCCAATGATAGAACAAGAGGCAATGAGTGCAAGCTGGAGCATAGGATATTCCACGTAAACTTAAGGAAAAGCTTTTTCACTGTGAGGGTGACAGAACACTGGCACAGGCTGCCCAGTGAGGTTGTGCAGTCTCCTTCCCTGTAGACATTCAAACCCAACCTGGACATGTTCCTGTGTGACCTGCACTAGGTGACTCTGCTCTGGCAGGGGGGTTGAACTTGATGATCTTTAGAGGTCCCTTCCAACCCCTAAGGTTCTGTGATTCTGGGATTTTCCTCAATGTCCATGGTTGTACACCTGGGGCCTGATCCATGCTTGTTGAGGTAAATCGGCCAAGACCTCAAATTGGCCGAAGACCTCCATTTCTTTTTCTGGATATTGGATCATGTTGCTGTACATGGAGCTATGTGAGCACTTGTACTGATTTTAAACTGTCCCTCTTACATTTGAAGGTCAAGAAAAGAAGTGTTTTTCGCATTGAAGAACCCCTATGTCATGGGCAGTACCCTATCCTTCACAATCTCATTTCTATCAACTCAGGCTTATTGGCAAAATCTTTGAGATAGATTAACAGAGTAAAGATGTCCTTGACCTGTGCCTTTATTCTCTTTCAAAAGGTGCCTAACTGGTTCACCGAGTTTTAAAAGCAGTTTGAACAATCCTGTTCAACTTAATCTATTATTGGAAATGTGTGAAAGGGCTTTAGATAAAGCTGGACAAAAGTATATTTTAATGCTCAGAATTTTTAGAAAGAAAATCTCTTTTGAGAGTCTTTCTTGATATATGTCCAAAGTGGACAATGTAATAGTTTATATTGGAAAAGAGAACAATAATACGGCATGTGACAAAAGCAGAAGATGTAAGTAAGCTTACCTAGGTTTTGTGGTGTTGCAAATCCTGATTTAGGACACCACTGACAATGCCAGTTTGTCACAGAAATGAATGGAACACACCTCACTCAAAGAGAGGAGCAGCAATATGTTTTATTGAGGTAGAATAATAATTTGACAGTTGGTAATGTAGGTTACTTAGAGAACTACTGTCCAAGGTGATAACAAAAGTGGTTTTAATATTATATTATTAAAGTGCAACTTGGCAGAGTTCATTCTATTAACTACTATATGAAAGAAATATACAAAGTAAAATTGAGTTACACTCAAATTAGAAAGATTCACAGCGAGAATTAATATTAAAAGGGTAAGGAAGACCCTGCAAGTGAGTCACAAAGGTCAGAATGGACCCCCTTGCTTTCTAAATTCCTTGTCAGAGAGAAGTCTGAAACAAAATGGAAAAAAGGAGAAATAAGGTATTAATGGGTGAATTTGAGAGGGGAGCTTTTTGAAGAGAAAGGGATGAGTTGGATGGAAGTGCTATTCAAGGGATTGATACAGGGGGATTTTCAGAGCAGGGAAGCATGCAGGAATTATAGATAAGAAAATACAAAGCTATTTAAAGGAACAGCTATTTAAAAACTGCTCTCATAGCCTCAGGACTGGGAATTGCTGCCATGGGGAAGGTTAATAAAAAGATGATGATCCTCCTGAGACATTTTCAACACATGAATGATTCAAGTGCATTCCATTAGGGGACACATCTGGGGCTGATGTCGCTGCCCTGGAGGCACAGATATCTGCAGTGGTATTGATTATGCAGCTCCCGGGAATTATGCCTCTGGCTTTGCCTTCAGGTTGGTCTCCAATTTATACAGTTGGTGTTCTCTGGCTTTTATCAATATAAGAATTTGAATTTCAAATTCCGGAAGACAGTAGCTACTCTTACTGCTATGTATTACTTCTCACGAATTAAATGGTTGTGTTGTGTTCTAAGATGTCTGATTTAGGCAGCCTGGGATTCAGATGTTGCTGTAAAGGACTGATTTTTGTGTGTCTTCCTTCTTTACACAATACAAGATTTTAGTATTCCCCCTGTTGGTGTTTGGGGTTTTTTATTTTTATTTTTTGGTTGGGTGTTTTTTTGTTTGTTTGGTTTTTGTTGGTTTTTTTTTAATTTATTTTTTTCCATAAGCAACTGTGGTTTGCTCTTTTCCTTTTATACCACTGGACTATTGTCTATACAGACCTTATTCTTTTTCCTCTATGGATTTCTTAGGTGCCTGAATGTACTGCCTAAATGGCACTTCAGAGAAAAGAAGGCTATCACAGGTATTTGTGTGCAAATACAGATTTAATTTTTTTTTACTTCTGTCTGTTGGGCAATGTTTTGAGAATTAAGTAACTGATTATTTTTCTGCTGTTTTGCTGTTGGCTTGTTTGTTTGTTTGTTTTATTTCTTTTATTTTTTCTTTCCAGAGTAACAGCTGGCCAGACTGGGCTTTTTCTGACTGTTCAGAAGTTCCCCTTCTCACTGAGCCACTTCTCAAATTCTCCTTCAGATATTTTTGTCCCTTTGCCTTTTTCAAAAATTACATCCTCTTGAAAGAGAGAGAACATGGGCTTAGTTTTAACCCAATAACTTTTTCAAGTCCTTTTTCCACAGTACTATTACAAATTGCATTTTTACCAACTTCAGAATCATATTTAGTTCATGAACTTATTTAAGAGATTAGATCAGCACTGTAAGTTTTATTGTTTTGTTGATTTCTGTGGTAATGCAATTGACAGGAGCTGATAAGCCCATAAACTCAAAAATAAATATTGAGTGTACTTCCAAACTAATAGCCCATTCATCTTCATCTGCAGTGTCATCTGGTGTCCCTGAAAAGAATTATTATGAGCTAGTGGTGCTCTTACTTCAGTTATGAACCCTGTCTTGATACCTATGTTCTTTTACAGAATGATGTGAACAATTGCTTTTCTTGCTTATTTTCCAAAATATGAATCTACAAAGCCATCATACTCTTAATTGTCTTTTTTACCAATCTTCTGGCCCTTTATCTTCAGAGAGTAATTTTGTGCCTTTCCCCAGTTGTATGGCACAATACTGTCTACCTCAACTGTGGGGGTTTTCGCAAGGATATTCTTTCATGGGAAAATTCCTATTATTTCACCAAAATTCACCCTGTAGTCCTCTAAATGTTCTGGATCAGGACAGAGTATCAGAATAGAAGCAGTGACTTTGCTTTTATACTTTACAAGCTCTTTATGATTGTCCTAAACCATTATGAAAATACTCAGGTTTGAAAAGGGCAGAAAACTCAGTTTACAAAAATTAAGTATATAATTCTAGGACACTACTCCATAGGTGTATTCCTTCTTCCTTACTGTCCTTCTTTGCTGATAAAGCAGCAACTACTGTTTAAATTTGGTTTACTTGCCATCTGTGTTGCCAAAGAGCATGAGACAAATAGCTTCCAGTCTTAATGGAGCCTCTGCCTGCCCCATTTGGTAAACCTGAGAATGTCACAGTTATCTGTCACTGGTAAATTAGAGAGAAATCTGTCAACTACATTTTTACATTTGTTCTGCTCTAGCACATTGTCCTCATGCTTAGAGTCTAAACTAAGCTAAAAACAGTGGAAGAAAAGGTACATATGTACTGTAAGAAAATTAATTACAGTGATTATTAGCTCAAGATTTCAGAGTAAAACTAAGTGGGAGAAGTCTGCAACTGGCTCTTCACCATGGAAAATTCTCATAGAGACCAAGCTGTTGGATAATTGCATCTTAATATATTTAACTCTCTTGCTTATAGTGCTGACACTCTGAGGTGCATCACTCTTGAAGATTAATTACAATGTCAATATTTTAAAATCTACTAATGTCTGTTTTCTCACATACTGATTACCTAAAGGTAGCTTCTGCAAAATTAGACTGAGACTAATTCTAGTTTATGAAAAGACCTTCCTGGTGCTTATGGTACTGCACAGTTGCAAAATAAGGTTATCACTGTACTTCAAACACCCATCGTGGTAAATGCAGAAAATAAATCATCCTGACTGCAGAAACAATTTTATAGGTATAAATTACTGCACCGTAAATTACCTCCCTGTAAAACATACTTTTAATCTGGATTTTTCTTACGAGGAATCTTTATGATCTCATTAGGCTTTCCCTTTGCAGAAGAAATTTAAATAATTTAGCTTTTGATTACTAATTCATAGCAAAATAATTTGAGAATGTTTACATTCTGTAAAGCTCATCCATTGAATTATTTATCATGTGATAGCATTTCAATAGCCATTTGCTTAATTTTCCATGCTTTAGGTACAATGCCATTAGCACAATACCCTACAGAGTAGATTACTGGTAAGAATCTCCCTAATTTTAAGCAGAAAGATACAAATCAGTGTAATGTAACTTTGCTTGTCCCCTCCACTTCTATCTCCCCATGTACCTTGTTGGTATTATGTAGTGACCTTGTACTACTTTTATCATTGGAAAATTCCAGCAGTATGGAAACACAATCAAATATGGAACAGTTACATACCAGAAGATCCTTATGAGCTACATTAAGTTTCTTTATTTGAATGAAAAGTTGTCAGGGAACTAACTTATACTCTGCAGGCTGGATTTACAAGTGTGCCAGTGTCAATACTATTGCTTATTGTCTTCCTTCAAATAGTAAATTTTTCTGATTTTTCCAAACCTCTGTTTTTCTTTTTTTTTTTTTTCTGTCTCCTTAATACATTATTAGCTTAGGCTACTGATATCCACCTCCTCTCATGCATTCAAGAAGAATAAGAAGTAGTAGCTCCACATAGTAACTCATTTTCATGTTTTCACTTTGTATACAATCTAGAAGAGTTATTTATTTGTGTAGATACAGCACAAACATAAATATCCAAAGCGACAGTAGTTTATGCTCTTATGTCTAGAATTGGGTCAATGATATTTCAAGCAAGATTAATACTTTGCAATTTGTTTGGTGAAACATCTCTCTCAATCTTCTGTTCACAACTTGTCTTACAGTGGATTTATATTATTCAATTGGGTTTTCTCATAGTTTTTTAGTGGTTTCTAGAAGGAAAGTGGTATGTACAGTAAGGGAAGGGAATGTGCCATTTGTCATATTTGTAATTTGCTATTCTTGCTCTTATTTGGAATACTGTTAAAGATGCATCAAATATTGATTTTTTTTTTTTCAAGATTCTCTTTCTGTAAATATGATATTGTTGATGATGAAATTTTCTCTTGCAGTCAGCAAGTTTTCTAATAAATTATTTTTGTTATTTCATTTCCAGAAAAATATTAGAAAATAAGCCTATCTAGAAAATTCAAGACAATTCAGCTTTTTCAGTTCAGAACTATTTGCTCTGCTTTGATTGCTTTGATAGTGTTGCTGTATACTTAGTCATTTATACACATATCATTTTGAGGGGAATTATATCTCATAATTTGGCATGATACATTTCGGTGGGTAATAGAGATAAAAATGTGGTACTTTTCTACACTAAATAACTTCTTTTCAGCACAGTAAAGAAATATATATTAAAAAAAAAAAAAAAAAAAAAAGGAAAAGAAAACAAGACTTTTAGATATTTTTTATTTTGATATAGAGCACACTAAATACATGGAATTTTTCTGAATGTAGTACATCCAGAAGAAACAGGCATAATTGTTAGGGGCAGGTTTTAGTAGCTACAAACATAATTGCTACAGAAATTCCAAGGCTAGTGACAACAAGAAAACAGTTGAAAGAAGTTTAAAAAGTCAGTTTTATTTTAATTGTTTGAACCTAAAGTAAACAAACACTGGATTTTATATACATTCATCAGGCATGATGGATCACAATGTAGATGGAAAAAAATATATCTCATCCTTTAAACTTATGACCAGATTCTTTTCAGTAGTTCTCTGTGCTTTGGCAGTCTTTAAAAAAGCCACTTTATTTTTCACATGAATGCTTCTGAATATGTTTCTTCTTTCATGCTCAGACTAAAGGTGTTGGTGGTGTGGGGTGTTTTGCATTGAAGAGGACTCAAAGGATAAAGATGACAAGATGTGGTCTTATCCACAAAGTCCTGGACTGAGTGAAGACTGTAATGGCAGAAGTCAGATGTGCTGGCTTTCTACTGTCTTAATATAGAAAGTATGAAGACCAAATTAGTAAATTTGGATTTGGACTTTTCTAAGATAAAACCATTAGAGGTGTGCAGCTCATTGTGTGTTGGTTTATTTTGTAAAACAGATAAGAGAAATCTGAAGTTGTCTTTCTGATTTCTGTCAGTTCCACCTCTCTACAAAAAATAGTTTGATAGAGTACAAATTTGCAGCTACACAGCTCTTTTCTTCTTTAGAAGGATGAAGTTAAACAGTAAATTACAGAACATAGAGTATGAAGTAAATAACCATCTATAGTTCAGAAAAAAATTAAAAAGATAATTTGGCATACAGGAAAATGAAAATCTTTGTGAAACTATACAAGGAATTTTAAGTATGCAGTAGGGTTTTTAAAAGTTATGTTATGTTCACATTATGGATATTTGCTCCGCATATTTACTCCACATTCAATGGCAAGCACACCAGTATAGAGAGACTTAAGTGTGGCACAGACTAATGCATTTCAAAAGCAGAAAATGAGAACTGTAGGTGTGCTTTATTAATTTTCAGGTCACTTATGAGTACCTATAGGATATATGAATAGAACAGGATAGGATAGTTATACACACGTCTGCTGAGACCATTGTTGCAGGCTTAGGCTAGGTTTGTTTATAATGAGAGATTGTGTATTTTAACCACTCTGACCTAAATCCTAACCTGTTCCATAATGTAGGAATAATTTAAGAAACTACTAGAAAATCAAAGCAAATTGGAAGCCTGAAAGACTTCAAAACTTTCACAGGGTTTCTGACCTGAGAGATGACTGATAAGGATTTTAGCAAGTAAAGACTAGGAAGTTATTCTTCCCTTTTGCTGTGCCATGTTGCAACGCTATAGGAAGTTTCCTTCCTTAATTAAAGTTGACCCTTTTTTTAGAGACTTTTATACAATTGTTTTAAGAAGAATGACTTGAATTTGAAAATATTTTTGTTCCCACTGCCATCAGTACTTTAATGTGTAGGAGGCGAGCTTTAACTGCCCTTTTGGGTCAGCAAACTGAAGAAAATGATTGGGGTCTTCTCTTTCCCTGTTTTAACTAGCAATTAGCAAGGTGATCTTTCAGAGAAGGACTGCTAAATAATGTCATAAAGCTTTTTTTTTTGAGAAAACTTGCTTTTAAGGTGTTAGTAGCATTGTGAGACTAGATACATGATGAGAAAAAAAAAACAAAAACATGATATCAAATGATATTTCTGTCACTTAAAAATAAAAAGAAGAACTTAGGAATTAATTAAAAGTCGGAAAAGCTTATTCTAAGCTGTATCAAACCACAATGAAGACATGGAAAGAAAACCCAAGTATGATTGCATTGGAAGTGTTTGCTCTGTATATATCCATACAAATACCTTTTTTAGCAAGCTCTATCCTTTCCAATTATTGAACCAGTTTTTACATGTATACACAGATATGCATTTTCAGAGCACAGGTGTGTGTATAAACTGTCTGATTGTTAAACTGCTAAGAACAGTTTAAAAAGGATTGCAGTGTCTATACTCCCTACATATTTTTCCCTGTTGTTACAGGGACCTATGCTGTGAGGAGGCTGTTTTCTAAAAATTTAAGCTCTCAGTGCTTCTGGTGCACTTGAAGTGGCAAGGCTGCTGCCTTGTTTTCTGGAAACTCACCCATCCAGTCTAGGGGGTGAGCAGCTCCTCTGAAAGAGCAGTACTTGCTCTTCTCCAATGCTGTTGGTAATGCTCCTCCTAGACTGCTATTTAATAGTTTCACCCCCAAAATTGAGGGCTTGAATGCTTCTCTTTCCTGACTCTTAAAAATGTAACTCATTTGTGTGAAGGATGTCTGTGGGAGCAAAGATGCTCTTCTCTGCCATGAGCACACTGTTTTTCAGTGTCAATCATGACCTGAGGATGCCTCCTGGATCTCTCCTCTTGAAGGAATGAGTCTGATCTTAGCAAGGTTTTAGTACCTAGTTATTACATATCTGGGTGGGAAGATAACATTAAACTTCTCTTGGGTCAGGGTCTGTGTGACATCCATCATCACAGCACAAGTTATTTAGCATGTACTAAGTGTAACTCAGGTGATGGGTTAAAACATGCTGATTTTCTTATGCATTAGAGTGAGTGGATCAGACAGAGAGGTCAGGGTTGCTTTTTTTTTTTTTTGGCAGTTGTTATTAATTGAAGTCCTTTGTGTCACTGCAGCTGTGGATGTGATAGAAAGCAGTCATTGCTAAGGTTCCAGAAGAGCAGGCAGAGGAGCTCTTCAATCTAAAAGCTACTGTGAGTGCCTGGATTTGAAAAGAAGACTGTGCTGCCGATGTGTTTTAGTTCAGATGAGAAATGTGCTTTTGAAGTTAACCTCCTGATGGTCCCCACTTACTGAAATTTGACCCAGATTTTCTCAGACTGTGTGAACCAAATTCCTTTGAGAACTTGAAAATGGAAGATTTTTCTCCAGAATAACACGATTTTTTTCTCCTTATGGTGATCATTCAATGCATTACCACCATATATGAGCTAGTGAGGAATGAAGACCTCCTGAAATTCACACTGTGCAGTTCCTGGCTCTTCGTCAGCAACCATTTCACTCTGCATCTGCTGCCATTGGACCACATTCTTGCTAATATAATCAGTTTGTGACTGCTGGAGAGGACCTATCCCACTAGAACAGAGGGAACAGACAAGGATTATTGTGCAGTCTGTTTTATCCAGATGATCTGAGAGTTTTCCCTCGCAAGCTTTCATCTCATCTAGAGATATAGAGAAACCAAGCTGCTACTGTTGTTAATTGCATCCCCAAAAGAACTTATTTCTACTGAGTGAAAGCCGCCAGCATCTTCAAGGTTCAGGCAGGCTCAAGGTTTGGATTAGATGTTAGGATAAACTGCTTTACAGGACGGATAATGCAGCATGGGAATGGTATCCTTCAATCCCATAGGATTTCCAGGTCATGGCTAGAGAGTGCCATGAATCATCCTGATTTGAGCCAGCCCTTTCCACAGCTCTGACATTGGGGTAGTGTGTAAGCTTATGGGCAGAGAGGGGAAGATGAAAACCTGGGGTAATTCCAACTACTCTGACCAGGTTAGAAGAATGTCATGTCTGGAGAACTGTTTCTGTTCCCTACTGATGGGGCTTACTGATTTATTTTTAACCTATAGTTCTACAAAAATGCAGCAACAACTAGTCTTTCACTCTGAGTATAGATAACCTTCTTAAAGAAAAATTATCAGTTATATTCCTCCTTAAAAAACAATATTCCATCATTTTAGCTTCATGCATATTCTGTAGCTAAAGTTATATATCTGACTTTGGAGAAAATATGGGATTGTTTTTTACCCAGGATAATTTATCTGAAATTGAAATAAATTGCATAAATGAGCTTTCTATATGTTTCACTTTACCTGTAGAATCTGTACTTGGGTTTTTTTTCAATGCTAAGAGACAATACATCAGTGTTTTTCAGACTGAGTAGTATTCAGCCTTTATATGAAGGCAAATGTTCTATTCTTTAAGTATTTTTCCTAAGGCTTCTTCGTTTACCTGCTCCATGCATTTTAAAATTCAGGCCCCAAAATTCACTGAAGTGTGTTTAAAAAATGTTATACCTTTTCAAAATTAAGTTCTGGAAATATTTACTGTTTAGCAGCAGAAAGCAATATATGAACTCAATACATCTTAAGGTTACAGAAATCTTGCTAACAGTTCACATTGAAGATATTCTTCTAAAGAGGGTAAGAGTAAGATTCCTTCTTTCATTTACTGTTTGCTTTGTAACTAAGTTTGATCCTTCTTCCATCATCTTGAAGAAGGAAATAGAGAAATGAGATTTTTTTTTAAGAAGCTGTGATAATCTAAATCATCCTTTAAAAGCTGAAGGATGTGGATGTCCCCTCTTCTTCATGGGCACATACCTAGAAGCTGTCACAAGTTCAGCCAGAAGAGTTTGTGTTATTGCTGTCCTGTTTATTTTCTCTGATGTACTAGACCAAAAGCACTTGTTCTGAGATGAGAACTGGCATAGCTAAGTTTCATCAAGTTGAAAACTCTCATGGTTGTGGTGCAACATCACCTACAGATCAGGGAAGCCTTTGTAGGAGGATCCACAGCCAGCTCTCCACAGGACAACTCTGGGCAAGTTGGGTGATGCTGCCAGTCCTTCCCAGGGCATGACAAGCTCTGCAAAGCCCTTGAACATCACTGTGGGTACCACAGGCACCCTGAGAACTTGATAGCAAGTCATATCACATGGGAGGCAGAAGAACAAGAGCCAGTGAGCTCACTCCTGCCCTGACTGCTCTACAGGTTGCATTAGGGGGAGGTGGAGAGGGCAGACAGGGAGGGAGGTGAGCAACAGAGTAAGCAGGGCAGGAAGCTGGGCATCTGAGCACTGCCTGGCCGGAGATCCTTTTGTAGCCTCTGCTTTCTGATTTTTTAAATTTTTTTCTCTCACAAGATTGTTTCTGGTCTTTAAATTGAGAGACTGATGGGCACAGCATCCCACCACACCAGCATCCTCCTTAGCCCTGGGGAAGTGGGTACATGGGGACCCAGTAGTCACTGCCACCAGAGTGCTCCATCCCTCCCTCCCTTCTTTCATTCCTCCCTCCATCCCTCCCTGCATGCCTCTCTCCCTCCTCCCCTCCATCCCTCCCTCCCTGCACAACACACCTCACACAACCAGCCCTGGGGTGGCCACAGGGGCTCTGTGGGAGGCAAGACTCCAGCTGTCCCCTCCCTGGCTTCCCCAGAAAAACCCTACTGTACCTCTCCCCATTCTCCTTGCATACTGTCTGTGTGTTACCTAGCTGAGCTTATGCCAGCCAAAATTTTAATTTTTGTATTTCATGTTCAAAAAGAAAGTGCAAAGGTGATTTCCAAGTCTGAACAATCATCTCTTACTAAAATGACCTTACAGCATACATAAAATAATTACAGTTATTTAAATTAGTAGTTCAGTGTTCTAAAGATGTCTAAAAATTTCTTTCTTTTTAATTTTTTTTTTTTTTTTGGTAACTTCTTTAGAGATAGAAACAGAAAGAGGAATTTGGAAAAGTTCTGTTGACAGAGGTTTTTGTTTTGATACTGAACAATCTGCTCTTCATGCAGAGGTAAGTTAACTGGAGACATAGTACATACCACTCAATGCACAAAAATCAGTTTCAGCTGACTAAATTAAGTCCACTGCTAACTATTTTAAGAAATTCTAAAAACTTACAGGTGCATTTTTGTGGTAAGAAGTAAAACTGTCTTTCATACAAGACCCATGCATCATAAAAATAATCTTTCAGTTGACCTAACTATGATGTGAGTAGTGAGGGTAATACAAAAACACAAAGTCCTCAGGCCAACACCCCTCTCCCTTCTTTAGATGTCATTTTGCTGAATGAATTGAAAGACCTGAGCAACCTTAAAATGAGTATTTTAAGCTTCCTTGTATTTGATAATGATGATGCTTGATTGCTGAGTGAGTGCAAGGTTATAATCATCTCCCTGGCTTTTTGTCATCCATAAAGTGCCTGAGCTGCTCTCTGCTAGGTTGTGACATTTCCAGTGCCTCTCAAGTGGATGGCAACCTTGTGTGTGCTCAGTGAATTCCAAGGACTGGTCCTTCTAAATGCTCTTTAACGAGACAAGCTTTTTCCCTCTGTAATTTGTAAAAGTGTTTCATGCCATACAGTTTGTTTCTCAATGTCATAAAATGCTCACGAACCAAGGTCTGTGAATAGGAAATGAAAGTTAATTGAAACTATTCAAGTCCTCTGTTTTATTAAAGATTTAATTTTATATTTAGTAGCCCAGAAAATATAGTGGGTAAGTTTGTCCTAAAAATATCTGTACTGTTGGATGAGGCTTTGAGAAACCTGGTCTACTGGGAAATGCCCCTCCTCATGCATGAGGGTTGGAACTTTAAGGACCCTTTAAGCTCCTTTCCAACCCAAACCATTCTGTGATTCTATGATTCTGCTTTCAAATGATACTCTGTTTTGCTGCAGTATTTTCTAACAAAAACCTGTATGTATCCTCCTTGGATTAAGTAAGATTGTATGAGCACACCATTTCTTTATTGTTATTGATTTTTTTATTTTCACCAAGGAATCGATAGGATATCACTCCTATTAACTGATGGAATACCATTATATGACCTTAAGTTATTATGAAGATATTAAATGTTTTCCTTAATACCATTATTATGTGTACTGATTTTTGTTGTCAGCAATAAATAAGCATTTTCAAAATAATAACAACGAAGCATTTGGTTAGAGGGGTTATAATAATATCTTTCTTTGTCTTAATAACTTGCCAATATTTTAGTGAATGACATGCAATGTGATATGAGAGACTGTGCATGTATGAAGGCAGTGTCAGCTTTGTGCCCAGAAGAGCAGCTGCAGCTTCTTTAACCTTGTAAAAGCCAAAGCAAACCAGAAAGGGCCTCACAGGGAAAGGTGGTTTGAAAGGGCTGCAGAGAGAGAGTGCTGCAGCAGATATAGTTTAACAGCATCTTCTGCACTGCTGAAAAGTCATGGCCCTGACCTGTCCTTGATTCACAGGTAGAGTGCTTCAGTCTCCGGGGACTGTTGTACATGTGAACAGTGCATATACTCATTTTTTAACTTTTCCCCTTCTTAGTAAGATCAGTTTCCTTAGCCGACATCAAGTGACATCTATAATCCTATTATGGAGAATTTTGGTGACTTTTTGCTTCTGCCTGTCACTTTCAATTGTTCCTTTGTGCTTGGTTACATGCCACTTCTTCCCAAACAGCTTTGGATGTTAAACAGCAACCACGTTTAGCCTGTGACGTTAATGTTTGGGTTGAATAAAAACATGTGGCACTCTCGTGAGGCAAATTACTTCTGCTGGGCTAATTAAAGATCACATATCAAATCACTTCTTGTGTTAAGTGGGTGTAATTCCCTTGGATTTGGTCCAGGTGTGCAAGCAATGGATCTGTTTTTCTGTATCTGCTTAAAATTCACTGTCTTTAAACCATGTATTTCACTCTTTTTTTACAATTTTTTTCATAAAGCTGTCTTTTGTCTTTTAAAGGTACGTTCCTGTAGGTTCTCTGTTGCTTTGTATTTATTTCCTCTTATCTGTTTCACAGCTTTACATTGTATGTTTGATAGGGGATAGCATAATTTCAATCTGTAAGCCTTATTTTCTCTGTCTCTTCCCTTTTGGACAGCTGCACCAGTGAGGAAACACTGTATGTGAAGGAACAACTCCTCTCAAGTGTTAAAATACTCTTTCCTAAACATGTCTTGGATAATGTCTGAGCACACTGTACATGTGTTTTCTTTCAGGCATGCATAATGAATGACTGTTTTTAGTGGTCCCACTGCATATGCAGAGCTGCTTGTTTATAATTGTAATAGTTCCTCTTAATATCCTCATTAATATATTTGTGTATGTAATTAAGTGTCATTAAAGCTTATGTTTGGTTTTGTTGTTTTTTTTTTTTTTCCTGGTTTGAAAATTTCTTGGCCGGTGTGGGAGGTGCTGCTCCTCAGTTAGTCAGAACATGGTGGTCTGCAAACCTTCTGACATACACTGGCTGGTAGGAGAGTGGCTCTAAGGATGCTGAACATTTGACATCCCTGATAGAATTCTGCCTCTCGGTGACTGAGGGTAGAAGGCCTTAGGACTCATGCCCAGTTCTATATTGTAAAAAAATGGAATTTTCCTCAAATTGTGAAAGTAATCTGTGGGTGATCTCCTTGTCTTTCTCCTGACCTCTATGAGGCTTTTTAATCTAATTTTTCCCCTGTTCTGCTAGGAGAGAGTAGCTGGATTGGCAGCTATACAGGGCCAGTTCCTTTGGTGTGAATCATTGGTTCTTTTGGGTTACAGATCTTTCAGTGTTTCTAAAGATAACCCTTACATAAGCAAGTGCAGAGGGGCACGTGAGCCTCTCACTACCTTCTCTTCTCCACCCCAAAGCAATAGTGGCATACAAATAGTGGCATACAAATAGTTACATACAAATCCCTTCATGTCAGTTTTTTACTTCTCAGCAAAGCCAGTTTTAGCCAGGCAGCTTGAAATCTCTGTTGCCTTACAATGTGTGATCTGGAACAGGTTGAGCTTCTATAGCAGAATTACAATAAATTTAAGATATTTTTTTTGTGTTTGTGTGTTCTTAAATTATTATGCAAACATAAACTTTGTTTGACAAATAAACTTGCAATGGTATCTCTTATTTCTTGCTTTCTTAACAGTGACTGTATCTCTTCCAGCTACCAAACCTTCAGGGACAGAAGAATGCTACTGCCATCCCTCTCATTCCACATAGGAGAAGCTGGGTGTAAATAATATGCATCTTACAGAGAAACTTGTCCAAGTTTCTTGTGCATCTACCAGGCAGGACATTGTATCTCCATATGCACATCTTTTTTTCTCCATGCCTAATCTGAAGGCTTCAAGTCTTAAGGCGTTTCAAATCTGGGAGAACCAAAGATTTTGCTTTAGCAGTGGAAATACTGTACAGAGAAGTCTGACTAAGTGTTGTTGCAGTTGTTGCACTCAGAAATGCCTGTCACAAATGAAAATAGTCTTTCCAGGAAAAAGGTATCTTTGAATGAGTTCCAGTCACAGTCCATTTATGTTATGAATCTATTAACAGTCGTTCTCTGATTATGGTCTGATGGAGAGAATGGTATGTGTTGAAAAGTCTGCCTCAAGCTGCTGAATGGAAATTGACTAATTTGATGACCCAACAAAAGGGACTGTATGAAATTATATCTGAAGTGGAGATGAGCCATTTGGCCACTTAATATAGCACAAAGAATGAATTCTTCCTTAATATTGCTTGTTCTGGAAAGAAAATGTGATATTGGGATTTAAAGTATTTCTTTACATTGGCACAAGAAGCTATGTGATTCTGAAGATAATAATCTGATTCTTTATATGTCCATGACACTTCTAGTTGTGGGCAGAGGTGATTAGCTGCATCTCTTGCATTAGGCCTACCCATGACCAGGAAACTAGAAAAGAGCCCTTCTCTGAGCATGCATAGCATGGGCTGACAGGATCAAGCTTTGTACAGTATGCATTTAGTGGTTTTTTTTCTCTTTAAGAGCTCAAAAGGAGCAGTTTCTTTGCATAATTTTTTTCTCCCCTGATTGAGGAGGTTGAAATGTAAACCTCTTCTTCCAGACCATGCCCTGCTATCATGCTGTGGACTGAGATGGGAAGATCTTTGCTAATTTTCAACCCTCATGTTCTACTGTTCAGCAAATAAATCTGAATGTATCACTGCAGAAAAGGCAGAACATGTGGGAAGGATCATATTTGACAGGACTTCAGTGCACCTCCAGGAAGCAATGCTGTGATCTTACCTTTTAGGAAAGAGCAGTAGCCTATTAAGGTTTCATACTTAATGAATGAACTTCAGCAGATAAGTGTCTTAATCCCAGCCTCCCCGTTAAATCTTTTAATGCAGCTACTGATTTTCAACAGATGTTTTTAATATGCATTCTACTCAGTTTTACTGATGTTTTGTTTCCTTCCTTCCCTTCCTTCCTTTCCTTCCTTTCCTTTCTTCTTTCCTTAGTGAGAAGTTTCTGGAGATAATTTTAGAAGAAATTAAATCTCCTCCAAGGTATTGAAAGTACATGAAAATTAAATTAAAATTACCTATAAAAAAACCCAAAACCTACAGGGAGAAATTTATATAGCGTGTTGCCAGATACATGGCTCATGTTGACTGGTGATGATGTTTTGTTTCCATTTTAGCTTCTATTATTTCATTGATATTGCAGAGCAGAACATAGCTCAGACCTGCAATATTGATCTCTCTAAGTTCTAAGACATCTAAGAAATCTAAGTCCAGACAAACTCTCAGGCTCATGTAGAAGAACGTTTTATTTCAACAATAGATGTTTATAAATATTTTGTTACCAATCTCATTTCTTTCAAGTCAATATCATTACAATTACAGAAAATAGTATTTGAAATGATCTTTAGCCTGTGGTTTTTTAATTACTTTTTTTGTGCTTCTCAGCATCAGAATCTGCTAGTGAGTGTTTTTTAAACCTGTGGGCTATTGCAGACCTTACTGAATAGTACTAATTGTCTCCATTAATATTTAAATGGGGGAGCAATTAAGGGCTCTAAGTAATTTTTAGAAGAAAACTTATTGCTCAAAGCACAGATAAGTTACACTGCTAGGGTTTTGTTCATTACATGAGAAATTTCCTTTAAGACATACTGCAAACAAGGGCTGTACTCTTGGCTGCATAAGGGGAGAAGTTCCTTTGGAATTAAACTTTAGCTGAAAAGGTAATCTTGGAAATTGGAAAACCAAGAACTGTTTCTTTTTATTTATTCAGGAAAACAAGGCTTGGTTTATGTTCTCTGTAAACAGGATTACACTGACTCAATACTTCACTCAATATATTCTAACTCTGTTTTCTTCTCTGGACATAAAGTCCATACTACTTCAGTAGTGGGGCCTTGAGATAATGCTGTTAAATATATATTTTTCATTTTTGAAGTGGCTGAGTAAAGGCTTAGAGGCTTACTAGAGGAAAAGCTTGTGTTTGTGAGACTACTCATGTGAGCTGTTGGGATCCATAGAAAATAAATAATTCTGTAATAATCTCTTTCTTGAAAGAGATCCATTACTTCACTTATCTAATCTGTCCTTCCCCTGTTATTTGGATGCTGTTCCTTATAAGTCACACACTTGACAGAGATCACCTGGTCAGCTTTTTTTTTTTTTTTTTGTGTTGACACAAGTAAAACCCATGAGGACTGAAATGGTTATGTGGTGCTACTACACTGGGAAAGAAACTCTGCCCATATACATGGCACTGAAAATCAGAATCTTTGCTGGAGCATCAGCTGCTGTGTGTTGCTCCACCAGTGGGGTGCTGTCTTCTGAGCACAGACATCAAGACAGCTTAGCTGTGCATAAAAGCCTAGCTTTGAGGGAAAGTCATATTTTGCTCTTGATTTGCATGTTTTGGAGGTGAATATCATCAGCCTGAACTGCTAAGAAGTATTTGATTGGTCCAGGTGCAAAATGTCTATTGTTAAAAAGCAGAGAAGAAATCCTTGGTCACAGTAATTTTGCTTTCAAGGACCATCATTAGGAAGGATCCTCATACAAGGCTTAGGCCAGTGGCTGGGGAGAGTGCATATGAGCAAGTGCTGAGCATATCTTGACTCCAAGATAATCAAGATTTGATCTGTTGAAGGTACAGAAGCAAACTTAATTAATGGTCTTTCTTAAACTGAACTAAAACTAGCAATTTGCTATCATTAGAGTGAGGATACAATTTTAGGTCTAGTTTTTTGAAGCTTCTGCTTCTTTTAAAAAATTTGCCTAGTGATTTTCCTCACCTACCTCCAAAATTCTGTAGAAGTATAAAAACCATTCTGAATTACATGCCAATCAAATAAAAAATCAGTGAAGCAGTTGACAGGAACCAAAGAAAAGCATGGTGTGAGGGACTGAATGCAGAACATAATGCAGTACATTATTTTCGTATGTATCCTATACCCATTACACAGCTTTATATTCTGATCACTTTGGAAATCAGATACTATCCTGACAAATTCAGTGTTATTTCAATCATGTAAGGTCAAGAGATAGTAAATTAGTTGAAACTTTTATTCATCTATTCCCTACATTTATTTTCTTTATGGAACTATTGATTTGCTGTATTTGTGGCCCTCCTCCCCATCCATATTTCATTTATGGCAAAAGACAAATAATAAATTGCTAATGTTTTCCTGTGTTCTACTACTCAGATTGTTTCTAATATAAACCATTAATTCTGAATTTTCTAATTTTTTTTTTTTTTTAAGCTGTCATATGCTAAGGTGAGGGGCTGTAGATGTTAAATACCACAAACCTAAGAGGTGTAATACTACTTTATTCTGTTCTGCAGTAGAGTAGGTAAGAAATTGTATGGAAAAATTATAAAAAATGAGACTAACAATATATTCACCTACATATGTAGGTAGAAAACAGCAATAAGTCATTGTTTGAATATGAACTATGTAATCAAAACCTTATTTTAGTCTGAAATCCAGGCTCTGGTGTTTCTACTACTTTACTTTGAGTGGACTGGATTTATGCACTGCTTTTCCTCCAACATGGACAAGTCTTAATGAACCAATATGGCTTTTTTATTGTTAGCTGTAGCTCTGAAAATTTAATTTTCAATATAAAAATTCTGAAATGTACTTATTGAAGTTATTCTCTTATCTAAAACAAAACAAACACACAACCAAAAAGTTACTAAGAAGGGAGTAATTCTTGCAAGTAGAGTCTTGATCTTGTAACAAACTGATGTCTGTATGAACAGACATTTATGCACATACAGAGATGCATCACAAGATGGGTGCCAAGGTTACAGTTTGACCACAGATAAATGAAAAGGAGAATTAAGGTGGACTTATATGTCATGAATTCCGTTTATTTAATGTAGCATATTTTGAAGGAACTTGTCTGTAGGCTGTGTCATGAGTATGTAGAGAAGCAAACAACAAAAGACCAGGTTTGGTATTTCACATCTTTTTTTAATCTCCTCATATCCCCTTTTTGAAAATTGTTTCAAAGGAAGCAAGTTATGCTGTAATACATGAAACCTTTATATTTATGGGAAGAAGTCTGGCCCACTACAATCTCTAGCAGTTAACATCCAAAGTGCCCAGCTAAATACTTCATTCCACTCTTGCAATTAAGAAAAAATATACCTTTTGAACACTCTGCCTTTTTAACTCCTTGATATATGTAAAAATTGATACTCTTTAATGTCTCTTAAAGACAAACTGAATGTGATTAAAATGTAGCAACTACTCCTCAAATCAACATCCTGATTAGAATTCCGGTTACTGTGGTTTACTTTTTTTTACAGCCAGTGTACTTCAATGTTTTCTTTGCTTTGAGTACAAGAACACTTGCCTTCTAGATATAACACTAACTAGACTGTGTACTATTGATATTAAAGACTGTAACAAAACTGAGAGAACTTAAATTCTTTTATTTTTTTTCTTTTCTTCTTTTTATCTTATTTGTGGCATTTTGTGAGCCACATGTAACCAAATGAGAAGATAATGGTAGAGTTCCTTCTGCTGGAACACCATAGACATGATGCTGCTTTTGCAGCTTAGCAAAATTAAATTTCATGAAAATCAATAAACTAACATTGCAATAAAATTGATGTAAGTTATGAGGCTCAAAATGTTCTCTGAGAAATCCTTTTCTAAAAAAAGATAAACATTAGGGCTATTGACTAACATTTGCAAAGGCTTAGATTTATTTGCCATTCCTTACCTATGACTTTCAAGCAAGTCTGAAATGTCACAGCAATTATATTATCTGTTTAGAACAGCTGATTTTTCACTGTAATGTAAGGACAGTGAAGTATTACAAAATTAACTCCTAAAACAAAATACAGTTAAAGACGAAACGGTGGCAAATTGGGTAATGCAGACATTTTTGAAGGAATCTTTGTTTTTTGAGTAACAAATAGGTATATTTACAGATTAACTGAAAACTTAAGAATTTTAACTTAGAAAAGCTTCTGTGTGGGAGAACTAAATTATTTAACTGAGGAAAAAAAACCCAACAACCTCATTAAAACAATGAACTATATTTTGCCATTTGTTCAGCTTTTCTAAAGTGTAAATCATGGAATCATTAAAGTTGGAAAAGACCTTAAAGATCATTGAGTTCAACCACAATGCAGCTACCACAATCATTAAACTTTATCCTGAAGTGCCACAGCTAAACACTTCTTGAACAACTCCAGGGATGGCAACTCCACCACCTCCCTGGGCAGACCATTCCAATTCCTTACCACTCTTTCAGTAAATAATTTTTTTCCTAATATCTAACCTAAATCTCCCCTGGCAAAATATAAACCCATTTCCTCTCATCCTAACCTAAATGTTGGGATACTGCTGGTATTTCAGAACTAGATATTTCATGAGCATCAACTTTTTGTGTTCTTCCCTGTAATACCCTGTGTCCTTACACAAAATAATGTGTATTGTAATTTCTTGGTTATTACTACTGAAGGTTTCAGAAATCAGATTATTTTAATAGATTCTTTTAAAACATAAACACTTTCTGAACTAGGTCTTTCTGAAAAATCTTTGGAATTTTTGAGTTTCACTTGATCTTAGGTACCATATATTTGATTCAACTGTGTAAATTTTGAGGCCTGATGGAATGGAAGTGGTGACTTTGGGATAAGTTGACAAATGACTTCCGATAGGTGAAGTAAGAAGCTGCAGACTGGCTGGTATGCAACTGGAAATCCAACAAGGTATCTAATTAAAAACACTTGGAGTGTTGGTGAAAATTTTAAAGCAGGTGTTAATTTCCAGGATTAAATTTGGCTGTACATTTTGGCAACAGGGAGAGGTGAGGCAGTTGACCTGCTGTGTCATGTGCTCTTTCCCAGTAAAAATAGAAACAGACAGCAAAAGTGCTTTTAGAATAAGCACTGCCTTAAGTTTGGGTGGGTACCTAAATATGCTACAGAACTAGGACCTGGGCAGTGAAAGGAGGAGTGAGAATGGCAGCCATTGAAAAACTCTGGGCACAGCTTTGGAAAGGTCTGACCTGGACTCTGTAGCCGATAAGGTGATGACAAGGAATATGAAGATTTGGGATATTTTGGGGGCAGGGGAACATTCCGTTTTGTGCAAAATTTAAAAATTCCTTAGACAAAGGGGGTCAGGAAGGAAGAAGAAGGGAGAAAATAGATAGGAGGGGAACATGAAAAGGGCTGGTAATCTATAGACAGTTGCTACTCCACACACCTCTCTGACCAAGACATATGCTGGTCACAGCAGTCTGCCCTATTTTAATAAATTACTTCTTAACTAGATCTCTCTGTACTATTATTCTCTCTGTCTTGTCTCTCAGTGCTGTAGGGACTGGCTGCCAGCTACTGGGACGACAAAGACAAGTGGATTTGGGGCCAGCAGCTGGAGTCAAACCGGGGTTAGGTGGGGGCCCCAGTGTCAGCCACTGATGTGGGGCTACAGGAGGTAAGGTCTGGGTGGCAGCTATTGGAGGGGCTGGGATATCCGTGGTTTTACCCTGTTCTGGTATCTGCAGGTGTTTGCATGTGCATAATTTGGTAACAAATTGGTGGCGAACAGGATGCCATGAAGCTGGGGTGGGTGTATCAGCTGGGCAGAGGTGCCTGTAGTGTGCCTGTGTGTGTTTGCTGACTGATGAGTGGAGGTCAGGGTGTAGGCAGGGGTGTTGTAGGCAGGAAGTGTTCCCATTGATGTTCAGGGAATCTGAAAACGTGCTTGTGGATCTAGGGAGTGTGTGGGCATGAGCTTTCTTTAGTTGAATTTCAACCCTGACCACACGGAAAGGAGGGAGGAGATTTGGGTCTCTGTGCTGTTTGTGTGAGTCCTGGTAGTGTTATATGTGGTTGCTGTCAAAAGGGCCTGTCCAGTCTGCAGCAGTCTGTAGATGGTTGTGTTTCTTGTGTCCTGTGTGTGTGCTTGGTCACACACTGAGCATTAGTGATGGATGGACTTGCAGATGGGAAAGCAGCA
This sequence comes from Heliangelus exortis, assembly GCF_036169615.1. Classification (NCBI taxonomy): domain Eukaryota; kingdom Metazoa; phylum Chordata; class Aves; order Apodiformes; family Trochilidae; genus Heliangelus; species Heliangelus exortis. The sequence continues at coordinate 83,691,073 of NC_092423.1, read as the reverse complement.
GCTGCATTCATTGGCCAGGAATGGAAAAACACAGCCCTGATTTACAGGTGCACTCTGCTGGGCTGTGCTGGCAGAAAGGAGACATCTCAGAGGCAGTAGAATTAAACATCCCATAAAGGACACTTTAGCAACCCCTTCAATCTCAGTTCACACACAGGGGAAAAAAATAGGGAAGAAAAAAAAAAAAAAAAGCTGTATCTGTAAATGTCAATCTAACATTTCAGTATTTGATTCTGCTAAGAAAAACATTTTTAAAGCCTCTCTACAGAATAACTCAGTACTGTATTCAGGTTGGGGTTTTTTTATGGAGCTTCTGTAAGGAATCACTTAAAGGTAATTTAAACAATAGTAAACAAATCAAGACAATCCTCAGTTCAAAATTCAAGGGAGCTTTTGCTGTGGATGAGAACTAAGTTTAAGTGCAACAAGTGCAAGTTCAACAAGGCCAAGTACAAGGTTCTGCACCTGGGTCGAGGCAATCCCATGCATGAATACAGGCTGGGAGAGACAGGATTGAGGACAGCCCTGAGGAGAAGGACTTGGGGGTAGTGATGGAGCAGGAGTTTAACATGAGCTGTTAATGTGCATTTGCATCCCAGAAAGCCAACTGGGTCGTGGGCTGCATCAAAAGAAGCACAGACAGCAGGTTGAGGGAGGTGATTCTCCCCCTTTATTCTGCTCTTGTGAGACCCCACCTGGAATACTGCATCCAGTTCTGGAGTCCCCAGCATAAGAAGGACTCCTTAAGTGTATCCAGAGGAGAGACACTAAAATGATCAGAGGGCTGAACGGGGCCTAAAGGAAAGCTGGGGTAGGGCTTTTTACACACATGTATAGTAAGAGGACAAGAGATAATGGTTTAAGTCTTGAAGAAGGAAGATAGAGATTAGACACTAGGAAGAAATTCTTTCCTCTGGGGGTGGTGAGACACTGGAACACGTTGCCCAAGGAAGTTGTGGCTGCTCCCTCCCTGGAAGTGTTCAAGGCCAGGTTGGATGGGACCCTGAGCAACCTGGTCTGGTGGGAGGTGTCCCTGCCCATGCAGGGGGGTTGGAACTAGGTGATCTTTAAGGTCCCTTTCAACCCAAATCATTCTATGATTCTATGTATGCTACTGAAAAAATCAGCATCCTTAGTGGAATGGTCTCAGGTGCAGAACTAAGAAAAAGGGTGTAAATCTGAAAGTTATATGTGAAAGAAGAGTGAAAAATTGATGAAAGCAGACTACTGAATTGTCCAGTTAGAGCATCAAAGGTGTCAGGTTGAAAAAATCTAGGTTATGATTGTTTTAAACAAAGTAGAGGGGGAGAGAGAGGAAAATTCTTTCGGTATGGAATTCCACACAAGTTGGTTAATAGCTTGGTTTGTTTATTTTATTTATCTATTTATTTATTTATTTTAAATCAGCCATCAAAAGGAAGATTTGAAGCCTCAGATGTATAGGCAATAAACTGTTGCTCAGTTCAAGAAATAGTTCCAATTAGAAAATGTGGTGGTAGTGACCAGTGAAACTCAAAGGGCACATTTCTCTGATACACACTGTAAGGGTCAAGACAAATCAAGGAGGCAGAAATGAGATCTCTTGCCACCAGTTTTTTATATGAAAAATAACCTAGAAATATGGCCCTTTGACAGCTCAATGAATATTACAGTGTCCAAGCAGGCTGTCTTGAAAGTAAAAGAGCATATTCTCATTCTAACAGAAGTCATGGGATTTAAGTATGTTTTTCTCATAATTTAAAGGAGAAAAAAAACCCAAAACTGTGGACTAGGAATACTTTAAGTGGTGCAAAGGACAGTGTGAAAAGGATTACACATAAGATACTGCAAAAGCAACGAACAAAGAAAACACAGTCAGGCTATGACACTAATATTAGAAGGACTCCGATGAAAGCCAGAACAATATTGAAAATAATTTTTTAGGATTTAGAAGTTGTACTCATTTAAAAAAAATAACAAAGTGTCTTTAGTGTTACTAGAATATTGTCACATGCTTCCAAAATACTATTCTTGATGCAGGAAATTAAATGAAAAATTATTTCAATCTTCTCTTTAAATTTTATATTGTTCAGTTTTTCCTAACAGTGTGTAGCTTCGTTTACCTAATGTTTTATCCTATTTTAAATATGGTATTTTCTTTCTGAAAGCAGATTATATTTAAAGGCTGAGTGACGTCACTTGAAACAAAATACTCCACCTTTCACACCTGTACAGGTAAAAAACTTCTGAGTCTTGTTTCCTGTGTTCTTTTGACTTCCAAATAAAGGCATAAAAAGAATTTCTCTTTTTATGTTGCTCTTGGCACTTCCCAACTCTTACCTCTCCTTGCAGGATGGATTTTCCTTAACAATTTAACTTTTCTTGCCTTCCTCTTGTATTAAATCATAATCCCTTTGTCTTTGTTGGTTTTATATTATACACCTAGGATACCCCTCCCTGGCTGTTGATCCATCTGAGTGAAAGTGCAGCAGCTGGAAATGGGGTGATGCACTCAAGTGCAGGCACTGAGTCAGAGAAAGGACAAGGTCTGAGAAGCTGGAGCCAGCCTCAGGTTTGCAGCCACTACAGGAATGCAAGGTATATTCTTGGGATGAAGGTGAAAAAGATGGATAATTGCTAGGGTATACAAGATGTCAAATGCTGATAAATAAAAAGCCCTGTAGCACTATGCCAACATTGTGTTAAATAAAGGAAGAGTAAACAATTATATCAGTGGCTTAAATAAAACTAAAAAAAAAAAAAATAAAAATCAGGTTTTAATAGTATTTTCCCAGCACTAGTTTCATGGTCTTTAGTGTACACTGAACACAATGCTTTTAAAATCTATTCCTAATGAAAACTTAATTTATTCTTTCCATACCAGTAATTTCTATCCTTCTTCAGTTTTGCTGCAGCCCTCTATATTCTTTGTCAGCATCTAATATTTCTTTCATGCCATAGCTGAGGAGTGAAATGGCTGGATTAAGCAAAGTGCAGCAGCAGTGATGAGCAGAGAGGCTGCTGCAGTCTGAGTGCCCTTGCACAGATGATACCACTGAACAACAGGAAACAAGGCACTACCAATAAAAAATAGAGGAGGTTGTTCCAGGGTGTACTTTGTGAATAGGAGACATTTTAAACTGATGCAGGAGACTGAGGAATGAGACAACAAATGGGTTTGCTGTTTGTTGTTTTTTTGGTTTTTGTTTTTGTCTTTAAATGTCAGGCATATTCCTTTCTATAATTGAGTAACACATACATATTTGTTTATAAAATTGTTTAGATGCCAAAGGAGGAGTGTATGTTAATGCTATTGACATGGATAATTTACAAATATTTTTTTTTTTAATGGGAAAAGGAAACAAATGGAAGAAGGTAAACATTATTAAAACTGAAGAGAGTCTTCAAGCATTCACTACTTCATTGTGAGATCTTAAATACCTTCATAATATTTAATAATTCTTTCTTGGTGAAAGACATTATGAGAGCTTTGCTTTTGGCTTGCATTTAGTTTTGATGCCCACAACAGAACTATCACTGCTAGTGGAAGTCCTGTGTTTAGCTCATGTTTATTTATCTGCATAAACACTATCTCAAATTAAATGGTCATTCTGGTCCTCTTTGATCTAGTTACTTCTAAAAATTCAATTACAAACATTACAAAAATTATTCTACTGTACCCTTTAGATATGTTTCCACATGGACTTGGTCAACCACCATTGTTGTCTCTTAATTCTTTGAACTTGGTCTATGTAATTTATCTTATTCTTCAAAATCCTAACACGATCATCTTTGTGTGAAAGAGCCTCAAAATATTTCAGACTGAAAATGTATATAGTCAGCAATAGCAAGACTCTTACCTGCCACCCACCATCTGAGTCCCAGTACAGTGTTTTGTTAGAACTTCAAAAGCTGCTGCAAAAGCTGTCAAAAAAAGTTGCATTATCTTCAACATAAAAGCTAGCATTTTTTCCCTTCTTCTGCATGTGGTATTCACATACCACTTTACAAGCTCTCTGGCTTCATTTGTGAAGAAATATATGTAATGTTCTGGTTGAAGAAAAAAAACAAAGGGACAAAATTTCAGTATCATATCAACAAAAGGCTGAATTTAAGTCAACAAAGAATATTATTCACCTAGAGACACATGCTACTGTCTGTAGTCTTAATTAGTGTTTTCTGAAACACTTCTCCCTTGCTCTGTGTCTGATTTTGTTTCTTAACATGCAGCACAAATGAGACCATGTTCACTGTGACCCAGAGGTTTCTTCATCAGTGACAGTTTTTCAAAGGACAGACCCACTCTTCTTTCTCATAGCCTTGCTTTATTTGAATCTATCTATCTGTCTCTCTCTATATATATTTAAATTTACCTGCTTTATAAAACCACTGTATTTGATGGGTCCCTCCTACAGTGCCTTCTAATTGCTACATGAAACCTCCCTCTGATTTCTGTTGCTTAATGATTCTCTGCATTCTGTGAATTTTATACACAACAGTTATATAACATACTTATTTTGTAATTATATACTAAGGAGAATGGTGAAAATAATAAAAGCGGGATTCTTAATTTGCTGATATTATTTTACTCTTTTTTTTTTCTGAGATCACTCTGAACTCTTCAGCAGTTTCTGTGCTTTGATATTGCATAGAGCTGTTTTTAAAAAAACAGATTATGTTGTGGCACTAAGTCATATACTGAGTGGTCAGATACAAAGTCTATGTACATGTTTCAATGAGAAAGCTGTGTCTAGTTACCTTGGTGTGAGTTTGGGCTATGCCCTGCCAATACAGACTCAATTAATGAAGATTTACAACATAGAATAGTTTCCTACTTAGTTTTCAAATTGGCTCATATTATTTATACTTCCAGTGAACTAAATACAATTCTTTGATTGAAGAGAGTGTGGATTGTTAACCTATCTCAACCATTCTGCTGCTGAAATATCCTGGAGTTATAAGGTTTATCCAAAACACACATCAACAAGAACACATACTCTGACACTGTCATTTTTAGAATACTCGAATGTTAATTATAATGCATTTCTTCTCAGTAATGAAAATCTCCAGACATAGAAACATGTGACATAGATTTGAAGAGTTTCAACCCAGAGAAACTTAAATTTATCTAACCTATCCCACTGCCTCCAAGGATAAATACCTTTCCCTGTGCCATTCTAATCAATATTTATCTAGCATTTTATTAAAGACCTTTAAATAGACAGATGGCATGTCCTCTCCAGACAGTCTATTCTAGTGCTTCGCTCTCTTTAACCAGAATTTTTTCTTATTTTTTTATCTTGAATTTTTTATGCTTTAATGTAAGCCCATTATTTGTCCTATCCATTTAAGGTAAGGAAAACAGGTTATTCCCTCCTATGCAGAAGCTATTGGTTTATTTAAACCACGTTTGTACTTTACCTTCTCTCTTTAAGATAAACTTGATTAATTCAGTATTTTCAGTGAGGTAAGCTTTTGTAGACATCTGAATATTCATTCATTTCTCTGCCTCACTTCTCAAGCATTACTGAAATTTGACACCCAAATCTGAATCCCAGTTGAGTATGAGCCTCTTCTTGATCTTACAGCCCATAACTTGCATCAGTGAGTACAATAAGTGAGTACTGTAAGTGTAACCTGAGTGATCTCACCAAGCAGAGATAATGGAAGAATTTCTTCTTTCCTACTCTATTCCCATTCTGTTAATTAGAATAAAAAACTTATCACAACTGGTCTTTTCAGTGATACAAGAAGCCCAGTGTGACATTACTGTTTCCTCAAGGTTAGCCTTCAGTGCAGGTGATTCAAGAGGCAACAGGGAGACTTGTTTGCAATAATTTTAAATTCTATTCTTATGGACTAACTGCTTGCTTACCCCTTTTCTAAAGTGTTCCTTTGTTCTTATGCTCCATTTCTATATGTGCCCTCAAGAATCTAACTTTTTCATCTTTTTCATGCTTTCCCTGTATGCTTTCAATGAGGAACTCCCTATTAGCCATTTTAACCTTTTGGTATGTTTCTCACCTTTCTTCATTAGGATGATGATTTGCTTGAAATATTTACTTGGAAACAGGTAGGTTTATGCTGTTGCTGCTTGTTTGTTTTCTGGGGGTTATTAACTCCTCTATATACTTACATATTTAATTGAAATTATTCCTTACCATGACATTTTGCACGGCCATTTAATCCTCATTGTTTTGAATCATATCTAAAAAGCCATTTAGGTGCTCTCCAACTTATACATCTAGAAACTTCACAGAGTGATCCAAGACTATAGTGAACATATTAAGTGCCAAGTTAATAATCTAAGCCAAAGGTGATTGCCTAAGCTTCTCCTCTAATGAACGTAGAACAGTGGCCATGTGCAGACCATGATCATAATTTTAAGATAAGGAATGAAGCATTCTCTGAAAGAAGTTTTTTTTTCTGTTCTCTATAGATATAGAGTTTAAATGCCTGGATTAGATCTTGGTGAATAACTTTGCTAAAGTTATTTTGGTCAATAAGGTTGCTAAAGTTCAGTGAGCTGAATCATGCTCTTTTCGTATGTTTATATAATTTTTTTTTAACAGATGTTTAGATAATTGGAATTGTTGATTACTACCAAACTTTAAATTCTAGATAATACTGCTACTGATTTTCTCTGAGCCTTATGTTCTTGATGCTCCTGGTTTACCCTGGGCTCTAAGCATGATGGTACCCAGTCTTACAGAAGACTTGTTTGTTGCTTTTGTTTCTCTAAACAGGAAAATATACATTAACTCCTCCAATAAGCTATCAACAAAACTACTATGTTTCAGGCCAAAAGAATGAGGCATGGTGGATATTTCAGGGAACAATTTTTTTACATGCCTCTTCAGTGAAGAAACCAGACACTTGATTTGTATACAGAAAAAATAGGGAAGTCTTGTTTTTTTCCTACATGAAGTGTGGATTTTCAGAACCATTTTGTCCGAGCCCCAGAATACCAAGGTAATTTGCTATAGTGGTTCTTCTGGCTGCTGGTAGTAAAACAAAAACATTTTATACCCTAAACAAGTTTAGAATGATAATTTCTACCCCTGACTGCCTCACAGTCCAAGATATTTGTCAAATGGGCTGTCACAATAACTTCTTTGGGTAATAATTTGAAGAATCAATAGTCTTTTCTCTTTCTTTATGAAACCTGGCAACTTTTCCATCCTGGCAACTTTTCTTCTGTCAGTACTGCTGCCTTTGCGGTTTCTGATTAATTTTCTAGCATCTCAGCTTATTTGTATATTTCAATGTAACATATAGACATGGGTTTCTAAGAATATGCCAGCTGTTTATTTTGTGCTTGGGTGCTGTAACCTAAGTTGGCAATATGTGCCATATAAAATATGTGCATTTTAGGTATAAAAAATTGGACAGGTGAGGGTATAATTCTTTCCTGCATGCAACCCAAGGATATCATAGTAGGGAAAAAAAAAGAGAGAGAGAAACAAGGAATGTTTGTATTATTTTTAGCCAAACATGTTTGAGATGGTAGTTAAGAACCAGAAACTAATTATGGTATCCAAGAGAATCCCTTCTACTTACCTGTTGTTGTACATAGATATGTTAATTTAACAGTCAGTATTGAGAAGTTTGGTATTTACTATTTCAGGTAACAATAAAGTGAATTATTGCTATGGCCATCACTGGAATAACCTAACTGCATTCCCTTTTTGGGTCTCTTTCTAAAGGAAAATTTTCCAATTAGAGTGCAACCTTCTATCAAGTGCATGTTAATTTATTACTAGAAAAAATTAATATGTGAAGGGTGGGAATGATAAACATTAACAGACATGAGATTCTTCAGATGTCTAAAAAAATGAGTAGAAGTATTCTGGATGGCTCTAAAGTTAAAATTTCTCTGTGGGAGACTCTAACAATAAGTCATTGTATAGCAATGAAAATTGATAATTTTCAACTAACATTTCAACTAACAAGTACTGTTCAAAAAGCCAGCCTTTCCATTCAGCCTTCTCTAGCATAATCTCCTTACTATCAAATTCTTGAATGAATCATCTTAGACCAAGACACTCTGCACCAGGGATGTGTTGAATCTGTATTCATAATAGCTCCTCTTCTGTTCCAAACAGCAAATCTTACTGTCAGACTCTTTCTTGTGTACTAATCTTTAGACTTCAGCCTTTTTTTTTTTAAGTTACTTTTCAAAAAGTGATTTTGAGAGCAAATTAAATCTTCCTGCTGTCCACATATACAGGATACATTATGAACCGACCTGTAGATGGCTACTACTGTGCACGTGGTAAACTGGTAGTGATGTCCAAGAGTTGAAACAGGCTGATCTTACATATGTATACAAATGGTATTACTCTAATTATGTTTCAATACCAGCTCTCCACATGTTAACAAATTCCCTTTTTGCCTTTTGTATATCAAGACTACTGATTTACTATTCACTAGCTTCCCTGAGGTCCCGAGGGAGTGCAGGGGACATTTTTATAATTTGCAAGTCAACAGTGATAAAAGAGAATCAGTTAATAAAAAGTATCAAACTAAATTAAGTGCAGACATCTGTGTATCAGTTTAATTTGCTGAGGTGAGCCTGAGGTCAGGGAGGGTATGAATATATCTTTTGTCTACTTACCTATTCTTCTGACAGAGCTCACAGAAAACCTAAATGTCTCCCTACCCTCAAATGTCTCATGAAATGTGCAAGCAGTCTGACAGAGGCCACAAAAATATCTGTACTCTGTTTTCAGAGTAGAAGTCCTGGTGGAGGCTATGTTAAACAGGAAGCTCTCTCTAAATCTGTGGGTATTTCCAGTTATTTCTGAGCAACCAAAAAACTATAACCATGCTTGATTTTCCATTGTCTAAGGATGGAAGAAACATTCATTCAGTTGGGTTAACTAGTCAATAGTATTTTCCTCTATAAGGAGAAGGGTTTACACTTTTAAGAGCTGGCAAGCCCTTCCTTCTGCTGGGGGTCTCAGGCGAGGCCAATCGGCACTGCCAAGAGGGCTATAAAGGGCTGTGATGAGCGCAGGTGACCCAGAGCAGGCAAACAGGAACGTGGCGTGGCAGTCAGCAAGGCAGTTTGCACAGCCAGGGCAAGCAGGAGGGGCACAGCCATCTCCCAGCTCTCTTGAAGCTGGGAATGGTCTTCAAAAGCAAAACCTGGTGCTGTTAAGACTAAGGGTGTGCCCACACAGACAGAACCCCTGAAGAGGGACACCAAGATGGATGTAGCTGTTCAGGCCTCTGGCTGCGTAGAGTGTTTGAGCCTGGTGTTAGCACCAGAGGACAGTGTGAGGGGGGTCTGTGTGTGATGCGAGCAGGTGAATGACTTGCTAGGCCTGGTGGCAGAGTTCAGGGAGGAGGTAGAGAGACTAAGAAGTATTAGGGACAGTGAAAGGGAAATTGACTGGTGGAGTCACACCCTTTCTAACCTAAAAGAAGTCCAGAAGGAGACGGTGAAGCCCTGCCCACCCCCTCCTGCCATCAGGCAGCTGGAGCAAACCAGGTGGATTGGAGGGAATGGAAACAGGTCCCACATTGGAGATTCAAAAGAATCCCCTCCCAACTTCCACCATCCCCCCGGGTGCCCTTAGAGAACAGATATGAAGCCCTGGACTCAGAGAATCAGGCAGAGGACAGACAAGAGGAAGATCTGTCTGGAAAGTCTCCTATTCAGTCTGGAGAAGAGGAAGCTCAGGAGAGACCTCATCACTCTCTACAGCTCCCTGAAAGGAGGGTGTAGCCAGGGGGGGGGTTGCTCTCTTTTCCCAGGCAACTCTCAGCAAGACAAGAGGGCACGGTCTCAAGTTGTGCCAGGGGAGGTTTAGGTTGGACATTAGAAAGAATTTCTTTACCGAGAGGGTGATCAGACATTGGAATGGGCTGCCCCGGGAAGTGGTGGATTCTCCATCCCTGGAGATATTTAAAAAGAGACTGGATGTGGCACTCAGTGCCATGGTCTGGTAACTGCAGCAGTAGTGGATCAAGGGTTGGACTTGATGATCTCTGAGGTCCCTTCCAACCCAGCTGATTCTATGATCCTAAATAATGCTGACAAGGTGTCATCTTTAAAAATCTGCAGAAAAGAGGGTCTCTGGATAAAGTAGATCATTAACAATCCTTCCTTATCTCTTCAGGGAGACAGCTGTTTTGAAGATGATGAACTGATGTTGCTTTTCCTGGATGATGGAGTTGTATATGTTTCTAATTACATCAAGTGGTTCAGCAATGCATCTGTGAAGCCAGATAGCATCTGATTCATATTAATTTAAAAACAGCCAGCCACTCCTGAATTTTCTGGGATATCAGAAATGTAAATACTTTATTTGGTTCAGGTATAGTAATCTTTCCAAAATTATCAAGATACATGTAGACATTTTCTTAAAAACTCTCTCTTATTTGCTTAACTTTTAGAAATTTTTCACTTTTCTTTTTTTTTTCTTTCATTTTTGAAAACTCTCACTAGATAACTCTCTGTATTCCTGTGCTCATGAAACACTTCTACAAAATAGCTCCATGGGGAATACTATGAGCATCACGAGCATATTCTACTGTGTAATTCAATGTTAGCTCTACACTGTTCAGCAATCACAGCTGTAATTATCTAGTGTTCAGTTTAAGCTTTTGAATGTAGACATTTGAATTAATCTGTATCTGGAAAAAATTACAGACTCAACTATATTTTATGTACAGATGGATTTTCAAATTCATCTAAGACTGCCATAAACAATGTTTTTTAGTTTGAAAGCACAACCTTGAACTCATAATTATAGGAACAAGAAGTGCTCCAAATGAGAAAGTGTCTGCTCCTAAATTCTTGGTTTACAAAGGCAGCTGAGTGAGTAGATGCACAAATCCATAGGTTACTATGCCTTTGAACTGTATTTACAGGACTGAATGCAACCTGATAATGAGTATAAACTAGTTTTGGGAAGGAAAAAAGATTCTTAAAAGCATGCTGTGATGTGAATCTATACTACATTTATAATAACCCCATTTTCTTTAACTGTACATTATTGGTCTGTCTATTGAGGCTCACCAATTTGACAGCTGTGGGAACCATGTCTTACTGTGAGACACTGCTTGTCTCTTCAAAGACCTTAATATCTTTGTGGACAAGGCATAGAAAACTGAAAAGAGTTACAGCCTTCTCAAATAATTCTCAGTTTATTCACCAGTAAAATATGATCCCTTCCGCACCTGGGTTCTCTTACACTTTTATTCACTCAGTCTAAAAGATGAAAGATATGAGAGAACAGTGTCTATTTGTGGTGCTCAGAAAAACTGTATTGATGTGAAATTTCAATATTAGCAGGAGTTTTCTGAGGGCTGGTGGAAGTTTTGCCTCATGCCCAGTTACTTTCTACTGCCACGTAGCCTCTAGCAGGTAACTGAAGTGAAAGTCTGCCTTGCCAAGGTGAGGTTGAATTTCACAATCAGCTGGTGCAGTAGGAAGATTCAGCTGTGAACATGGATATTCTGTGTAAGGTTAGCCCCGTTGAGGAATCCTAGAGCATTTCTGCAGACTCTGGGCAAATAGCATCTTGGAAAAGCGTAGGACTGCTAATGAGAGGTAAATTACCACTTCCATTTCTTGGACTATCATGTCTAGTTGTGCAGGGATTTTGCAGATAAATCTGAGAAATCCCAGATGGAGAAGATGACTCCTGAAGCTACTTTGAGCTCCAGCTCAAAATTATTGATTCAAACTATAGGCAACAACTGAGAATCTGACTGACACCGCTTTTGTGTGTATAGATGTATGTGTAAAAGTGCAAGTATCTGTATACGATTACCTTGATTTTTTTCATTATTTTGAGATATCTACCAGAAACAGAGCTTTTTCTTCCTGTCAATAATTACACTTCACTAATCTCAGTAGCTGAGTAGAGATGGAGGTTCCACCCTGCATTCAAGACAAATTATTATTTTGAAGACATCAAGCAAACCATAGTGAGCATAAATTCATTTTCCATGTAGATAAAGATAACAATTTAAAGTCAAGGGTTGTGCTCATGAAATCAAATATTGAATTGCTGGGAGTTAGATGGCAGTATTATCTTACAGTACACTTAGGTTATGTTATTCTTTTTCTCAGGTTTTTTACCACTCTTGTTGCTTTATTTCTTTTTCAACATCTCTTAGTATTGTGTTAAGCAACATGACTAATCTGTCATGCAGTTCTCTAATTCCTTCCCCGCAGGAGAAATGTGTGCAGTGGTGGGACTTGTTTTGGTCTTGTTTTTCTTCTTACCTTCCTACCACTTTTTGATTTGCAGTCTTAATTTTACCCTTTTGTAGGATCTTCTGGAAGCTGTCTGAGTCATATTGCTACTCTGCAGAGATTTTGAGCCATGTTTAGAGATGAGCAATGCAGCCTGGGAGACCAGAGTGATTCTAAATTGGTGCAACTTAAGAGTTTCCTCTGCCATCCCAGTACATCAGTTACTCTTAGTAAAATCTCTGCAGATTTTTTTAAGCACAGTATTTATACTTCGACTTATTTGTCCACATGGAAGTGACATTCCCTAGCACAACCTCTTTTATTTGGTAGAATTCCATTGCTGAAGGGCCAGAAAAGAGGATAAAGAAAAAGGTGGAGTTCTAGTTTCTCTTCAAACAAAGCTATTCATGCTTTAATCTTCTCTGTTACCACTTTTGCTATGAGAATAGGTACAAAGGTGACAGATTTATCTCTGTGCCTTTAAGTAGGTTTATTTTTTAACATTTTAGTTGCCACTTCAATTTTAACCCTAAATATAAATGAGTGTGGAAACCTGTTAGGAAACATGTTGGAGTTCATGACATTTCAAAAATAAACACACCTTAGGTCTCCAATACCTTGTTAAAAAGGATTCAGTGAAGAAAAATTATTCCCAATTAAATCAGCTTAGACTAAACATTTACAGACATTAAGCTATGCTCTGTTGATTTTCCTCTGCAGGTGCATGCATAAATCTTGCTGAATAAGCCAACACTCCATCATGGCATGGGTAGGTAGAAGTGTGGCTTTTTGTCTTATGTTATTTTGAGAAAGTCCCTCAGAGTACATAAAACCATATATCCAGTGGTATGGTTTCACTTTCTGTAAGGACTATCTTGTAGAAAGACACTTTCTTGCTGCAGACATAAGCATGGAGGCACTCAAAATTGATGTGTACTGCTGGGCGTGCAGGTCCATGGATCTATACATATCCATATAGGTATGACTTAAGGTCTAGGTCCATGCTTCTGCTCCATAGAGGGACTGACAGCTAATTTGAGAGAGCTTGTTTCAAGCCTGCAGCTGATGAAAAACTAAGTTAGAGGGGAATTGAAAGGAAGATAATAGAAGATCTGCATTCTGGCTTATTGACCAGGTTCTAAGGCAAAGATAGAGTCACTTCTAGATGCCTAAATGCCTGTCAGAGTAGCCAGTCAAGTTGGAGGGAAACAACGTGGCTTCAAAGTATTAATTAAAAAAACCTCTCCTATTTCCTCTCCTATTTCCTTTCTAGGTGTTCCCTCAGTACAAAATACATTCTCATTTAGAGGAATGTGACCGCTCACGCATGTGGACACATAGAGATGCTAGTCTTAAAAAGATCCAGGGAGCTGTGTTTGCCAGCTGGTGGCCAACATCATGTATTTGCAGTTTCCACTTGAAATTTCTTCCCAAACAAAAAAGCAGAACCTTGTGGAGTGCTGCATTCTTTCCAGATTGACCATTAGTGTTTTTCTTTTTCACCTTATGCTTGCAATATTAATTCTTATTTTTTTTTTTAATTTTTTTTTTGAAAAAAGACCATGTTTTATCTTCACTTGGAAAATTCACTCAGCCCTTAACACATAGGCTGACTGCAGCATCAGGAGTATCTTAATTCCCACATATTTCTTTATCTTAAATGACTGCATTTTCAATGTGAATGACTTGGATTCAAATGCAATATGTTACTGTCCATGTTTCTTTTAAGTCTACCTCTTAAATCTCAGGAGAAGGAACAGACTGATACTAAAAAAGACAGCCCTACTGTAGATTTTGCTGACTTACAAAGTAATTTACAATCTCAATATTCTCCTTACATGCTGATACTTACTTTTATTAGAGATATCTTCTACTAATACCTTAACACTTCCTAGATGATTCTGCACCTGAAAGTGTTGCCAGTGATCTACAGAGCCTTTTGCTTGTGTGACACTGAATTTAGGCTTCAGTTTGGTTTGCCCCATGGGGCTTTTAGCAGCCCCTGTGAACTGGGTATACTGGGGAGGGACTTTGTAGTTTTAAAATCATACATAGTCCCTCAAGGCTTTGCACTCAGTAACAGACTATTGAACAAAAAATCCTACAGCCTACAGGGGCCTTTTGTCTAGAGAAAGTTTGTTATATCCTACAAGCTGTTAACTCCAAGGTTGAAAAATGTTTCGTTTTTATAATTTTTTTCCAAACCAAAACCTACCATCTTGCATGTTGGCCTTACTTCCTGTGTTTATTTTTTTTGGATCTAAAAGGACAGCTAAATATCCATACGCACTCGGTTTATTGCTCCAAAGGTCTTAGTGAGGGGGATCTTTTTAACTTAGTTTCATTATGAAGCAGTAAAGTTCCTTTTTACTTTCCCTCCCCCACCCCTTGGGTATTTCTCTAGTCTTCCTTCTTTAAATAACTGTGGATAAAACTTAAATCCTTCATTTAGTTCCTAGAATGAAGCGTACCTGGAGGTTATAGTGAAGAAGAGAGCAGTAAGCTTTTTAAATCTACCCAGAATTATAAGACCTAAATATTTTAGGAGTAGAAAACTCCTAAAGATACACCTAAACTCCAACTTTAGGAGTAACAATATGTAGAAAAACTTGTGTCAAACCACTTTCATAGTGTTCATTGCTGTTGGACACCAGTACAACAATGAATATTGGTAGTAAGGCTCAAGAAAGCCTGAGTACTGTTAACATTTGGACTGTTACCATCAATTCAGAATAATATACTAGGGAAGTGCAGTTTATTTATTGAAATCAAAGTAATATGCATGTTCTTCCTTTTTTGCATTCATGTGTCAAAAGTATTTTATTAATTCATTATATAAAGGTGAGAAAATGATCTCTAAAAAATTAATGAAAAATAACTGCACAGACTATGCTTGGGGCATAAATAAGTTGAAAAAAATCTAAGGATGTAAAAGTGACTAAAGACATCCAGCATCCCTACATTGGCATAAAAAATGTCTTGCATTACTTGATCTTTGCCGTAATGCAGAATTTCAAGTCCTCAACATTGTATGAGTAGGAGATTTGCCAGCACAATATGTTTTTCCTTTGTCCAGCAGCCAATTTTAATTAAATTCACGGGAATGTGTATCTCTGAGACATCTTTCTTTCCTATTAAATTTCATGTAAAACTCATATCTTTACAAAGAAGTCACGGTTGTAGTGCAGAATAAATATTAGACAAGGTCACCTCAGTACTTTATTAGGACAAGTCAATATTTCTTAAATGGGGAGTTTGTAATTGACATTATGATGTCTATAGTTAGGATATATCTCATTATGACTCCAAACGAGCAAGGATGTGATTCTGCTAACAGTTACATGCCTGTAATTTTCAAGCATATGGACAAGGGATAATCTTACAAGCTCCATTTACCTTTCACTAGTATTAAGTTTCAATTCTGTTCAAAATTTTTTTTCTGACCACAAATAAGGAAGCATGGCACTTCAGAAGTAGCTTTTTTGCATCTTAAAAAAAGCCCAAACAACAAACCAACAACCAAAACCTAATGAACCAACTAATAAAAAACTCCAGCAAAAATTATTCCTAACACTATAAAAAAGCTTGCCAAAGTCAGAAGTTTTTATATTTATGTTGAAATAAGACTAAATGAGCAGCATGTCAGATACTGAATTTGAGGGTATCTTTTTTTACAAAAGGTTTTTTTCCAGAAGGTGACCATGGTGGTGGTGAGGGAAAGGATGAATGGGAGAGAGTGGGAGCAATGATAATTATTGTTAGAACATCTGAAATGCTGCTCTTATTTTTTTAAAGTTTACTTGTGTGATTTTATTTCTCTCAAATCATAATTCACAACTACACTCAGAAGCTGTTTGGTTTGTGCGTTTTGCTGTTTCAGTTTTTTGCTTGTTTTTTTCCCAGGTGTTTTATTATTATTTTAGCACTGTATTCAGAGACTGGGCCAAGTATCTGTCATTGCTGAGATCAAGGCTCACATCCCCATCTTGACTGGAGAACAGTGTATGAAACAACCTTGAGCTGAGAACCTTTATCCTTTTTTTCCAGCATATTAAGGGCGTTGATAGTAAATTTTCCTTTCATTTAGAGGGGGTTAAAGTAAAGGAAGAAAACATCCAAAAAATAAACTCTTCTGGAGAACCCTTCAAAATTCATCAGTACTGCCTAGGGCCAAGTTTTGGTTCCTTTTTAGTACCAAGTGTTACGCATACAGGTTTTTGTTTTTTCTTGTTTGGAGGAGTTGGGAAGCCATGTTTATTTATCTCTTTACCTTAATGAAATTTCATCATCCAGATATTGAGGTCTAGTATCAAACATAGAGGTTTCTTCGTGTGAGAATCTCCTTTTTGGTGTGACATGGTAATAGTGATGCATTTGCAAAACTTGCAGTTAAGAAGAAAGCATTTCATGTTTAGATATTTCAAACCTGAGGCATGTTGTTCAGTCCACAGAATGTTGGTGTGGGTGTATATGCTTATTTGGAATATAAAAATCTGTTTTCAGTACATTGTTGTGACTTAAGTTGTTTTCTGTCCACAGGAATTAGTGCAGTAAGTATCTCCATTTAAGCTAATCAACATGATTTATTTATTTCTGTGGATAGGATGTATCCAAAGGTTCGTAGAGTTGTAGACAATTTCTTATCTGTCCAATCTCCACTCAAAAATTGCTAGACTCAGGAATTCTCTTTGTGTTGATGAGCAGCACTATTCATGATCAGTAGCACTAATGGAAAGAGGCATAAAACAGCCTGTTTTATGCTTAATAACTAAAGGCAGTACCTTTAAATCCTAAAAGTCCTAATCACAAATTAGTAAGATAGATCTTATACTGGGTTTTTTAGTGATACAAAAATACAAGTGAGGAGAAAGGGAGGAAAGTGCCACTTTAGAAGAACTTTAAGCATTTCAGACTTCTTGAGAGAAATTTCAGAAGTACAAAAAAAGTATTGATGCTTATTGAGCCTTACAGGAGTTCTTCCATTTGACAGTGAATTGGGGCTACTTCTGATATGATTGCATTACTACTTTGTAACATGATTAGAAAAAAGATAACCATCTGCTTGTCAGGAATACACAAAGGATTAGGCTGGTGCTGAAGGATATGTTGGGAAAGTGTGTCATCATCCACTGCTGAGGAAAAAAAAAAATAATTGGGAGAATGATGATGCCCACAACCTTTACAAGACAGAAGAAAACAAAGAGTGTGAGAGAAGGAAATCACAGAATCATAGAATGGTTTGGGTTGGAAGGGTCTTTAAAAGATCATCTAGTTCCAAACCCCCTACATGGGGAGGAACATCTCCCACTGGACAAGGTTGCTCAAAGCCCCATTGAATCTGACCTTGAACACAATTCCAGGGATGAGGAATCCACAATCTCCCTGGGCAACCTGTTCCAGTGTCTCACCATGCTCAAACAAAAGAACTTCTCCCTAACATCAAGCCTAAATCTCTCTTCTTTCAGTTTAAAACCACTACTCCTTTTCCTATCACTACCTGCCCTTGTGAAAAGTCCCTCTCCAGCTTTCCTGCAGTCCCCTTTTAGGTACTTGAAGGCCATTATAAGGTCTACCCAGAGCCTACTTTTCTCCAGGCTGAGCAACGCCAACTCTCTCAGTCTGTCTCCATAGGAGAGGTGCTCTCTGATCAGCCCTCTGATCACCTGTGTGGCTCTAAGATGTGGCATTCCATCAAAGCTGAGATACTGGCTGTCATAATGAATGATGGGGAAAAGATTTGCCTTCAAATGCTGGTTGTTTTTTACCACTGGAGTACTTAATCTATTTAGAAAAATGAAAGCTCATGTTAGGCAACTGTAATTCATATGCTTCTGACAGAGGTATAAAGAGTAGTGACATTTAGAAAACCCTTGATTTATACTATATTAATGCCATAATATTACCTGAGTCAGTTGCATGGGTAAAAAAAAATTTAAAACATTATTATAATAGTCATTGAGTCACAGTCAGAAATTTCAGCTGTCGAATGCGTTAGGTAGCAAGTTCCGATAATGCTTTTTGTAGCCATCTAGGTGTTTGTAATTTGTTTATCTAGAATAACTGTCATTGATTGGTCTCTTAGAAGGGATAATTATATCATAAATTATGATCTCTTTCTGTGATTAAAATATTTTTCTTTGTGCTGCTCATGAACTGGATGTGTATTTGTCAACAAGGTAATTTTAATTGAAGTAAAAAAAATTAAAATTATAATAGTGATTTAATTGTTTCATCTATAATGGGTAATTTTACTTTGAAAAGAGACCAATATATAAATTATAAGGTACTTCTGAGACAGCACATGAGTAATTCTAGTTTTCTGAAATCACCTTCAAATCCTCATTGAAATGAATTTGTGCTGACTCTTCTGCTCCTCACCAGCTGTTTGGCTAGCTTAGGGTTTATAGTTTGTACCTCTTCAGTCATTTCATCTTGCTGTTAATGCTGCTACTAATTCACTGATTCTACAAGAATGGAATAATGGTTTATGCCATAGTTGCAATACCCAGTCCTTTTGCCTTAATGTACACACCAAGTCCAACACCTCCTACAGGTTAGAGTAGATGACGTCTAAAGTCCCTTACAACCTGATCCATTCTATGATTCCATGTAAGAAACTGTTAAAATATAAAATGCTCTTAGTTTTTGTAGTCATTACTTTTTTTAAGTATAAGGTATGTTTAAAAGAGGAAAAGAACCGAAAATCTCCAAACTTTTAAAGGACTGCAGCATAAAGGATTCATTTACCACAACCCTGAATGCTTTCCAAGTGAGTAACTACAAAAGCAATTATCTGGCAGTATGGAAAAATACTTCCCATCCTAACCCATGTCACGTGTAAGCCAAGTCAAAAGCAGCAGAGGTAAAAAAGGTTTTGAAAGTAGCGATGCTACAGGTGGGAGGTTGTGGGTGTGGTATGAATCCCTGAAGTGCTAGAGCTGAATTAATGTTCACTAAATACAAACCCTCCTACTTACTGCTTCAGCTATGTGCTTTCTTCAGAGAGTGTCAGAAGTGAAAGACTTGAGATCACAGATAGAGTAGAAAAATTGGTTGGCTCCTTCACCTGTGACTCAATTTATGCAATTAAATGCACGGGTGGAGGAAGGTTTGCAAAAACATTCTTAATGATTCTCAGAGTTTATCTCACTAGTGCAGAGATTGTGGTGCATTAAAAAAAATAAAAGAAACTGATGGGTTTTGTTACTTTTTAATAAGTGGAAATTTTGATTCTCTTGTTTCTAGAAGGCAAAGGATAAATAGACTGCTATGATATTATGAGACTGTTATTGGAAAAAAAGCCCCACACATGAATGTAAGTACTCTTAACTTGTTGTTAAGCTTAATATCATTATAATATGACCTTACACATCTCCAAGGTATACAGTTAGGAAGGACATGTTTTGGACTTATTTAGGAACTGTTGACCCTTTAGACAGGAATAAGTGCTGCCAGACTTGATATCTTGGCATTTGGCAGGGTGCAGGCAGGGCACCAGTGTTGGGAAAGTGAGGGGAAACATGCAAGATGAGGAGATTGAGTCCACCATCAGCAAGTTTGCAGATGACACTAAGCTGGGGGGGGAGTGTGGATCAGCTGGAAGGCAGGAGGGCTCTGCAGAGGGACCTGGACAGACTGGAGAGTTGGGCTGATTCCAACGGGATGAGGTTCAACAAGGCCAAGTGCCGGGTCCCGCACTTTGGCCACAACAACCCCATGGGGAGCTCCAGGCTGGGCACAGAGTGGCTGAGAGCAGCCAGGCAGAAAGGGACCTGGGAGTCTGGATTGACAGGAAGCTGAACATGAACCAGCAGTGTGCCCAGGTAGCCAAGAAGGCCAATGGCATCCTGGCCTGTATCAGGAACAGCGTGGCCAGCAGGTCCAAGGAAGTGATTCTGCCCCTGTACTCAGCGCTGGTGAGGCCACAGCTTGAGTCCTGTGTCCAGTTCTGGGCCCCTCAGTGGATCGGGTCCAAAGGAGGGCAACTACGCTGTGGAGGGACTCCAGCACAAGTCCTATGAGGTGAGGATGAGGGAGCTGGGGGTGTTCAGCCTGGAGAAGAGGAGGCTCAGGGGAGACCTCATCACTCTCTACAACTCCCTGAAAGGAGGGTGTAGCCAGGGGGGGGGTTGGTCTCTTTTCCCAGGCAACCCTCAGCAAGACAAGAGGGCACGGTCTCAAGTTGTGCCGGGGGAGGCTTAGGTTGGACATTAGAAAGAATTTCTTTACCGAGAGGGTGATCAGACATTGGAATGGGCTGCCCCGGGAAGTGGTGGATTCTCCATCCCTGGAGATATTTAAAAAGAGACTGGATGTGGCACTCAGTGCCATGGTCTGGTAACTGCAGCGGTAGTGGATCAAGGGTTGGACTTGATGATCTCTGAGGTCCCTTCCAACCCAGACGATTCTATGATTCTATAAATTTTGCTTTCTAATCTTTTACCAACTTCCCTCCACCCCTGCTACTGTGCTTGTAAAAACAGCATAATCTTTTTGCAGTATTTTGTTTTCCTTCTTCCTCTTATCCCTTGGAGACAGTGACCCAGGCCTTTTTTTTTCTTTCTATAGGATCTAGGCAACAAAGCTGCTGCATTATGGTTTCCTTGAAGTATAGCTCTCACAAGTGAGGAAACTTCATAGCGTTTTTTTATTTTTGCCTGCCTGTTCTCCAAAGCTTTTGGCACCTCTCCTTTAATCTTTATTGTGATTGGTGCAAAGATCTCTTGCTTCACATTTAAAGGTATAGGCTAAAAGTGCTGCCTTATCTCCACTCTGCTCCACCCTCCATGCAGTTTCTCTTGGAGTTAGCACACTGGGTACCCTGGATAATGCCACTGTCTAAGGTAGCCATGGTACACTGGCCACATTCCACTGGCTACAAATGCTGTACCTTACTTTAAAAAAAGTACAAACGCAGTCTGGGTCATTTCTGGAAATTATTGTAGTTGTTCCACAGTGCTGTTCAGCAAAACATCTCAATATTTGAAATTTTTTTGAGTGTTTTGGAGGCAGTTGGATTAAAATATTCTGCAGGTGGACAGCGTGTCACTATGAAGAAAGCTGTCACTAAGAAGAAAGCTCTCACTACAAAGAAAGCTGTCACTACAAAGCATTATGAGTGAAATTGTGCTGGAGCAACCTTAGATTGATGGACACTGGGGAGTATAATTTGCAAAATGACCACAGCAGCCTGGTGAGCCCTGAAGAATGAAGGTCTGAATAAGGTTTTTATATCAGTCTAGGCCCAAGGGAATTTGGGTGATGTGAACTTCGGTACTGTGCTGCATTATAGTTATTATATGTGGAATTGCAAGTGAAAATTGTCATTTTTGTTAGCCATTCATAAATATATTCAGAATCTTTTGTTCATATGAAAGTATGCATATGAGCTTTGTTTTTCTGTTGTACACCTCTTAATCCCTAGTTATTCCTTTGTATCTTGGGTAGGTAACTGTACATATACTTCAGGGTCAGGAATATCCGTGTAGCTGCCTGAGGACAGAAGGAGCCTCTTGCTTGATCAATCTGGTCTTTTTCTATGACAAGGGGACCCACCTTGGGAAAGCCTTCCCCACAAGGGAAAGGCTGTGGACATTTTCTACTTGGACTTTAGTAAACTCTTTGACACCATCTCCCACAGCATTCTCCTAGAGAAGCTGGCAGCTCATGGCACAGGAAGGTGTGCTCTGCTGGGTAAAAACCTGGCTGCATGGCTGGGCCCAGAGAGCTGTAGTCAGCAGAGATAAATCCAGTTGGTGGCCTGTCACTAGTGGTGGTCCCCAGGGCTCAGTTTTGGGGCCAGTCTTGTATCTTTATCAGTGATCTAATTGAGAGGATTGAATGCTTATGCAGAAAGTTTGCAGATAACACCAAGTTGGGTGGGAGTGTTGATCTGTCTGGGGGTAGGAAGGATCTGCAAAGGGACCTGGACAGGCTGGCCCAGTGGGCCAATGCCATAAAATGAGGTTTAACAAGGACAAGTGCTGGGTCCTGCACTTTGGTCACAACAACCCCAGGAAATCCTACAGGCTTGTGGAAGAGTAACTGGAAAGCAAGGACCTGGGGGTGCTTATCAATAGCTGGCTGAATATGAGCCATGAGTGTGCCCAAGAAAGCCAACAGCATCCTGGCTTGTATCAGAAATAGTGTGGCCAGTAGGAAAAAGGAAGTGATCGTGCCCCTGTACTGGTGAGACTGCACCTCAAATGCTATGATCGGTTTTGGGCCACTCACTACAAGAAAGACATTGAGCTACTGGAGCAAGTTGAGAGAAGGGTAGCCAAGCTGGTGAAGGGTCTGGAGAACAAGTCTTACAAGGAGGCATTGAGGGAATTGGGAATGCTTAGTTTGGAGAAAAGAAGGCTGAGGAGACAAATCTACAACTCTCTCTCTCCTCTCTGCTCTCCGTTCTCTGCATCTACCTAAAATGAGGTTGTAGGGAGATGTGTGCTGGCCTCTCATTTCAAGTAAGAAATGGTAGGACTGGATGAAATGGGGTGAAGTTTAACCAAGTGATGTTTATATTAGATCTGAGGAGGAGTTTCCTTACTGGGAGAGAAGTTAGGTGCTGGAACAAATTGCCAAGGGAGGTGGTGGAATCACCATCCCTGGAAGTATTTAAAGACTATGTGGATGAGGCACTTCAGGGCATGTTCTAGTGGGCAGGGTGATACAGATATGGATATGCATTTTATTTATTTTATTTGGGGAGATGTTGATGGTTGGGTGTGGTGATCTTAGAGGTCTTTTCCAACTGTGACAATTCTGTAAATTTGTATGATTCTTTCATTAAGGAGACTGAGTTATGTTTTGCAGACCAACTCTGTGACTACTTTAGCCACTTGAACTACAGGTACTTAAACTGTTGTGTGTGTCCTGTCCTGCTCCCCTCCATGAGCATAGCCCAACAACAGCACTTATAAAGGGGTTTCAAAAACTGTGATTCCTGTGCACATGCGACTTATGGTGTTTGATTGACAGCACCTCAAGCAGACTTTATGGCATAAGATGGCCTCTAAAGCCTGTTTTGCTCACAGATCTAGATTGTGCTTAGGGTTTCCTCTTTGGATCGGGGTCTCTACATCTATAATAGAGCATTATTAGTCATATTATTTGATCTAGACCTACAGTGTAATATAAGTATTGTGGGATGTTGATAGTTTACTTGAAAGAAACAATGGGAAAAAGAAGCTCACAGATGTCAGCACGAGCCTGTAGATATCTGGGAAGGAGTTCTGCAGCTCATGAAGTGGTGTTCTGTGCTCCACTTGTTCACATGTTACTTACCTACTTGTGCTTCTTTCTTGATATTGCTGGCTCTGTCCCTTCATCTGACCTACCTTGTGTATAAGTGAGTTTTGTAAGTGATGATGCCTGTTGGCAAATGCTCTGGTAAAATATAATGAGCTTCTAGGCATGTGGTCCCTTCTTCAGATGCCTCTGGTACACAGTTTCCTGTGAGAAGGCAGGCCAAGAGAGCTGGAGGTTTTATTCCTTAAACTCCCCACAGGAGCTCTTTCTATCAAGATGCTCTGTGGTACTACAAATCAGAGGTTGCTGGTTTGTCAAAGGCTGTACTCTTAAAATTACAATTCAGTGGTAATGTTAGTTTAAGATATTCTTGCCTAGCTTTGCTGGAACAACTGGTTGCCTGGCTGCATTTTGAATGGTACTGTGAAATGAAAATTATGTTAGAAGAAGAGAGATAAGGAGTCCGTGTGTGTTCCTATGTGCACAATCTGATTTCTTTATTTGATGCAGGCTGAGAGAATAATAGGTGGCAGAGGGTGCACAGAGCTGAACAGGAACAGGGTTGAACTCCTGTTGACACTGAATACTTTACATTATGAGCTGTGGCCTGAGTAAGGAGAAGAATGATGAGTTTTAAAAATAGTCCTCCAAAACTGGAGCTCAGAACAAGTAGAAAGTTGCAGTGAATACCCTTCACAGTAGTACTGACAGATATTTTTATTTTATTTCCATTCAAGGCAGGAACCTGTATGTGATTAACTGAGCCAGAAGGATTGCATGTCTGTTAGACACAGAAATTAAAACAGAAAAAAAAAAAAAAAAAAAGAGACAAGTTTGGGCTATAAGGAAACTTGCTGGAACATCTCTCTAAGGCACTAGCAAAATCTTCTCTAGTTCATCAGGCAGATTTGCTGCTGTTTCACTGTAGGGATCTGAGTTTGTGTCTTAGGTATATTCACATTGAGTGAGCACAAACATCAGTGCTGCACATAGGGGAACTCCTGTAATTGCTTATGTTGGCACAGCAGTCTGGTCTCCAGCTGGCAAACACTAACATCCTGACCCTGTACATAACACTGTGTGGTCAAGACTCAAACACTTAAATTTTTATACAGAAAATGAGTAGCCATTGGGATGAGAGGCCTCTTGGTTTGTAACAGACAGCTTCCACTGTGCTTGTTATAAAGTTTAGGAGCACTTCCATCCATGTCTGCTGACAAGCTAGCTTGGCACAGGCTGGCTTTTTAAAGTAGGCTCCCAAGTGCCAGCAGCTCTAAATCTTTATCTCACATAGGAACAGATGGAAATCATCCACACATCTGAGCAGCAAAAAGCTCAAAATGGACAGGGTACAGTGGCTGACATTTGGCTGACTAGTTGTTATTTTCTTTGTTAGCTGATTTCCAAGGCAAAGTACCTATCGTCAGGCATCTGGACACAGTGGGCATAAAACTATACTGCACCAAACAAACAAAAAACCCAAAAACCCAACCAAACAAAAAACCACAAACAACAAAAAAACCCCAAAACAAACAAAAAAATCCCAAAAAAACCAAAGAAAAAACAAACCAAACAAAAAACCCCACAAAAAGCTAAAATCAATCCAAGCACCTGATATAATGGTAGCTTCTTCCAGTAGGAAAAATTACATGCTGTCAGCTGTCCTGAACAATCCATAAACAATGCACTGATCTCTGGAAAACTATTTTGACTATTAACTGGTTCAGAAGTTCTGTAGTCAGACAGACTACATCCTGGGAGCACCTTACAGCTTACTTACAGCTTACTTTGCAGCCAGCATCTAATTTGGCATTTGAATTGAAAAAGAAAAGAACTGATGGAACTGAGGAGTGGATTCCAGCATTGCCATCATTGCCTTCAAAATACAATGCCTGTGAAAGACACCTTGCCAAAAATTACCCTGCTTTTCTTGCATGCAGACCAAGAAATAACTGGGTTTTTTTTTGTTCAGAGATAATGGTTTTTAAGGGCTCACCTTTCATAGTGTCTGGAGTATTACATAGATATAATAACAAACTACAGAGGGACATTGGGGTGAAAACTGGATGGACTTGAGTAGTGGCAAACAACTGGGATGAAGAGGTCATGGTCATGTTTTGTCAAAATTACCTTACTAAGTGAACAAAAGGACACTGTGTTTCAAGACACTTGGGGATACTTTCCAGAAGAAGCTTTTGCATTAGCTGGAACTGAAGCAGGAAAAAATTACTTGCAACAGTTCTGTAATGTGCAGAGTTTTTTAGTACTTGATGCTTCTCATACTTCAGGTATGAGACACAAACATCTTGGGTAAGTTAATATCCATTACAGTTTGCTCATTAACTTCTAATATGTCTCAGGAAAAGCTAAATACATCTAAATCTAAAATACAGATGTGTTAAAAATGGGGAAATATCTTGTTTCAGTTTTGCACCCTTTTGTGACTGACTTTTGTGTTCCTAGTTTTCTGTCCACTTATTCTTGCTTACGCTGACCATGGGATGTGTACTCAGTTCATTATCTTTCCTAGATATTTTCTTTTTCTTAACCAAGTATTTATCTTACACACCAGTGAGTTTCCTAACAAAAATGTTGGGCACTTGATTCCCTTAGGAAAAGGATGAGACTTTACCAAGAATGTGGTTCCTAGGCTGAGATATCTTAAAATATTTAATGTAATATCTTTAAAGTACCTAACTTGGGGAATAAAGGCAGTTTTGAATGCAACTGCTGTGAATTTATAGGTGGATCACTGCATGGTGTTCAAAGCTGTTTTTACCGTCTCTTTTATTTTATTTTTTATAGCCAAAATACATTTGGAACACAAATATCCACCCTGGCATAAAATAACACTTAATCCAAAAAAACCTGTCTTGAGTAGGCAACAAAAAGACAGGTGGGTAGTTACCTAACTTTGAATGTTATTACAGACTTGCTTTGAGCAATAAGTGATCTAATCTAAGGTCAACAGTATTCTCTAAATAGTTTATATAGATGCTAAAGCATTTTGTAATTTATCAAAGTATTCAATTACTGTCAAGTTTCCATTAAAAATCTCTTTGGCAAAGCTTCTTAAAAGCATCCTCATAACATTTCATTTGTGCCAGAAGCATCTGCCAAGAAGACTGAATCAAAGACTAAGGAGACTGAGGTTAACATCAACTGAGGTGGGTCATTTTAAACCCTGGTGCTTTATATAAGGACTCCAACTTGTTACAATTAGTTTGAATTAGGATGCTGAAGAACTTTAAAAGAGAGAGATAAAGTAAAGTATTTCACTGATGATGAAACTATCAGTGAAGAAGGGTAAGTATGGTACCTGGAAATGCTTGTACACTTCTTAGCAGTGCCTGCATCCAAGGGCATTAGTTCAGATAAGCAGTAATTTTACTAAAAACATTAGGCCTGAAGATAAACTTGTAATTTCCATCATCTTGAAAGCAGATATATATATATTTATATATATATATTTCTATCTGCTCCAGAATGAAGTCTGGCACCTTCACAATTCAGGTGTACTGACAGTAACCTGGAAAACCATTTCCTTTAAATTTAATCATCGTTAACCACGTTTCCCAGCTATGTTGCAGACCAATGTGTGACAGTGGCTGTGGTGTGCAAGGCTGCTGTGCTCTCACTCCTTCTGAAGATCTGGGCCCTCTTCATCCTCACTGTTCCAAAGTGGTTCTGCATGGCCATCCCAAGTGCAGTGGGCATCCCAGTCATAATCCAAGCTGCTGTAGAAGCCAGGTGACTCTCACCTCTGCAAAGTGCTTGAGGTCATCAGAACGTTTCCGGGTGTCTCCCTGGGCATGAAGGTAAGCAGAGCAGTGTAGAAGGGGTGTGTTTGGTGGGTTTTTTTGTTTGTTTGGGGTCTTTTTCTGGCGGGAAAAAAACTGGAAATTTTTTAAAAGATGTTGTAAGTTACAGTTTTTCTGTCAGTGGAAGATCCTGCCCCGCTTCTTTCTGGATATTGCAGACTCTCGAATCTGAATCTAAGACTAAAAAAAAACCCAAAGTGGTTATTTGTAGACTTTCTCAGAAGCATAATTAGCATAGCCAGACCTTTGCTTGTTAGCTGTTTTTATGCTCTTAAAAAATGGTAAAATGTTTCTCTGAATGTCCCACATGCAGATCATTTGGCATCTGCAAATTAGTGAAATCCATCTATTATATAAAAATTGTAAATCATCAATGATAACTGTGTCATCTGGGGCAACAGAAAAATATGTATTTGATATTTTTTCCAGCAGGAGGTTATTATAATGGCACCTTAGTGCACAGTGAATGTAGTTCTCTTGCGCTACATAAATTTTTTATTAATTGCATTAATTAGTATATTTTTACTTTTAAAGCATGAAATGCTTCTCATTCCAAGCCCTGTATACTTTTATATAATTTAAATTATCATAAAATGTCATGATAATCTATCTACTCATTTAGCTTCAATTATATTGAGATACGCATAAGCAAATGTAATAAAATAGACCTGTTTCCAGAGCAGTCATTAGAAACCTTCTTATCTATCATTATACTCTTCCCTAAATACCAGAAGGAAAGATAGCCTGTGGATGTGCTAGGAAACTATTTACTAATAATATTAGGAGCAAACTGAGGAATAGTTGAGTTGTGAGTCTGTTGACATCAATGTCAAAGCATCTGTCTCCTTTCCTGGAATCAAGATTTTCACCTTCAGTGAATGATGCAATCAACACAAAGTTTTATAAAGCTGTTAGCATCACCTGTCAGTTAAGATCTTTAGATTTCATGAGGTGGTGTTTTTAAAGCTTTATTTTTATGTTTTTCTCAAGGTCTCTAGGTAATTATTTTCAAGTCCTTCACTTTTGTTATTAGTCTGACAACAGTAGAAGCCACATTTTCTAACGGGGTTCATGGGGAAAAAAGGGTCACTTCAGAAGGTTTTAAATAATTTATTATGAAAAAACAGACAATCTCTAATAGTAATCAGCTTATAACAGGTCAAAAATGCTGGTGTGTATTAATACATAGGTGTTATTCATCAATAATATATTTATATATACAGACATATATAGGTTCTTCATTTGTTTGTGTTTTTTTGTTGGTTTGTTGCTTGGTTTTTTTTTTTTTTGTTTGGTGGTTTGTTTTTGTTTTTTTTGTTTTTTTGTTTTCTTTTTTGTTTGGTTGGTTTTTTGTTATTTTTGTTATTTTTGTTTTGTTGTTTGTTTTTTGTGTGTGTGGTCGTAATTCCCAAAGACTTTAATGAGGTTGTTTCCAAAAGCTAATGGAGGTAGCAAAAGTACTGGTGTGCTGCAGGTCTATCCAGAATAGGAACTGCTGAGGACTGCAATGATTAATTGAAAGCATTATATCTCCAGAGAGGAGCCCTCTAGCAAACTTCTCACTAAATATATCCATTAAAAGCTGGCATACAATATGCAGAAAAGATTGAAAGAATTATACTGGAAAGCCATCTGGGATTTCAGTGCTTTCCAGAGGGCAATTTTTTGATGGCATTAACGATCTCTTGTAGAGAAATCTGTGTCTAATCATTCTCTGTCTCTGTATGGCTCTATGCAGTATGACATCTTGCAGTATATATTACTACACACATACTCTAGGATATTCAATAGCTGGCAAATTACTTGAGTGGGTTATTTACTTTTGCAGAATTTATGACTAGTTTTGCACTTCAACTCCTGATGAAAAAAAATAAGAGTTGGTTTCCAAAGTTTTAACCTTGATATTGTCCTGATCCTGGGTAGGCTTAAAATCACTGTAAATATGCTTTCCTCTACCTTGGTGAGAGTTCTCTGCCCTTCATGCTTAGCTGGAAAATCATGATCAGAGAAATGAGTCTGAAGTAGTGATAACGCAAGCTGGTCTATACCTGGAAAACGAAGAAGAAAAGATTGTCCTGGAGGGTAGTGCAGAGTAAGAGAGCAGCCTTGCTGTGGTTCCTGCTGCCTGGTAGGTCAGTCTGTGCAGCAGCTAGGCAGGAAAAAAATTCAGAACAATTCGCTCTTTCTTTCCTTTAAAACAAAAACTAGGACAAGTTCTTCTCAGTAAAAAATAAAGACACCATCACCCCAACCAACACTGCTGTCCCTCTGTAGGCTGTGCCCATTTGAAAGGACCAGCTTAGGAAGGTGATCCTGCATCTGCCCTTATCACGCTGGGGAATTGTTCCTTAAGCCAACATTCATCATGTGCAGCATTTTGTGCCACTAAAGAGGGTTTTCTGCCCATCTAGGTCTTGTAAATGCCCCAACAGTTAATTACAGAAACTTTCAGATTTTTTTTTTTTTTATATTTCGCAGGCCTATTTTCTGTTTTGGAACAGTTGGGAATAAGAAGCAGATGGTTTCAGTGTCATTTTAGTTGGTTTCTTTTTTGGTAAAATGTGATTATCTCTAGGTCCCTTGTTCAAGTTCCTTGAATTTGTAGAAAACATACAGTGCAGCAGTGAATAGTTTAAAGTAAAACAAAAGAGCATTTGCTGGATTTTATGTTTTAGAGCAGAAATGAAATCAATATTGTGACTTGCTATTGTAAACTCCCTGAGATAATTTCTGATTTTTTCATTATTATCTTAATATATTTCATGCTGTGGTTTATCAGTGTTCTCGAACTTACCAAAAAAGTATGAATATATTAGAGAGACTAGCTTATATTTTATCTCAGACTTTATAATAAAAAGGGTGACATTCAGAAAGAGTGGGAGGGAATAAGGAAGGCATTTTATTTATTTCTCCCGCGAGCTTTTTTAACATTTAATTGTTTATTTCTTTTAAAAATCAATTAATATAAAAAAAATTGAATAAAGATATTTCTCAGCTAGCTTTCCATACCATTTCACTGCTACATATCACATACACAGAAGAGGTGCATTAATTTGTCAGCTGTGTTAGCTTTTATTTGGCATGGGAGTAAATAATGCATCTCATTTCTTCCTGAACTAATTATAGAATTTAAGAGCCATAAAGATAAATGGGAAAATGACAGAATCTTTCTTTTCCTACCTCAGAAATCAACTAGCTTGTTTGTGGAGAAATAATCCTTCTCAGCCTGTTACCAAGTCTTATTTTGATGCAATCATAAAAGCAGTCTACTCCATGGTATTTTCAGCTGTGCCTCGTTAAAGGTTTTATTCTATTAATGCCAAGCCAATCTAATTATAACTGAGCTATATTTTCTGGAAATAATTTAGCATACCAATTCACAACATCTATAACATTGACTTCAAACCCTTTTGTAAGGTAATTTTTCTGTTGCAGGAGAGGGATAGGTAATTAGAACCTGCTCTAGTAAGCATTGTGTCGTACTATTTTCAATGGTGTGAGAACGATACCTGAAGGTGTAATTGCCCTTATGTTTTTATGGATTCTTTTAAGATCAAAGCTATCAATTATGAGAGACAAAGACATTTAGACAATAAGAACTAGTGTATACATCAAGCAAAGTCAGGCAAAGGTAAATCTGAAATTGCTTCAGCTTTCAAGAAGAAACTTTTAATGCTTATACTAATACTACTTAAAAATATTTTTTTAAACCCATAAAATTATGGAAAGCGCCGTATTCCCCTCTAGGATTATTATGCAAGATAGGTTATTATGTCTCTGATAACACTATATCAGCTTGTATTACTGTTAGCCTTGATTTCTGATTGCACAACTAGCCAAAAAATTCACCTCCTGCCTCCATAAATGTAGAATCTAGCTAGGCAATAATAATTTCATACTATGCAATTAAAGTTTTATGTAAATTAAGCTTTATGTAAAATAAGAGGAACTAATTTGTGTAAAATTCAGGATTAAGATATTTGGTCATAATAAGAAATTAATAAAGAAGATGAATACAGTCAAAGGCTTCTGTTTTTATAGCAAAATAATCATATTTTTAAAAGGCATAAAAAAGAAAAAAATCCCTCTCTCGTTGTAAAAGCTGGTCAGTGTTTTGAATAGTGTTTTGAATATTCCTTCTTTTCTTTCCTTCCTGTGTAGTTATGAGTATGCAGTAATAATATGCAGAGTTCTTAATCTTTACATGTGGAAATATTTTAAAACATAAACAAAAATAAAATGTCTTTATGTTAAATTAAAATTAGGATAACTTTGTACAAAAAAAGAAATTTTAGTGACATTTTGGCTTCTTTTACTTTAAGTGCTCTTTTCTGCATTCTAATTGTTTATATTTCCAACCAAAAAAAGAAAGAGGCTTTTGGGTTTTTTTTATTTTTTTGTAGCCTAACTTCCTGAAAGAATTTAATTTAATATTGACTGTTATAATTGTAAAAAGAATTTGAATTTTTATCATTTCCTGCAAGTTTCTTGTGCAGGAAATGCCTATGAAACTGCAACATAAATATACCCATGCCATCATAAGAGTGATTGAAATTAATCCATGTTGCACATATTAACTTTATGTAATTATTTTTTTCTAATAAATCCATCTAGTAAAATAAGGGGAGGAATTATAAATTAAAATGTTATTTGTGCCGTAGCTACAAACCTCTCCTAAAGTGCCGTATGGAGTGACTTGAGAAGATTACAGCTCCAGGAATAACCACCACTGGTCCTGCTTTCTGAGGAGCAGACCAGTCTTACAATTCACACAACCACCATTTTTGAGGGTAAGACAGAGAAATATATCTGCTTTTTACTATCCATGGGCAGGCATGGCAAGTAATCTTTTGTTTTTTTCTAGCTAGCTCTCCACTGAGGCTGTTTTAAAAACATCTGGCTGTGTATGAAGGTGCCTTCATAAATCCTACAGTGTTTGACAATGTT
This sequence comes from Heliangelus exortis, assembly GCF_036169615.1. NCBI lineage: Eukaryota > Metazoa > Chordata > Aves > Apodiformes > Trochilidae > Heliangelus > Heliangelus exortis. The sequence goes on along the minus strand of NC_092423.1, from coordinate 83,658,862 downwards.
TGAAGAATCATAAGGGCTCTCAAAGACTTACAGTATGGCCAGACTTCAAGCCCTAAATTCTCTGTTATACAGAGTAGGCTTTACCATGCTATGCTCCACACAAAGGAGGCAGATACTTTAAATTCTTTGCTCCTTGGTACTTTAAGTGGCAATAAAAACTGATGCCATCTGTAGAATGTGGTAAATTATGTAAATATGATGTAAACACAGCTCATGTGACTGCTGATCTCCCTGGATCAATTTTTGATCTACATAGGTAACATTGTATTTCATTCTGGTAGCAGGGACTCCCCTGCACGGAGTTTTAAGGACAGAACTTTAAAAAGAGTGGATTTAAAGTTACATTTTGGCTTCACTTCCAAATTCTTTCAACTATGAACGACGGGCAAAAGCTGCAAATGTAAAGGCATGTCTATTAATGGTAAGCCACAGGTGCTAGGATTACTTGAATGGTAATAAATTTACATTGCAAATGTGATAAATCTGCTGCAGTTCTAAGGCTATCGTAATGACTATCAGCTGCAAGCAGGAGGACAGAAGAAAGTTGTTAAAAGCATACTCTTAGTGCATGGAAAATGTACTCTCTCAGCAGTTTATGTACTACTTGATATTCATTTATGAGGGCTTCTCTTCACACAGGAACTTTCATTTCTATAGAAATTTGCTTTTCAGTGTTTCATTTGTAAATGATGCTATTTGGTTATTAAGGCTGAATACCTACCCATTAAGCTTCTTGGTAATATGTACATGTATAGGAGCTGTGCAGGGTACTTTTCATTCTCTCTTTTCATCAGCTCTTTCTAGCAGTTTCCTGCACTGCACCCAGATCGTTACTGATGAAGCACAAGTCACCAGAACCATTGAAAATGGGACTCTAAGAGATGGCTGATATGTGTAGTACAAAATTCAATGGTGCATCTTCAGATAATTGTTTTGCTTTATCCCTCATGTGTGCTGTATAACATTCAAGAGAGAAAGCAAACAAATTATGCACATGCTTCAAAATCAGTCCTGTTCAGTCAGCAGAGCTAAGATAAGGCAGTTCTGTATAACGTGAAGTTTCCCATACTACTGACTGAAATGTTGGGTCCTTCAGGACGTACAGCTGAGATAAAGATTTTTTTAATTATATTTTATTTTTACTTTTATTTTCTGTAAATTTACTCCCAATGGAGCACAGAGCCAGCCATCTGCGCCCTATAGGAGCACATATGCTTAGCTCATATGTAGATGTTTAGGTTGGACATTAGAAAGAATTTCTTTACTGAGAGGGTGATCAAGCATTGGAATGGGCTGCCCCAGGAAGTGGTGGATTCTCCGTCCCTGGAGATATTTAAAAAGAGACTGGATGTGGCACTCAGTGCCATGGTCTGGTAACTGCAGCCGTAGTGGATCAAGGGTTGGACTTGATGATCTCTGAGGTCCCTTCCAACCCAGCCAATTCTATGATTCTATGATTCTATGTTGGGCCTTTTAATTTTCCTACCCTGCTTGCAACCATGGAAGCATCCTTCTCTCCAAGAAGCTTGGACAGAGGTGCAGCAGAGTCATGAAGGGCCATGAATTGGTGGCATCCTTGTAGAATTGGAGGAGGATTCCCCCTCCCTTTTCTTTCTGAACTATTACTGACCTCTCACAGGTATCAGCTTTCTTGTATACCCCAGGTGTTTTTCTGTCTGGGGGTGTCTTGGATGATGGGAAAGCTGGAGACCTTGGAGGAGGATCTGTCCTGGAAAGTCAGCTTGTGTGCCAGGTTGAAAATTTTGAGCCAAGCCAGAGTGCTGATTTATGTAGCTTGAGCTACCCGTGCTCCATGTGTGCTCCTTATTCATATCTGGAGGCTTGTATCTCTTAATATTTGCCCCAAAATATCTTATTTCTCTCTGGATAGTTTTGACCCTTTATTTTGAATTTTCAGAAAGGTGTAATTGCTCAGCCTGGCTGGCTCATAGATAGAACAATTCATGTGCAGCATGGCCTTTTCTCAGTCTACAATCAGAGGGCTAAGCACCAAAGCAAGAAGCCTGGTTACCCTACCTCTGTGTCCAGCAGCTTATGATCAAGTATTTGCTTTAAGGCTGTTCTGCTCCTTTTTCAGCTGTCAAACCACACCACTGTAGTAGCTGGTAGTTTTGCAGTCTGTGTCAGTGATGAACAGGTTGCACACCAACATGCATGTAGCTTGCTGGTTTCTTTTCTTTTTCCAGTTCACAATAGTTTTAACTTTAGAGGTTTCTAGTTTCTCTGCTTGCTTTTTGCTCTGAATTTGCTGTTTGCTTTTTAAGGCATGGTCCATAGAAATCAGGAGTCAGGCAGTCTGGAGGTAAACTGGTTCATTGCTCTGCTTATATCAGGGATAACTTCTGAGTTAGATCCCCACATTGCATCTCTTTTTCTGAGTCTTGTAATGCAGCTTTGTATTTCAAAATCCTTACCACTCCCCTTCAAAATCCAGTTTGTGTAAGAAACAGGGATGAGATGACAGTAACACCTCTTTTTTTTCCCTTCTGCTGGTTTGTCTTTCTTGGCATCATCATGAAAGTGAGAGGTTATGACCTTTCTCCTTCATGGGAAATAAAAGAGAGAGGAAGAGGTTGGTATGTCAACATCTAGAGCTTATAATGAAATACCTAATGTTATGGCAAATTGTTTTTTAGGGGACACGTTTAACCATTTACTTAAGTAAATAAAATCAGTGGTTTGAAATGCTTATAAAATAATGTATTTCTCCAGTTAGGGATAATGAAATAGAGAAAGGTAACAGCACACTTAGAAACTATTTCATAGACTGGAAAAATAACCTCACTATTAATACTGAAAGTAAGTAATGCTTTGAGTAGAGAAGTTATTCCTAGTTCTAAATATCTTCCCTAGTTCAGAAGGGTAATTCATTGTATTCACCCAGGCCCTATTTCTGCACTGAGTAAAATAGCACTGAATGGTTATTCTAATGTGGTTCAATGTTTGTTAAATCTAATAAAAACTGATGTTATTGTTCGATGGTCTTGTTTTAATAAAGCTCACTTGGTTTGGACAAATTAATTTGTGAAAAGTAGACAGTAATACCCTAGTTGACACTTTTCCAAGGATTTTACAGGCTAGGTTAATTATAAATATGAGGCTATAGCTACTGTGTTTCCCCCACATCTTTACCACGCATTAAAATTACAGAGATTATAGTACTCCGGAGTGATCTTGTTATTTTACCACCCTCAGAGGCTTCTCATAATATCCTTCACAATATGGGCCGCAAATTTCCTTTATAAATATAATTTAATAAGTTCTGGAGTCTCTGTGATACTACTATTTCCATGACACAAACTAATTCTCTGTCCCACTGTTGTGTTTTTCTCATGTAGAGATCTACATGCAAGTGAACTCTGATCTGTACATTGAACCCAATTTTAAACCAAAGAATACTGCCTATGCACTTCATTTACAGAGAAAGTAGTGATTTGAAGGCATTCTTTTAGCAGTTAAAGATCAGACTCCTGAGGTGATACTGAGAAGGAGGTGGGTTAAGCACTTTTCCTTTGAGATACTGCAGGCCCTGACCCTTGGGTCAGAATGTGGTGAACATGGAGGATGCTGAGCTCCAGGCAGGGCAATGACAGATTAAAAAACTATTTCTGCTATACGAGTAGAATTTCTGCAAGTACAATTTCACATGAAGGCAGATCACGTCAGTTTTGATGTTCCTGCATGACTCAAAGGAAATGAAGGAAGGGTATTGTGGATGGCACTATCATTGCATCAGATTAAAACAGGCATATTCTCTACACCAATAACTATGTAGTTTTTCATTCAGCTTCTGGAAATCTCCCTCTCAGAGAAGAACCAATAGGATTACATGCAATTGAGCATTTTTTCTTCAGATAGGCCAGATATATTTCTTGACACTTCTGTTAATGTTTATTAAAAGAAGCCAGAAATATTTTAAGCGGCCATGAAAGTTTTTGTTCATTGTTCAAAAACTGTCTAGACATATTATCTGTTGCTTTTTTATGTTTATGTTTTCCTCAACAGGGAGCCCAGCTAATATTTCTTTCACTGCCACCATCAAAACTTTTTCCCTAATGTAAATAATTGTTTAAAAACAATCTAGTAAAATAAGACAAACAACATTTTCATGACAAATTGAATCAGAGGTGACTTTATACGAAAAAATAAAAAGAGAAATTACAATGAAACTTTTGAGATTTCACATTAGAAACCCTATTACTTGTAGTCTGAATAACTTATGTTGCTTCTGTTTCCTTTGGACTCAGAAAGGCATGCATATCAGCTTCTCATCAACTTCTTGTTTGAAATGTTGGTGGATTGAGTTATGTCCATGAGAATGAAAGATTTTTTTTCCCTTTTGAATGAACAATCAGATTCCTAAAATCAAAATGCACTCAAATCGAAATCAAAACTCAATGCACTCAAATCACATCCTAAACCTGACCAAATGTGACTCTGATTAAGAGAAATTAACAGACAATTTTTCTTGCATATAAATGCCATCTGTTCCTTTAAGTTCACAGTACTAGTTCAGGTACAATGTCATTAGTTTTCCAGGAGGCCAGGAACAGTGGGGAAAGAGGAGCTGAAGAAATTAGGCTCTAAAGAAAAGGCTTTGAGAGGATGTTTTATCTCACCTCAGCTGCAATAACAATCTGTGGCTGTAGAAGATCTGTCCTTTTTTACATTCATGAATACAGAATTCTATGAAAAGTGATTGATCTCCTTTTAACTCAAAACCAGTCTGAGGTGACAGAAACTGGATTTCATTTGAGGGAAAACAAATAAACATGTAGTTCTAGCTGCCATTAGGAACAGCTTCATGAAAACATCTATGTAGCATGTAGGAAAGTGCCATTACCTCTAGAAAAGGAGAATAGAGTGGAGATATTAGAGAATAAAACTGTAAATCCACACTGTAAATTGTAATAATAAAAGAGATGGTAGGTATTAAAATAAAACACATTTTAATTTTTTATGGCTGATGTGTTTTTTAGTAATGATAACTTGAAGGCACAAACCATTTGTTATTTCTGTTCATGGAAGAAAGGAATTCAGATTCTAACAGTACAGAAAACATTCACCTCCAGATTCCTCCTGCAGAAAAAGTTACTAGAGAAAAGAGGAAAAAAAAAAAAAAAAAAAAAAAAAAGGACCAAAATACAAAAGAAAACCAAACCTTTTTATTTCCAAGTATTTTGCAAGGAAGAATTTCAGTGTAAAAGGATGACAAATTGGTTGTGTTTGTACAACTACTGCAGTATTTCATTGCACAGTCTGTTTTTCTGCTCTTAGATCAGCCATTTCGAGTAAATATGTTTGATACTGTTTGCCCACAATGCTACCAGAGTCTGTACCGAGAAACAGAAAAAAAATGCATTAGGGAGCAATGTGTTTTCCAGCTGGGGTATGAGTCATACTTGCAGGACTTGTGTTTCTAAAGGGAGTTCAAAAACAAGCTATGACAAAGACAGTAAGAAACCATAATAGGAGCCTTTATCTCCTAGATCTTGTGAATTTCATGTTCTGTGCAGATTCTTGCACCAATATAAAATTTACCTGCACATAGCTGTAGTTCATTCGTTTCTCACTTGCTTTAGTCTCTGCTTTCATATTCATGAATCAGAATGTGCAGTGTTCCTAGCTGAACTTCTATGCTTCTGTACTTCACAGCAATTAACATCCCTGACATTATATCCTAAGATAAGATGCTCATCTCAGAAGACTGATAGGAAGTGAAATGCAATCTATCATATTTAAGTCAGCTCTTTGATAATAACCCATTCTAATAAGGACAAAGTAAGCCCATTTCTTTCCAGTTCCTAACCTCATGTCTTTGTAATTTACATCATAATTGGTGTGTTATCAACAATATCACCTGACTATTCCTGAACTTCATAGGCTTTTGGAGAGCTAATTAGCTAAAGAGAACTACCCTGAGACAACTTGGAAGAATGGGATGCAGCTGCAGTGTGCACATATTTTTAATATGCAGCATGTTCATTTTTAGTTAGACTTCACATGTGAGGCATTTAAGGATTGACAGGGAAAGTGAGGGTCTGTGAAGGTCTGCAAGTTTCTCATGAGCATATCTTACCATGGTAGTCATGCTCTGTGCAGTAATCTGTGTTAGCAGAATCATGATTTTGCTGTGCCATATTCCATGGTGGCTGCATTTGTCGTTTACTCATCCAAAACAAGCAGTTAAGATACCTGACTGCCTCTCAGGGCATCATACCATGAATGTCAAGCCCTGTTCCTTCTGTGCCTTACCTATCAAGAGAATCTTAGTGGTGTCTGGCAGAAGTGCTTTCCTTGTGGATAAAATCAGTTTAAAGTTCTTTTGCTAACAATATTAGTTGTGCCTTTAGTTCCAGCTGTGGGTTGACAGAGGCTTCAAAAGTGGCCCCTATAGTGTTGTGGTGAGGACTAATTGCTGACAGCAGTGGGGACTTCTGAAAAACATACACTCAGTCTGAAGCAGGCATGGCTGGAAATATTACCCTGATCATAATCTTGGTGCTTCCCAGTGGAATGAAAAAGGTGGTTGACAGTGTAAAGTTTCCAGATGAGATGAAATAAAAAGCTCGGGTAGTCATTCAATGTTTTTCTAGTGTTGTTCCAGATTAAATGTTCAAAGAGAGCATTTCCAAAGAGAAGTACTAATCTAGAAGTTAAACATTATTCAGGGAAAGTTTGTCTTTTTTTGTTTTGTTTTGTTTTGTTTAATTTCTATTAAACTGTTGAAAGAAGCCAGTGACTAGAGAAGACCATGTTCCACCTTCTCAAGTTCCACCTTTCATGAACATGAGGCTAGTTAAAGGATATAGAATTACAGATTGATGCATAGCTTTGCAAAAGTGTTATAAAAACAGAAATAGTTTGGGGGAAATATTTGTTTCAATTTGACAGTTTTCATCTATGTGTTCCGTTGCTGCTTTACACTGAACACTGTTTACTGGAAAACCAGCATCATAGAGATGACTTGAAATAAGCAGTGCAAGTATTTTGTGCATCTTAAACAAAAAAAGTTCAGTGTTTCTGGGTTTAGGATTCTGTCACTTTCACACTATCTTCCAGCCAGCAGAAACAAACAGAGCCTCTGAAGGAACCTGACATTTTGTCAAGCAATCTAACCTACTACACAGCCTGAAAAGTGACAGGAGGAGGGGAATGGGGAAATAGTTTTCCCTTTAAGTAAGTGTGAATGTCAGGAATGCTCTGATATTTGACAAATGGCATTCAGTCAAAGCAGTGGTTAGAGCTGCTTAAAATCATCAGAGTACATCTGGCTTTATTTCAGTTGTGAAAATAATATAAAACTGTCATTGTTAGAAGGTAGAGGCCAGGTAGAGGATGTGCTGCAGTTGTCTGCTCTATGGATGGTCTGCATAAATACATATGTCCAAAGAACATTAAAATTCACCCAGCTAAACATTTTGCAATATATTCTGAATTCTGGTATTGTCTGTGCAGGTGAACTGACTACAGTATGCCACAGCTGAGGAGAAAACATGCTTCAGGAGATTCTCTGAAGTCTGAGTTTGGTCACTGTAGTTCATTACAGAGCACTTTATTTTTGACAGAGCAGAGAATACAATCAAAATTTATACAGTGAAAATTAATGAAAAGCATTCTAAAGACTGTTTGTTTGGAAATATTTTTTTCTTCGGGTGAATACAGATGTCAATGAAAAACCTAACGTTTTACTTCTGAAGAAGTTAAAAAAACCTCAAAAGAATTAAAAAAAATATTATGACAAAAGTGCTGTTGTTTCAACAGAGATTGTTTCTTATTGTAAGTAGGACTATAAGTTATCATTTTATAAAATCTGTTTGTGCAATAATAAGCCACATTACCAAGAGAGGTATTCATATTTTAAGCAACATTCACCTGTTAATTTTCTAAGGTCTAGTTGTCATCTGAGGATGATCATGTTTTGCATTGACCTCTTTAATACTGAAAAATTAAAGTGAGAATTTACAAATAAAACTCAAGCTCAAAATGTACTCACTAAGAGGTGTTTCTACAGTGAAGCAGCTACAGTTGCAGAATCTACTGCTGAAAATACTGTAATTTTTTTCCCTAGAATGCTTATTATTTAGAAAAGACTGTTGTGTTATTTTGTTTTCTTTCTTATGTAGAGAGTTGTTTGGTTTTTTTCCCCATGTGCATTTAAGCCATGTGGAAATATCAGCCGGTCACAAATATAAAGTTATATCATTATTTCTTTTTTCTTAAGTTGCCAGGGATACTGTATGTCCTAATTTGTAAGTACTTTAATTTAATTTTCAAGCTGTTCGTTGACTTTCTATTGCTTTCAGAAGTTTTCCACTGTAAACTTCAACTGCACATAGAAGCTTGTTTCAGACCAGTTGATTAATGAAGGTATAGAAGATTTGGAGGATCCAGTTCCAATTAAGCAAGGTGAAGTGAGTTTCATTCTATGTTTTCAACCAGAAACCTCTAAGATAACATCATACGTAGCTCTGGGGGTATGAAACCTTCCTCATTCATATTTATTAGGTGCATCTGGCACTTCCTTATAGTTTATATGGGCTAAATTTCTATAATAAATACTAAATATACATACCACACATATACTGTCCTGCTTTTTTGATAATGTCTTTGTGAAAATATACTACTAGATATGCTTTGCATTTAGATTGTTTTCTTATCCTGAATTTGTATAACTCTGAGTGGAACTGTCTTAGTGTGATTACTAAATGCTTAGGAAAAATTTCTCTTGCTATTCATGAAATCACAAAGAACCTTTTGGATTTGCTATGCATGTTAGAAGCCACATAATGCTGTGGTAAAAAAAATAAGAAAAACAAAATAAAATAATAAGGTATGCACTTTCAAAAAATTATTGGAACTGAAGGAACAGTTAAATTTAAGTGCTAGAGAAGGCTATCATGGAGTTTTTGCCATCCAGTCGCTATCAGTGCAGCTTATTATACCACAGTCTCCCTTCATGACCTTGGCTGAGATGCTCATTGCTCAGACTTGCTGGTTTTATCCATTGTGTATCCTGGTTCCTTATTGAGGAGACTTAACTCTGCCTCTGCTCACTTCCCACCCAGCCTGCTGCAAAGAGCTGGAGTTCTTGTGTACCAGCAGCAGGAGGTGGTGAGGACAAGGAGAGGTTCCCACAGACTGGGCATCAGCCACTGCTCCTGGGCACAGCAGGAAGGGGAAGGCTCCAGCTTCTTCCCAAACATGTTCTGGGCAGTGTGGGAATTACTCCTGACACTGCACTCAAAGTACATAACCCCCATGTACAGACCAAATTAAACTGCTGGTGGACAATGAGAAAGGGAAGGAAGAAATAGTATTGCTTTCAGCAGTGTGAAAAACTAGCCAACTCTCTGCTTGCTTTTTCAGCAGTCGAAAAATCGGTGCTGACCATGGCAGCAAACTCACTTTCTGAGTGCTTTTCTGTTATGTAATGTCTGATAAATATCTGTTTAAGACTAGCAGGTGGAATCTGCCTTGCAGTTGTGCAGCTCCCCAGTGATATTAATTCATCCTCCTCTTATTTTTCTTTTCCATGCATCAATAACTCTGGCAGTAATAAGAAATTATTGCAGGAAAGCATAGTGTTGGTACTGCTGTTATCATCCTAATCTCCAGTGAACTGGAATCCCAGTGTCACATTGGTCTCCCTTCCCCTCTGAAATAGCTTTTCAAGCAGTTGAAGCTGATGGCATGTTCAGGTTAAGCAATCATATATCATGAGCTCACCCTTTGCTAGAATGAACAGGAACTTAATTTGAAAACAAATAGAACAGGGGACATCGAGTGTCTGTTAAAAGATGACAGAAAAACTGAAATGTGTCCACACCACGTCTAGGGAAGTGGAACAGAAGAAAAAATTGGAATCATAAATAGACTGGGTGCAGACACTGCTTACTCAAAGGAAGATCATGAAAATAAAGCATCAGATTGAATTCTTATACAGTCACACTGCCGGAGTGTAGAGAGCCAGTGGGTGGGGGATGCTATCAAGTTATTTTTACCACTCTTTTTGATACTGAAAAGTATGTTACTTATTTTATTAAAATTGAGGCATTCCAGAGAGCCTTTGCAGTACTGAGGTAGTTCTTTTATGGGCCAGACAGATTTGTGGCTCACTGCTGACAACTGGGGTGTGAGATCACAAATATTTCCCTGCAGAGGCAAGGGGCAAAAATGTTACAGCATGGAAGGTTATTATTTTGGATTGTTTCTGCCCAGGGTTCTGTTCTTACTGTGCAGGAAGTTTGGGTTCAGTTTTTCAGTTTGTTAAATAGATTGAGCCTCCTAAAGGGAATTTGTTAATGATAAAAAATAATAAAACTGCTCAGTGAATCAGCAAGCTCACTACAACAGGAATAATTTGCTTTAATATCAGCTGGCAGAAATGTACCGTTAATTGCTCGACTTTTAAAAATTTTCTAAGACTGAGTTTAAAGGGGGGTGTGTGTGGTTAGGAGTTTTGAGTTGGTGAACTTTTTTATTTGTGATTTATTTTTAGAAACAAATAGGTTCTATTCTGCACCCCCTCCAAATAAACCAGACAAACTTCAACACAGTGGTGCCTGTTCCCTAGAATTAAGATATAATGGATTTACCCTGCTTTGTTGTTCTTAGAGGATATTGTGTATCTATTTAATAAGAATGAGAGCAACCCAAAAATAATCCACAGGCTTTAAGGTGAGTGTGGTTTTTTTTAATTACAACACTTGAATACATAACTTTATAACTTTTTTTTTTTAAATTAATTCTCAAAATTTTAAATTTTGCTATGAAATTGCGTCAAGATTTGAATGAAGGTGATTTTTTGCTTTAATTTGGTGATCTATACAGTTTTGTGCTTTTATGAAAAAATAAACACAAATATTTATTAAAAGTTTCAGATTTTCTAAGGACTCTTGTCAAGTGTTTTGTTTGGAGAACTCTCTGGAATATGCTGTATATTTCCATAAGGTGAGAAACAAATCAAAATAACGGTGCTTTTGTCAGTGTAAGAACATTAAGGCTTTACTGCAAAAATTGACAAATGTTTGCCCTGTGAGACATGCCTCTTGTCTTAAATGCACATAACATGTAGCATAATATAATGTGATGCATTCTGGTCCATGGAGTCATTCATAATTAAGATTCATTCTGATTTCTTTGTGTTATCTCAGGGGGAAAGTTTCTGTTGGGAAGGTAGTGTATGCTTACTGCAAAGAACACTTTTTATCTTTGTTATGGCCCTTGGAGTGCAGCATGTTAAAACCTCTTATTCTGTCCTACCTTAGGTAGCTTTCCAGACAACTTTTCCTTTTTGCCTGACTTTGTCCTCTTTTTAAATTTATTTATCTCATCCAGGGAGGCGTTGTTTCCTACTGATTCTTTTTATGTTTTTAACCAGATAGCAGAAATATGTTTTTGAGGTGACTTAGGCAGTCCTGTCGTGGAATACAGCAGGAACTTTAAATGTGTTCAAAACACTGACCACAAGGTGTGCCTAAAAATGCAGTGGAAGGTTATATTCATTTGTCTATTTAGTCTTCTACATTCAATCTGGAGTGAAGTTGCTACTGTTGTTCTGCTTTATCTCTGTCTTTCACAATTGTCTCTGTCATGTTACTTGTTTTCTAAGAAGTCTCTATTTTAGGTCTTCAAAATGTTTTATTTCCACTTCAGCTTTCCTCGTTTTTCCTTCTTGTTAAAAGTGCACCCCAAATATTACACATATTGCATTTTTTATCAGTTATTTCTGATCCCAAATGACTATTTTTTCTTTTTCTTTTCTTTTTTTTTTGCATTTACCTTACAAAAAAATATTGAAAATTTCTTTAAAACAGCAGTTCTCTACAATCTGGTTGACGGGCCTCATTAAGTTCCCAGTTTCCAGTTCTGCATACTGAATCTGTCTATATTTTATTGAATATGCAGACTTTAGTAACCAGAGGGTTTCTTTTTGTCTAGCTAGACTTAACGTGACAAAGGTTTATTTGTTAATTCCTACTCTGACCTTAATTTCATTGCCTATTCCATTAATTTTATTCTTTTTTTTGTTGTCAGGACACTTGATGTGCAGACTTTATTTATTTTGTTTCTCATCATTCAAATTTCGTGTTCTGCATCAGTGTTAAATGTTTAAGGTATAGATGGAATTTGGATGGAATTTGGAAGGAAGATGTCCAAATTTGGAAGGAATTTGGACAGCAGCAGTGAGGGTTCATTGTGTGTTCCTAGTTTTATTTGATTCTTGGGTTTTTTTCTAGTCCAACATACCTGATATAAGGCACTTCTCTTGGCAGTTGTAATTGCCCTAAAAATATATACATATATTATTTCCTACCTTCCTACTTGTTATGTTAAGATTTTTGTAATCACCTGTCAGCCCAGGAATTTCTCAAAATTTGTTCCATACATTCTATGAAATAATTAAAGTCTACTAAGTGTGTAGGGAAATAAATGCCATTGATTGATTTTTGTTGTGACTATGAAGTAGGTATTAGACCTTTATATTTTGTATGTGAATCTCATCTGTTGTTGTAGATTTGTATCTATCTGGTGCTTTCTTTTCTTTAACTGAAGGTTTAGTCTACAATAATACATTTAAATACTGAAGGTGATTTGTGATCAATTGACTGTCTATCTAAACATTGCTTTGGGTAATATCTCTTATCTCTGACAGCTTTATTATTTGAGAACTTCCCTTCTCATATCATATTTTTCCTCTCCCTACACTCTTAGGAAGATTTTATCAAAATGTCCACTATGTCCTTCAGAAGGGACTAATAGGTTATTAGTTACTAGAAGTATTTCCTCAGGTTGTTCAGTTTCCACTCTAATCACACGATGGTCTTCTCCACTTCCTTTCTGTTACCAAACCTGATTTAACCTCCAGATACCTCTGCTGAGCTTTAGCTCAGTGTTCTGACATGTACCTCCTGGCTAGCTTCTATTCTCTAGAAATGCATTTGTTCAGGTATGTTTCCTAATTTGCCTTTATGGTCCTGTATTTATATCCTGATATTTTTTTTATTTGCCCATTACTACTGTTTTGAACTGATGAAGTCTGTTCAATCAGCCATGTACCTACAGCATTTCTTAATTTGTTTCCTGTATTTTTTGACTGTAATATTTTACATTCTCTACTTGAATTTGGTTCTTCCTTACTTTTATTAAATATTAACTTTGCCAAAAGTCCTCTCCCACATTCTGCTGTCCTCTCTTTCTGCTGTTCTCTCTTTATTTTGTTTTTCAACATTTCTTTATACTTTCCTTATTAGTTTTTTACTATACTGTACTATAGAGTCTTAACCTGCATGTTTTAGTCTGACACAGGGTTGCAAATAGATGCCATACATAAAGCTGTCTGTTTACATTGTTATGATGCATATATCTTTGGTTCTGAGTTCTCTAAAACCTTGCCTTGCATTAAAATTCTGGAGCATTCACTGCTCTTTTTTATGCTCTGCCAAAACTTTCAAGCTATCTAAGTTTATATCTATCTTTCTAGGTATGCATTTATATATACATGCCTAAAGCCATATGCAAATAACATTGGCAGACATAAAAGCTTTGGAATAGCCTAGCCATTAACAGAGAAAAAACATAGACTATTATGAACATATGCCAGCTCCTGGCTTTTGAAATAATCTGCATTTAATTCCAAAGTATGAACTTTTAGTGGACCTCACACATATGGCAGACCAAGTTCTGCCTTCTTCACCGATTCCAAAATACTACTGATTTTTGTGGAATGTGGAATATGGTGGTAAGAGGATGAAGATCTGATTCCAATTGTAATTCTAACCTTTGTCTGGGAAAGAGTATTTTACCTAGTGCAGGACAACCAGAGATTGCTCAACTAGTGCATAAAAAAACCTTGTACCAGCTGCTGCAGTGCAGCCTGAAGTACTCAGGGCCTGACTGAGGACCCAGCCATGCTCCATGCTGTAAATCCATCCTCTGGGTATTTTTAGTGTTGAAAGGATAACCAATGACTTCAGCAAAGGTATGAAAAGTCAGAGAAGTTTATATTATCCCTGTAGAGTTATCAGGTGGTTGACAAACACACTAGCATGATGTGACAAAAAAGTTAATGTATTTCTAGCTAGCAACCCAAAGTCTGCAAAAGACAAATTTGTTCCATCCAATTAAAATGCTATAATTGAAAGGAACCTTTTCAGTATGTTTTTTGCCATACTCCATCACTGAAATGCTTCTTTGCTGCGAAGCTGGATGCATTCAAAAAGATAATTGATTAAGCCTCTCAAGTAAATTACTTTCATCCGAGTTGTTTCTGAAAGAAGAATTCTTGCCCTGACCTCAAAGTATTCTCATCTAAAAATGTAAGTTCTGGGCAAGACATAAAAAAAATCTTGTAGGACAAATGAATCCCGAATAATTTCAAATATATTCTTCAGCTATGTTTTTAGGAAACGTTTAAAGCTCAGTGTCTGCGTTATCATTTATATTTCATTAGCATCTAAAATCCTCAACTCAAGTCAGAACTGGAAACATTTGGAAAATAGAAATACAGGACTATGTACTTTCCTAGGCCCAAACATGTGTCACTGTTAAGGTGAAAGAATCAGAAAGTGGACCACTGGCATACTGACTTGTGAAGAACAGGGCAGCAGATCCCTGATGCCATAGTACAAAATCACTGAATCCCAGTGGAATGCCTTGTTTCCTAGAACACATTACTGCCAACACATCCCAGACGAAGGAGAAACAGAGTTTGGGTAAAGTGGAGTATAGGTGCCATAAAAATTTTCCTCCAAGGGGATTTTCATAATTATGTGCTACTCTGAAAATAATGTTGTAATGTTGTATAGTGATCACAAAGGTTGAACACAAAAGAAGTGTCATAGCTGTTGTAATTTTAGCCAAGTGGATCAACTAGATATTTATAACTCACAACTAGTTCCTTATTCTTTTATTGTGGCCATTTTTAACACCTCCATTTTTGAGGAAATGCTGAACACTTTTTGGAATATATGCTATACTATATGAAACCAGTTAGTACTAAAAGAGTGTCCATATTTAAATTTTACATAGATCTTTCCTCATTAGCCTGTTGCCCAAAAAATATGAAGTATCCTTCAGCCAAAGCTGTTAAAATCTAGAGTGATGACTAAGTATATGTAGAACAGTATGGAGCAGAGCATATGCAAACTGGTGACAGGAGGACTTCATTTTGTCCCTGTCTGTACCACTTTGGCAGTTAGAAAAAAAATATTCATTTTTGCCCCATTCTGCTTCTCTTGGAGCCATTGCAAAAAAGGAACAAAGCCTCTCCTTGAACCTCTCCATCTGACGTTTGCTTTGTGGATGTTTTGTTTAACACAGTTATGCATCATAATTCAGATAAATTGAAGGAAGAAGGTCAAATTGCAAGCCTTGAAATCCAAGTTCTCCTTAGGGCTGTTGGGAGTGCAGGGGGTCATACTCATGCCAATTGGGCAAGCAAGGAAACCAGTAAGGAAAAACCTACTGGAATTAGCTTTTTGTTTTCTGAAAGTATTTTTGGACTTGTTGAAGTTCTACCAGAATGTAGGGAAAATGATTCCTAGAAAATGACAAGATTAGAAAATGTCAAACTAAATAGAAATGTTACTGATGTAGAATAATAATTAATTATTTTGGCCCTTGCTCCTCCCTCAAAAAAAACCTAAAACCAACAAAAAAACACCAAAACAAACAAACCCAAACCAAAACTACATCCACAACAACAAAAAAACCCAACAACAACAACAACAAAAAACAAACAAACAAAAAGAAAACTAATCCTTTATTTAGGGATTTTAGTGCTATTCTGACAGTCCTTTCTAATCTTCCTTTGAAGAAATGACAGTGTTGTCCTAATTGGAATAGGAAACAGTATTTTTTAGACAACTTCATAGTTATTTATTAAATGGCATTTTGGGGAAAAATTAAAAAACAAAAATGTGCCTGACCAGAAAGCTCATTGGAACTCCTGCTTGTCAAAGCTGCTTCTATATGCTCTGAAATAACCAGGAGCTCAAATCACAGGATTGTTTGAAACCACACTGGACATTATGTAGCTGTTTTCCTTGCCTATCTATTGCAAGTACAGACTTTTTTCTGTTACCACTTACAGAACTGAAAGAAGGGAATGAGAAAATTATTACCTTTGCTTCTCATCTTCTCATGTAAACATATGAAAGTCAAGTAGCTATACCCTTTAAAATGTACTATGAATAGTTGATGAAATTTGCTAAGCCAGGTGTTGTCTAATATTACACAAGTGTGTTAAAGTAGTTTTCCTCTAAAAACTGTAACAGGGGACTTTTGCTCTATTTTTTGCATAACCTTTTAGCTCCCTGTTCATGTGCAAACCAACACTGTCTAGCTGATATTGAGAAGCTTGAGAATAATTATTTAAAAATGTCAAAATAAATGCTTCCTTATACATCTTCATCTAGCTGAAATTAAATGTGCTTGGGAGGGCATTATGTGATAAATCTCTGCTCGTTTCTTTCTTTTGTATCACTAGACAAATTGTTGAAGTGTGTGATGAACTCCCAGTGTGAGTGTTGAATGGGATATTAATGTGTGATGTTATTACTCTTATGTTGCTGCATTTCACAATATGAGTAGTACAAATGGTAAGTCATTGTTTTAGAGACTTGCAGTAATCTGAAGAGCAATGTCGTTGAATCATAGAATGGTTTCAGTTGGAAGGGACCTAAAAATAATTCAGGCCCTTTTTGGATAGGAAATGTAGTTTTAAATTAATTGATTTTTTTTTTTTTTTTATTATAGTGGCATTGGACACTATGATGCCTCACAGGAAATAAATTTGAATGTGGCATCTGAGCAACAAAATAAAATCAGGTCAAGAAGAACAAGAGCTACATGTTTTCCACAAAGGCTTTGTTTTCTGAGAGTGAAAGGTTTGAAGTTGTTACGTTTTGATTTTTGTTTTCTGAAAAATCCTAATTTATTTCCAAAACAACCCATTTGCTATAAACACCTGTGCAGGATTGGGCAGCCTGGCAGCCAGGTTCATAGAATCATAGAATCATAGAATCCTAGGGGTTGGAAGGGACCTCGAAAGATCATCTAGTCCAACCCCCCCTGCCAGAGCAGGGCCCCCTAGAGTACATCGCATAGGAACGTGTCCAGGCGGGTTTTGAATGTCTCCAGTGAAGGAGACTCCACAACCCCCCTGGGCAGCCTGTTCCAGGGCTCCGTCACCCTTACAGTAAAAAAATTTTTTCTGATATTCAACTTGAACCTCCTATGCTCCAATTTACACCCATTACCCCTTGTCCTATCACTGGTCACCACTGAGGTTGTGCTCATCTCTGAGAAGCATTCAAGAGTCACAACCTCCTTCAAGTCACAATAGGGGTGCTCTGACTCTGTGGTTGTGGGTGATCTCTCTGCAAGAGTTAGGGAGGCAATAACACCCATTGCAGACCTCACCACTAGATACTTCTGGGACTCAGTTGTGCAGGACACCTATAGACATCCCACTGTGGTGTTAAATTTGACATCATCTGTAGCTGTGAAACCTTCCAGGTCTCCTTGCCTGTAAAGCTGTTGGAGCATATGTCACATCTTGCAGCTCTTGGGCCACAGAATGTTGGGCCAGGACTGATGGATGAAGCTGCTTTAGGTCTAAAATATCCCCTGTTGTACAATGTTTATTTCAATGTTTGAACAGTGTTCAATGTTTATTTATCTGTACTGGGATGATGTTGCCTGAGACACCTATAGAAGGTGCTAATAGAAATCTTTTGCTGTGATTTTTGAACCACAAAATCTTTGAACAAGTTTTTACATCTAAGATGCGTGCATCTTTATATTATTTTTTTAATGCTGTTTTCGTTTTTCCAGATTTTTTTCATTTAGAGCTTTTAAATAAATCCTTTGAGCACAGCACATGCTATTTTTACTGCATAATATAGCTTCATAGGTTATTTAACACAGCAGGACATGTTTCACAGCTGGCTGGATCTCCGGAAGCTAACCAAATTCTGCTTCCATTTAGATCAAGAATAAAATTTACAGAGATGAAAGTGGGACATGGAGTTTGTGGCTGGAAAATTTGGTGTCTCTTACTGATAACTGTATATTTGGTCTAGAATTACTCTACCTGTCACTATGGGAGCCAGTCACTGGCAATCATCAGTAAGTAAATTTGGAACTTAGCTTATTTGCACCTAGTTATATTTTCATGTAATGTTTGAAGAAAATAAACTTTGAAGGATGAGCTTATTTCTAAAATACTGAAAAGTTGACATATTCTAGTAAAATACCAGTAGGGATGAATACTGAACTAGTTCTGTGGATCTTTGCCTCTTTTATTGGATACAAGGTCCAAATACTCTGGGATGAGCAGAGGGATCTTCCCATTTTTTATTTATGCAACGTTGTATAAACTTGCAGAAATAGCAAAATTTTTGGTTCAGTTTTTTTTGTTTGCTCCCTCATATCTTGAATCCAGGTGAATTTCAGATAGAAACCATGAATGTGCTATTGCAAAACCATCTCTGCATCTTAAGATATATTAAACTATCTTCATGTCACTCCAATAACATTCTGCAGAGCTGTATAGGAAGAACCTCTGAATACCCAAAGGAATGAAGGCTTATTCAAGGTTTTGGAAGCCCTCCTACATAATGCATAATAGAGTCAATACCAAGTATTCAAATAGCCACATAAATATTCTAGGAGGAAAGGAAAGACAGAAAGATTATTTTATTGAGGTTGCTCCAAGAAAACCAAAATGGACTCTATCACTTGCTGAAAAACTAGGCTAGGATGCTGCTTTTTCACTGTATCTCCACAGAATTGGTTCTCTCAGGATTTTTGCTTGTACAGCAGAGTGTTTTGTATATGTTGCAACGAAAATTTGTAAACTATCTCACCAAACACACTGGAGGGAAAGGATACCATCCAGAGAGACCATGACAGGCTTCAGAAATGGGCTTGTGCAAACTGCATGAAGTTCAACAAGGCCAAGTACAAGGTTCTGCAGCTGGGTTGAGGCAGTCCCATGAATGAATGCAAGTTGGGAGGAGAAAGGACTGAGTACAGCCCTGAGGAGAAGGACTTGGGTGTTATGGTGGACCAGAAGCAATCAATGTGCACTTGCATCCCAGAAAGCCAACTGTGTTCTGGGCTGCATCAAAAGAAGCACAGACAGCAGGTGGAGGGAGGTGATTCTCCCCCTTTATTCTGCTCTTGTGAGACCCCATCTGGAATACTGGATCCAATTCTGGAGTCCCCAACATATGACATAGATCTGTTGGAACAAGTCCAGAGGAGGGCCACAGAGATGATTCAGAGGCTGGAGCATCTCTGCTATGAGGAGAGGCTGAGGGAGATGGCGTTGTTCAGCCTGAAGAAGAAGAGACTCTGGAGCACCTTCCCTATGAAGACAGGCTGAGGAAGTCTTCAAGAAGGCTACAAGGAAGAAGGCTACAAGAAAGCTGGGGTAGGGCTTTTTACACAGGTGTGTAGTGAGAGGACAAGGAGAAATGGTTTAAAAGTTCAAGAGGTAAGATATAGGCTAGACAGTAGGA
Organism: Heliangelus exortis; assembly: GCF_036169615.1. Taxonomy (NCBI): domain Eukaryota; kingdom Metazoa; phylum Chordata; class Aves; order Apodiformes; family Trochilidae; genus Heliangelus; species Heliangelus exortis. Next base: position 83,639,309 of record NC_092423.1, on the reverse strand, counting down.
TAAAATCTTTCCTGTGGGGGTGGTGAGACACTGGAACAGGTTGCCCATGGAAGTTGTGTCTGCCCCCTCCCTGGAAGTGTTCAAGTCTAGGTTGGATGGGGATATGTTATTTATTATTATTATTAATTATTAATTGTATATTAATAATATATTAGTATATTATTAATTATTATATCCTTTGATATCTGTTCTTCTCATGGTTCCATAGATAGTGTTACCAATTCTATGAATATCATTGATTTGTGCTTCTTCGCTTCTTCAGTATAAATTGGTATTGACTCCAAAGTCTGGAAAAAATGGTAAGTATCCCAAAACATCTTTTCATTAATCCCATGCTTCATGTCACTGAGTGGTAAAAGGCAAAAAAAAATTATGGAACAAGTAACTTTAAAGACAAATCTGTACTGAATAATTTGGTATTTGGTTAGTTGAATAGAAGAAAAAAAAGTTGAGGCATTTGAACAGAACAGATGAACAGAACATATGAACAGAATTTCAGGTATTTGCCTTAAGTGACATAAATCCCCCATATGTTACCTCAAGAGACATGCTAAAGCCTGATTTGATGTAAAGTCTGTATGGTAGTATGGGGAAGATATATATATATATATATATAGGAAGCTGTATATCTGGGAAAGAAATTAATAACAATTCTCACTTTTAATTTCTTAACAACTTTCATGCTAGTTGGTTGACTTGGGAGAGGTGCCTAAATAAAGATCTCAGCTCAATGAATAATGATATTTTAAACTATCTCTCAGGTGACATGTTATTTGAGAAAAATATTGATTGAACTTTTGTAGCAATTTTTTTGTGTGTATGTGTACATTTTACACACTGAAAATAAAGTTCATATGGGTGTATCAAAAATAAAGGCAGAAAATACTGCATTAATTCAGAGTTCAAACAGATACATGGAATTGGTCTTGCTTTTATCAAAATAAAATAAAAATCTTCTATCAAGATACCCTCATAATTTTTCTGTGGAATACATAAAATATACTTAGTACACACTGATAGATAATTTTGATTTTTAGTGGAGATCAACCAGAATATTCTATATATGCAAGTGGTGTAGAAGTGTTTATTAGAATTGCAGGAATCCCCTTTGTTATTGAGACTGTAGGCAGTCTTTGCATATCACTGAGGAATCTTGCTACTTGCATCTTTTTTCACATGCTACCTATGTCAGTTCATTATTTGATTTTTGTAGTTACAACCCAGAGAACATGAAGAAATGGCAGAACAATATTAAGGACAGAAAGAAAAGGATGAGCTATGTATGAAGACAAGCTAAAGCATACATTTCAATGAGATTTAAAATGCAACTGTTAATTGAAATTCATTAATTTTTGTCACTGTATTTGATGAGCAGCTTACTCTTCAGACTGAAAAAAATCATTTGCATGGATTTAGAGCAGAAATAAACTTTCTAAGACTGAATTAACACAGCTGTTATTAATTTGTTGAAGGAACAGCTTACTATAATTTGCTTAAGGATTCACACCTAGTTAGGGTACTTCATACCTCATTTGGTGTCTCTAGCTCCTTTCTGTCTGTTTGGCCCCACAGACTGAGCATTGCTGAGCTTGTTGGATCTTTGACAAGTTTAGTCTCAGCTGAAACCAGTTTTCTCAGTTACATACAAGGTTATTTGGAGTGATATGCCTTTTTAATGAATTAAAACCAAGCAAATCTTCAGTGATAAATGGGAAGTGAAAATATGGGGAGTCTTCACTTTTCTGTGAGATCTGCTGTGTACTGCAGGAAGCAGGACAATACAAGTTCTGTCTTATGGATGGCTGTATTTTGGGGGTAATGAATATGAGAGAACCTAATTGTTGCTGCATATATCTCTGTGTGTCTTGGGCAGCTGAGGTAGGAGGAGGAGGAGGAAATCATCAGGCATCAAGACCTCAATCTAACATCTGTAAATTACATCTTCATTCCAGGGGTAAGTACATAAATTCACAAATTCCTCCTTTGTTATAAACAGTGTATCCTCTTTATCCAATACCATATCCCCCACACCCCCTGCCCTATGGCTTGTTTTGATGCCTTTTTAAAATTTTGGAGAAATAATTATTCTACATGCAGCTATAGGAAATAAACCTTTAGCGCAGAAACTGACAGAAAATGTAATAGTAGCATGCTTCTAATGCTATGTAGGAAACTAACAAAAAAACCTCCCAAACTCTTGTTTTCCAGTTATGTCTCCAACTAGAGGATGTTTTGTAATGACCTAAGATAAATCTAGTGTTAATTAATTGTTCCAACAGGATAAGGCAGCTGTAACTTTATAGATAAATTGCACACGCAGGATCAGTTCCTCAAATTAGGGAGAATCCACCCTAAGATGAAAGAAGGGGGGAAAAACTTCTGAGGACTGTCAGTGGCTGGTTTTCTTTCCCAGACAAGTGTTTCTCAGTTTACATGGTGATTTTGTTGGTTACAAATTGTTCTGGGTTTTTTTCATACAACAAATAGTTTGAACAAAAAAACAATTTTGTTGTAGAGCTTGTTATATGTTTTGTCCTTTACTCAGACAGGTGGAAATAGAACCTTCATGGAAAACTGGATAAATAAATATTTGACTTGTTACTGGGTATTAGTTAAGTGTTGGCTGTGAGTGTATATGGGATGCATTTTTTAAAAGACAGTTGATGCTTTTGTAATGTATTTGTTGTGATATGTATGCTGATCACTTCTTATTGACTTGGCTACTTACAGAGAAGAGCATATTTTTTAATGGGAGTTTCTCTGACTAAAACTTTGACCTGGTATTGATAAAAATTGTGGTAGAAGATAAGGTCTCCTTTTGATGTGATTATTACTCTTCATCATATAAGAAAGATACTGAAACTCAAGTCCTTGAAGGCTTAATATAAGTGAATATTAGAGAGTAACATAAGAAGAAGTATTTTGTTGTGACTTTTCATATTCCGCTCTGCCCATTAATCTTTATATATGACATTGTCAAGGTGGATCTTGGTCCTCCAGAACTATGATCTGGAAGTCACTCATGTTAAGGTGGTATAAATCCAATCAATCTCTTGATATAGAAGAATTTCATCTCAGGGTCCATGGATTAGAGCTAGGAGACCTAGATTTAGTTTAACAAAGTGCTTCCTTTTTTTGGGAAGGTAGTGGTGAGGGCTCCTTCCAGGGTTTCCTGGAGATCATTCTGGAACTGGTGTTAGTTCCTCCTTCTCTCCAACTGTACTTCTTCAACTTCTCTTTTCTCTCACAATAAATCTGGAGCTCTGTGTATTAGCAGCATCTCACCAGCTGGGGTCTGGAGGAGGCCTGGATAACCTGGAGACATGCTGCTTGATGGCAGGAGCAGGGCAGGACACAGGACTAAAGTTACAAAGGTGGATTTGTAAGGGAAGAAGGTGTATTTTATGAGAGAGTAGATAGAGAGGACAGGAACAAGAAGACAATGAAGGATTTTGAGAGTTAAAGACCCAAAGTCATATTTATGAAAAAGAGGGATGGTAATACTGGTGGAAAAGCATTTGGAGTGGGTAAAGAGGAAAGAGCAGCTACGAAGAGATGGGAGGGAAAGCAGAGCTGAAATGAAGGAAATGGCTCTGTGTGGGTTTTGTTGGAAAAGAAAAGCAAAGAATGCATGAGTGGGAAGAAAAGCACATGCTTTAAATAATGCCTCTGACTGCTGTAAGCCTGCAGTAAACACTGGGTTTTTAAGCTGGCCAGGATCCATGTGGGTGCTTAATGTTCAAGACAGCCTTAGACACAAAGGAAAGGGTAAACAGAAAAATCATGGTTCTCAGAGCTCATCAACATCACCAGTAACTCCTTCCTTTTCTCCTTATTTTTATGGAGCAGAACTGTGGGTATATCATTAACTTTCTCCAGCAGTGCTTTTGCTTGTTTCACTGAAGTGCCATGAAGTGCTGGACCTTAAGTAATTGCTTTTGGTCCCTGAGTTCATTCAATATGATCTTGAAAGTCAGGGGTGCTCTGCTAAAGTACTTTATATTTCTTTGGAGAAGACTGGGAGGTTGAGAGTTGTTGCCTCTATTATAACAGCTAGCAGAAGCTAGGCTGAAAATGATTTACAACTTTTGCAAAGCAAATTTAACACACAAGAGTTTAGTACTTGATCTATTCAATTAGTCAGCTCTTTGGAAGCCCAAGTGTCATCTCATGAGTGATCTTGGTCTTTGGCTGAGGACCATATCTGTTGGCACTAGGGCTAGAAAGCTGCCACAGAGATCTGCACTTTCCCATTTCCTTGGAGAACTACACAGGGCCCCCTACACAGGACTCTTTAAGATTGTGTGGAGAGGATCTGTGTTCTCAATGCTGTCACTTGGACAGTGTTGCATGGTAGCCTTGTCTAAGTCTTTGTAAACAGCATTTTTCACTTCTTCCTCCACCTTGCTCTATGCCATTTTGTCATGTGAAGAAAGTTGTAGAGCCTTTTCAATAGAGCTAACATAAAGATTTCCTGTGAGCACTGTGATTTGAATGGATAATCATGGTTCAAAACCAGAGCAAATGATGAGTGCCACACTTGACATTAATGAGCTCCACATAAAGCAATGATACCTGATTATGTTATTTTCTTTGTGCTCTAGTCCCCAGAGAGATTAGGGTGCTATTCTGCAGATAGATGTTTTAGAAAAGCTTTGGTCTAAAAGGCTTCCAGAAGAAAAAAGCAGAGACAAAAAAAAAAAAAAAAAAAAAAAAAACCAAACAGAGAATTCAGTTGCATGAGATTGCACACTGAGTAATGGTACATCTGAAAAAATCTGCCTGCTGACCCTCTGCCTGGGGCCTTCCTGCTAGGGCAGCACTGCTCAGGCACTTGTACCCACTGTGGTTCACAAACAATAAAAGAGGTGGCAACACACCGGGAAGAATACCAAGTGCTGGAATTGCATTATGGGCTAAGAAAGTTGTGGGGCACTGTCTAGACCACAGAGGTTATATTTATATTCCAAGTTTGTCTTGTCCAGCTCCTGTGAGGCAGAAAAAATAAATCAGCTCTGCTTCCTAGAAAAGCTGAGCACTAAAAAAGGTGAAGTGAAAATGGCACCACACCGTAGTATGCAGTAACATTTCATATTATCCTTCTATAGAAGAGCAATTTCTCCTCCACAGTTATGCATGATTTGTTTTGTTTTTCACTCATGTCATTAGGACAGAGGTATCAAGTCAGAAAAATTAGAAACATTCTAATGCAAAAAAAAAAAAGGTGGAAAAATTGAGTACTGATTCTATTCTTGTTCGCATCTTTGACTTAACCAGATTTAAATAATAATGGTGCCTTCTTGGAACATTGTTTTATTGCTGTATTAGTTAACATGATTGTATAGACATTTAAAAATCTAAAGTTTTATATATATATATATATATATATATATATATTCCTTATGCTAACTTGGCACCTATTGCATTTCATGGAATTCTGGCATTAATTAGTCAAAAGAATCTGAATATCTGAAAAGATACCTAAATTTAGGCTCATGATTTAGTGGTGGACCTGGCAATGCTACATTGTGGTTGGACTTGGTGGTCTTAAAGGTGTTTTCCAACCAAACAATTCTAGGATTCTATGTGTATATATTTATTTGTGTGTATATATAGATTACTCAGTTAACTGCAAATGTATTGCAAAGTAGGACTACAATTGCTGGAGTTTAAAAACAAACAGACAAAAAATAAAATGCCTAAAAAACCCACTCAAAAACAACAACAAAAACCCCTCTAAACACAAACACAAAAAAATGCCACAAAACCTCGACTCCAGTGAGTAACAGACCTCCAGAAATGGGATTAGTTTGTACTCTGGTTATAGTAAAGCAAACAAACACATGCCCAAACCCCACAGAAGACCAGAGAAGTAAATAATGAAAAGGCATAAAAAGACATAATTAATGTTTATTTTGTACTTGGGAACCATATGTGGCTTTGAAATAAAAATGCCAAACTGACAAGTTACCAGCAGAGATTGTAGCTGTTAACTGTCATGGTTGAAAATGCTACAAAATAAAAGTGCTATCTATGGGAATTTACCAGTGTTGTCCATGTGACAGTAAGGCTTATCTATTTTTATTTCTAGATATATTTATTTTTAAAGGTATTTCTATGAGAAGGGGATATGGAATATGAGAAACAGAGCTGGACAGATTATTTGCAATAGATAAATAATGATTTTAAATGCAAGCCATTTTTTCTGCAAATGTACTTTTGCATTGTAGGAAGATAACAGTTGATGGTTAAGTCCAGTGCCAGCAATTACAGAGAACCATGCTGTAGCTGCATCTTCTAAACAGGACCATAGACTTTCGATTCCATATACCATCTGTACCAAACAACTTCAGAAATATTAGAAAAACACAATTAAAACCTGTCCAACTGAAAATGTAAAGCTTTAAAAAAGACAGTGTGATAAAGACAGAGCAACTGCTTTGC